>NC_092144.1:27541898-27844253 GCF_043159975.1 Macaca nemestrina
GATGAAATCTGGAAGGAAGCTTTCTGAGAAACTGCTGAGTGTTCTGTTAATTCATCTCACAGAGTTACATCTGTATGTCGTGGATCTTTTTGCTAGCCTTATTTCTGTGGAATCTGAGAACAGATAATTCGGATCCCTTTGAAGACTATAGGGCCAAAGGAAATATCCTCCGATATCAAAGAGAAAGAAGCTTTCTGAGAAACTTCTTTGTGTTCTGTAATATCATCTCACAGAGTTACAGCTTTCCCCTCAAGAAGCCTTTCGCTAAGACAGTTTTCGTGGAATTGGCAAAGTGATATTTGGAAGCCCATAGAGGGCTATGGTGAAAAAGGAAATATCCTCACGTGAAATCTGGAAAGAAGTTTTCTGAGAAACTGCTGAGTGTTCTGTTAATTCATCTCACAGAGTTACATCTGTATTTCGTGGATCTCTTTGCTAGACTTATTTCTGTGGAATCTGAGAACAGATATTTCGGATCCCATTGAACACTATAGGGCCAAAGGAAATAATCTCCGATAACAAAGAGAAAGAAGCTTTCTGAGAAACTTCTTTGTGTTCTGTGAAATCATCTCACAGAGTTACAGCTTTCCCCTCAAGAAGCCTTTCGCTAAGACAGTTCTTGTGGAATTGGCAAAGTGATATTTGGAAGCCCATAGAGGGCTATGGTGAAAAAGGAAATATCCTCAGATGAAATCTGGAAGGAAGCTTTCTGAGAAACTGCTGAGTGTTCTGTTAATACATCTCACAGAATTACATCTGTATGTCGTGGATCTCTTTGCTAGCCTTATTTCTGTGGAATCTGAGAACAGATATTTCGGATCCCTTTGAAGACTATAGGGCCAAAGGAAATATCCTCCGATAACAAAGAGAAAGAAGGTTTCTGAGAAACTTCTTTGTGTTCTCTGAAATCATCTCACAGAGTTACAGCTTTCCCCTCAAGAAGCCTTTCGCTAAGACAGTTCTTGTGGAATTGGCAAAGTGATATTTGAAAGCCCTTAGAGGGCTATGCTGAAAAAGGAAATATCCTCAGATGAAATCTGGAAAGAAGCTTTCTGTGAACTGCTGTGTGTTCTGTTAATTCATCTCACAGAGTTACATCTGTATTTCGTGGATCTCTTTGCTAGACTTATTTCTGTGGAATCTGAGAACAGATATTTCGGATCCCTTTGAAGACTATAGGGCCAAAGGAAATATCCTCCGATAACAAAGAGAAAGAAGCTTTCTGAGAAACTTCTTTGTGTTCTGTGAAATCATCTCACAGAGTTACAGCTTTCCCCTCAAGAAGCCTTTCGCTAAGACAGTTCTTGTGGAATTGGCAAAGTGATATTTGGAAGCCCATAGAGGGCTATGGTGAAAAAGGAAATATCCTCAGATGAAATCTGGAAAGAAGCTCTCTGATAAACTGCTTAGTGTTCTGTTAATTCATCTCACAGAGTTACATCTGTATTTCGTGGATCTCTTTGCTAGCCTTATTTCTGTGGAAACTGAGAACAGATATTTCGGATCCCATTGAAGACTATAGGGCCAAAGGAAATAATCTCCGATAACAAAGACAAAGAAGCTTTCTGAGAAACTTCTTTGTGTTCTGTGAAATCATCTCACAGAGTTACAGCTTTCCCCTCAAGAAGCCTTTCGCTAAGACAGTTCTTGTGGAATTGGCAAAGTGATATTTGGAAGCCCATAGAGGGCTATGGTGAAAAAGGAAATATCCTCAGATGAAATCTGGAAGGAAGTTTTCTGAGAAACTGCTGAGTGTTCTGTTAATTCATCTCACAGAGTTACATCTGTATGTCGTGGATCTTTTTGCTAGCCTTATTTCTGTGGAATCTGAGAACAGATAATTCGGATCCCATTGAAGACTATAGGGCCAAAGGAAATATCCTCCGATAACAAAGAGAAAGAAGCTTTCTGAGAAACTTCTTTGTGTTCTGTAAAATCATTTCACAGAGTTACACCTTTCCCCTCAAGAAGCCTTTCGCTAAGACAGTTCTTGTGGAATTGGCAAAGTGATATTTGGAAGCCCATAGAGGGCTATGGTGAAAAAGGAAATATCCTCAGATGAAATCTGGAAGGAAGCTTTCTGAGAAACTGCTGAGTGTTCTGTTAATTCATCTCACAGAGTTACATCTGTATGTCGTGGATCTTTTTGCTAGCCTTATTTCTGTGGAATCTGAGAACAGATAATTCGGATCCCTTTGAAGACTATAGAGCCAAAGGAAATATCCTCCGATATCAAAGAGAAAGAAGCTTTCTGAGAAACTTCTTTGTGTTCTGTAAAATCATCTCACAGAGTTACAGCTTTCCCCTCAAGAAGCCTTTCGCTAAGACAGTTTTCGTGGAATTGGCAAAGTGATATTTGGAAGCCCATAGAGGGCTATGGTGAAAAAGGAAATATCCTCACGTGAAATCTGGAAAGAAGCTTTCTGAGAAACTGCTGAGTGTTCTGTTAATTCATCTCACAGAGTTACATCTGTATTTCGTGGATCTCTTTGCTAGACTTATTTCTGTGGAATCTGAGAACAGATATTTCGGATCCCATTGAACACTATAGGGCCAAAGGAAATAATCTCCGATAACAAAGAGAAAGAAGCTTTCTGAGAAACTTCTTTGTGTTCTGTGAAATCATCTCACAGAGTTACAGCTTTCCCCTCAAGAAGCCTTTCGCTAAGACAGTTCTTGTGGAATTGGCAAAGTGATATTTGGAAGCCCATAGAGGGCTATGGTGAAAAAGGAAATATCCTCAGATGAAATCTGGAAGGAAGCTTTCTGAGAAACTGCTGAGTGTTCTGTTAATACATCTCACAGAATTACATCTGTATGTCGTGGATCTCTTTGCTAGCCTTATTTCTGTGGAATCTGAGAACAGATATTTCGGATCCCTTTGAAGACTATAGGGCCAAAGGAAATATCCTCCGATAACAAAGAGAAAGAAGCTTTCTGAGAAACTTCTTTGTGTTCTCTGAAATCATCTCACAGAGTTACAGCTTTCCCCTCAAGAAGCCTTTCGCTAAGACAGTTCTTGTGGAATTGGCAAAGTGATATTTGGAAGCCCTTAGAGGGCTATGCTGAAAAAGGAAATATCCTCAGATGAAATCTGGAAAGAAGCTTTCTGTGAACTGCTGAGTGTTCTGTTAATTCATCTCACAGAGTTACATCTGTATTTCGTGGATCTCTTTGCTAGACTTATTTCTGTGGAATCTGAGAACAGATATTTCGGATCCCTTTGAAGACTATAGGGCCAAAGGAAATATCCTCCGATAACAAAGAGAAAGAAGCTTTCTGAGAAACTTCTTTGTGTTCTGTGAAATCATCTCACAGAGTTACAGCTTTCCCCTCAAGAAGCCTTTCGCTAAGACAGTTCTTGTGGAATTGGCAAAGTGATATTTGGAAGCCCATAGAGGGCTATGGTGAAAAAGGAAATATCCTCAGATGAAATCTGGAAAGAAGCTCTCTGAGAAACTGCTTAGTGTTCTGTTAATTCATCTCACAGAGTTACATCTGTATTTCGTGGATCTCTTTGCTAGCCTTATTTCTGTGGAAACTGAGAACAGATATTTCGGATCCCATTGAAGACTATAGGGCCAAAGGAAATAATCTCCGAAAACAAAGACAAAGAAGCTTTCTGAGAAACTTCTTTGTGTTCTGTGAAATCATCTCACAGAGTTACAGCTTTCCCCTCAAGAAGCCTTTCGCTAAGACAGTTCTTGTGGAATTGGCAAAGTGATATTTGGAAGCCCATAGAGGGCTATGGTGAAAAAGGAAATATCCTCAGATGAAATCTGGAAGGAAGCTTTCTGAGAAACTGCTGAGTGTTCTGTTAATTCATCTCACAGAGTTACATCTGTATGTCGTGGATCTTTTTGCTAGCCTTATTTCTGTGGAATCTGAGAACAGATAATTCGGATCCCATTGAAGACTATAGGGCCAAAGGAAATATCCTCCGATAACAAAGAGAAAGAAGCTTTCTGAGAAACTTCTTTGTGTTCTGTAAAATCATTTCACAGAGTTACACCTTTCCCCTCAAGAAGCCTTTCGCTAATACAGTTCTTGTGGAATTGGCAAAGTGATATTTGGAAGCCCTTAGAGGGCTATGCTGAAAAAGGAAATATCCTCAGATGAAATCTGGAAAGAAGCTTTCTGTGAAACTGCTGAGTGTTCTGTTAATTCATCTCACAGAGTTACATCGGTATTTCGTGGATCTCTTTGCTAGACTTATTTCTGTGGAATCTGAGAACAGATATTTCGGATCCCTTTGAAGACTATAGGGCCAAAGGAAATATCCTCCGATAACAAAGAGAAAGAAGCTTTCTGAGAAACTTCTTTGTGTTCTGTGAAACCATCTCACAGAGTTACAGCTTTCCCCTCAAGAAGCCTTTCGCTAAGACAGTTCTTGTGGAATTGGCCAAGTGATATTTTGAAGCCCATAGAGGGCTATGGTGAAAAAGGAAATATCCTCAGATGAAATCTGGAAAGAAGCTTTCTGAGAAACTGCTTAGTGTTCTGTTAATTCATCTCACAGAGTTACATCTGTATTTCGTGGATCTCTTTGCTAGCCTTATTTCTGTGGAAACTGAGAACAGATATTTCGGATCCCATTGAAGACTATAGGGCCAAAGGAAATAATCTCCGATAACAAAGACAAAGAAGCTTTCTGAGAAACTTCTTTGTGTTCTGTGAAATCATCTCACAGAGTTACAGCTTTCCCCTCAAGAAGCCGTTCGCTAAGACAGTTCTTGTGGAATTGGCAAAGTGATATTTGGAAGCCCATAGAGGGCTATGGTGAAAAAGGAAATATCCTCAGATGAAATCTGGAAGGAAGCTTTCTGAGATACTGCTGAGTGTTCTGTTAATTCATCTCACAGAGTTACATCTGTATGTCGTGGGTCTCTTTGCTAGCCTTATTTCTGTGGAATCTGAGAACAGATATTTCGGATCCCGTTGAAGACTATAGGGCCAAAGGAAATATCCTCCGATAACAAAGAGAAAGAAGCTTTCTGAGAAACTTCTTTGTGTTCTGTGAAATCATCTCACAGAGTTACAGCTTTCCCCTCAAGAAGCCTTTCGCTAAGACAGTTCTGGTGGAATTGGCAAAGTGATATTTGGAAGCCCATAGAGGGCTATGGTGAAAAAGGAAATATCCTCAGATGAAATCTGGAAGGAAGCTTTCTGAGAAACTGCTGAGTGTTCTGTTAATTCATCTCACAGAGTTACATCTGTATGTCGTGGATCTCTTTGCTAGCCTTATTTCTGTGGAATCTGAGAACAGATACTTCGGATCCCATTGAAGACTATAGGGCCAAAGGAAATATCCTCCGATAACAAAGAGAAAGAAGCTTTCTGAGAAACTTCTTTGTGTTCTGTGAAATCATCTCACAGAGTTACAGCTTTCCCCTCAAGAAGCCTTTCGCTAAGACAGTTCTTGTGGAATTGGCAAAGTGATATTTGGAAGCCCATAGAGGGCTATGATGAAAAAGGAAATATCCTCAGATGAAATCTAGAATGAAGCTTTCTGTGAAACTGCTTAGTGTTCTGTTAATTCATCTCACAGAGTTACATCTGTATTTCGTGGATCTCTTTGCTAGGTTTATTTCTGTGGAATCTGAGAACAGATATTTCGGATCCCTTTGAAGACTATAGGGCCAAAGGAAATATCCTCCGATAACAAAGAGAAAGAAGCTTTCTGAGAAACTTCTTTGTGTTCTGTGAAATCATCTCACAGAGTTACAGCTTTCCCCTCAAGAAGCCTTTCGCTAAGACAGTTTTCGTGGAATTGGCAAAGTGATATTTGGAAGCCCATAGAGGGCTATGGTGAAAAAGGAAATATCCTCACATGAAATCTGGAAAGAAGCTTTCTGAGAAACTGCTGAGTGTTCTGTTAATTCATCTCACAGAGTTACATCTGTATTTCGTGGATCTCTTTGCTAGACTTATTTCTGTGGAATCTGAGAACAGATATTTCGGATCCCATTGAAGATTATAGGGCCAAAGGAAATAACCTCCGATAACAAGGAGAAAGAAGCTTTCTGAGAAACTTCTTTGTGTTCTGTGAAATCATCTCACAGAGTTACAGCTTTCCCCTCAAGAAGCCTTTCGCTAAGACAGTTCTTGTGGAATTGGCAAAGTGATATTTGGAAGCCCATAGAGGGCTATGGTGAAAAAGGAAATATCCTCAGATGAAATCTGGAAGGAAGCTTTCTGAGAAACTGCTGAGTGTTCTGTTAATTCATCTCACAGAGTTACATCGGTATTTCGTGGATCTCTTTGCTAGACTTATTTCTGTGGAATCTGAGAACAGATATTTCGGATCCCATTGAAGACTATAGGGCCAAAGGAAATATCCTCCGATAACAAAGAGAAAGAAGCTTTCTGAGAAACTTCTTTGTGTTCTGTGAAATCATCTCACAGAGTTACAGCTTTCCCCTCAAGAAGCCTTTCGCTAAGACAGTTCTTGTGGAATTGGCAAAGTGATATTTGGAAGCCCATAGAGGGCTATGATGAAAAAGGAAATATCCTCAGATGAAATCTAGAATGAAGCTTTCTGTGAAACTGCTTAGTGTTCTGTTAATTCATCTCACAGAGTTACATCTGTATTTCGTGGATCTCTTTGCTAGGTTTATTTCTGTGGAATCTGAGAACAGATATTTCGGATCCCTTTGAAGACTATAGGGCCAAAGGAAATATCCTCCGATAACAAAGAGAAAGAAGCTTTCTGAGAAACTTCTTTGTGTTCTGTGAAATCATCTCACAGAGTTACAGCTTTCCCCTCAAGAAGCCTTTCGCTAAGACAGTTTTCGTGGAATTGGCAAAGTGATATTTGGAAGCCCATAGAGGGCTATGGTGAAAAAGGAAATATCCTCACATGAAATCTGGAAAGAAGCTTTCTGAGAAACTGCTGAGTGTTCTGTTAATTCATCTCACAGAGTTACATCTGTATTTCGTGGATCTCTTTGCTAGACTTATTTCTGTGGAATCTGAGAACAGATATTTCGGATCCCATTGAAGATTATAGGGCCAAAGGAAATAACCTCCGATAACAAAGAGAAAGAAGCTTTCTGAGAAACTTCTTTGAGTTCTGTGAAATCATCTCACAGAGTTACAGCTTTCCCCTCAAGAAGCCTTTCGCTAAGACAGTTCTTGTGGAATTGGCAAAGTGATATTTGGAAGCCCATAGAGGGCTATGGTGAAAAAGGAAATATCCTCAGATGAAATCTGGAAGGAAGCTTTCTGAGAAACTGCTGAGTGTTCTGTTAATTCATCTCACAGAGTTACATCTGTATGTCGTGGATCTCTTTGCTAGCCTTATTTCTGTGGAATCTGAGAACAGATATTTCGGATCCCTTTGAAGACTATAGGGCCAAAGGAAATATCCTCCGATAACAAAGAGAAAGAAGCTTTCTGAGAAACTTCTTTGTGTTCTGTGAAATCATCTCACAGAGTTACAGCTTTCCCCTCAAGAAGCCTTTCGCTAAGACAGTTCTTGTGGAATTGGCAAAGTGATATTTGGAAGCCCTTAGAGGGCTATGCTGAAAAAGGAAATATCATCAGATGAAATCTGGAAAGAAGCTTTCTGTGAAACTGCTGAGTGTTCTGTTAATTCATCTCACAGAGTTACATCGGTATTTCGTGGATCTCTTTGCTAGACTTATTTCTGTGGAATCTGAGAACAGATATTACGGATCCCTTTGAAGACTATAGGGCCAAAGGAAATATCCTCCGATAACAAAGAGAAAGAAGCTTTCTGAGAAACTTCTTTGTGTTCTGTGAAACCATCTCACAGAGTTACAGCTTTCCCCTCAAGAAGCCTTTCGCTAAGACAGTTCTTGTGGAATTGGCAAAGTGATATTTGGAAGCCCATAGAGGGCTATGGTGAAAAAGGAAATATCTTCAGATGAAAAATGGAAAGAAGCTTTCTGAGAAACTGCTTAGTGTTCTGTTAATTCATCTCACAGAGTTACATCGGTATTTCGTGGATCTCTTTGCTAGACTTATTTCTGTGGAATCTGAGAACAGATATTTCGGATCCCTTCGAAGACTATAGGGCCAAAGGAAATATCCTCCGATAACAAAGAGAAAGAAGCTTTCTGAGAAACTTCTTTGTGTGCTGTGAAACCATCTCACAGAGTTACAGCTTTCCCCTCAAGAAGCCTTTCGCTAAGACAGTTCTTGTGGAATTGGCAAAGTGATATTTGGAAGCCCATAGAGGGCTATGGTGAAAAAGGAAATATCCTCAGATGAAATCTGGAAAGAAGCTTTCTGAGAAACTGCTTAGTGTTCTGTTAATTCATCTCACAGAGTTACATCTGTATTTCGTGGATCTCTTTGCTAGCCTTATTTCTGTGGAAACTGAGAACAGATATTTCGGATCCCATTGAAGACTATAGGGCCAAAGGAAATAATCTCCGATAACAAAGACAAAGAAGCTTTCTGAGAAACTTCTTTGTGTTCTGTGAAATCATCTCACAGAGTTACAGCTTTCCCCTCAAGAAGCCTTTCGCTAAGACAGTTCTTGTGGAATTGGCAAAGTGATATTTGGAAGCCCATAGAGGGCTATGGTGAAAAAGGAAATATCCTCAGATGAAATCTGGAAAGAAGCTTTCTGAGAAACTGCTGAGTGTTCTGTTAATTCATCTCACAGAGTTACATCTGTATGTCGTGGATCTCTTTGCTAGCCTTATTTCTCTGGAATCTGAGAACAGATATTTCGGATCCCATTGAAGACTATAGGGCCAAAGGAAATATCCTCCGTTAACAAAGAGAAAGAAGCTTTCTGAGAAACTTCTTTGTGTTCTGTGAAATCATCTCACAGAGTTACAGCTTTCCCCTCAAGAAGCCTTTCGCTAAGACAGTTTCTGTGGAATTGGCAAAGTGATATTTGGAAGCCCTTAGAGGGCTATGGTTTAAAAGGAAATATCCTCAGATGAAATCTGGAAAGAAGCTTTTTGAGAAACTGCTGAGTGTTCTGTTAATTCATCTCACAGAGTTACATCTGTATTTCGTGGATCTCTTTGCTAGACTTATTTCTGTGGAATCTGAGAACAGTTATTTCGGATCCCTTTGAAGACTATAGGGCTAAAGGAAATAATCTCTGATAACAAAGAGAAAGAAGCATTCTGAGAAACTTCTTTGTGTTCTGTGAAATCATCTCACAGAGTTACAGCTTTCCCCTCAAGAAGCCTTTCGCTAAGACAGTTCTTGCGGAATTGGCAAAGTGATATTTGGAAGCCCATAGAGGGCTATGGTGAAAAAGGAAATATCCTCAGATGAAATCTGGAAGGAAGCTTTCTGAGAAACTGCTGAGTGTTCTGTTAATTCATCTCACAGAGGTACATCTGTATGTCGTGGATCTTTTTGCTAGCCTTATTTCTGTGGAATCTGAGAACAGATAATTCGGATCCCATTGAAGACTATAGGGCCAAAGGAAATATCCTCCGATAACAAAGAGAAAGAAGCTTTCTGAGAAACTTCTTTGTGTTCTGTGAAATCATCTCACAGAGTTACAGCTTTCCCCTCAAGAAGCCTTTCGCTAAGACAGTTCTTGTGGAATTGGCAAAGTGATATTTGGAAGCCCATAGAGGGCTATGGTGAAAAAGGAAATATCCTCAGATGAAATCTGGAAGGAAGCTTTCTGAGAAACTGCTGAGTGTTCTGTTAATACATCTCACAGAGTTACATCTGTATGTCGTGGATCTCTTTGCTAGCCTTATCTCTGTGGAATCTGAGAACAGATATTTCGGATCCCTTTGAAGACTATAGGGCCAAAGGAAATATCCTCCGATAACAAAGAGAAAGAAGCTTTCTGAGAAACTTCTTTGTGTTCTGTGAAATCATCTCACAGAGTTACAGCTTTCGCCTCAAGAAGCCTTTCGCTAAGACAGTTTTCGTGGAATTGGCAAAGTGATATTTGGAAGCCCATAGAGGGCTATGGTGAAAAAGGAAATATCCTCACATGAAATCTGGAAAGAAGCTTTCTGAGAGACTGCTGAGTGTTCTGTTAATTCATCTCACAGAGTTACATCTGTATTTCGTGGATCTCTTTGCTAGACTTATTTCTGTGGAATATGAGAACAGATATTTCGGATCCCATTGAAGACTATAGGGCCAAAGGAAATAACCTCCGATAACAAAGAGAAAGAAGCTTTCTGAGAAACTTCTTTGTGTTCTGTGAAATCATCTCACAGAGTTACAGCTTTCCCCTCAAGAAGCCTTTCGCTAAGACAGTTCTTGTGGAATTGGCAAAGTGATATTTGGAAGCCCATAGAGGGCTATGGTGAAAAAGGAAATATCCTCAGATGAAATCTGGAAGGAAGCTTTCTGAGAAACTGCTGAGTGTTCTGTTAATTCATCTCACAGAGTTACATCTGTATTTCGTGGATCTCTTTGCTAGCCTTATTTCTGTGGAATCTGAGAACAGATATTTCGGATCCCATTGAAGACTATAGGGCCAAAGGAAATATCCTCCGATAACAAAGAGAAAGAAGCTTTCTGAGAAACTTCTTTGTGTTCTGTGAAATCATCTCACAGAGTTACAGCTTTCCCCTAAAGAAGCCTTTCGCTAAGACAGTTCTTGTGGAATTGGCAAAGTGATATTTGGAAGCCCTTAGAGGGCTATGCTGAAAAAGGAAATATCCTCAGATGAAATCTGGAAAGAAGCTTTCTGTGAAACTGCCTAGTGTTCTGTTAATTCATCTCACAGAGTTACATCTGTATTTCGTGGATCTCTTTGCTAGCCTTATTTCTGTGGAAACTGAGAACAGATATTTCGGATCCCATTGAAGACTATAGGGCCAAAGGAAATAATCTCCGATAACAAAGAAAAGAAGCTTTCTGAGAAACTTCTTTGTGTTCTCTGAAATCATCTCACAGAGTTACAGCTTTCCCCTCAAGTAGCCTTTCACTAAGACAGTTCTTGTGGAATTGGCAAAGTGATATTTGGAAGCCCTTAGAGGTCTATGGTGAAAAAGGAAATATCCTCAGATGAAATCTGGAAAGAAGCTTTCTGAGAAACTGCTGAGTGTTCTGTTAATTCATCTCACAGAGTTACATCTGTATTTCGTGGATCTCTTTGCTAGCCTTATTTCTGTGGAATCTGAGAACAGATATTTCGGATCCCTTTGAAGACTATAGGGCCAAAGGAAATATCCTCAGATAACAAAGAGAAAGAAGCTTTCTGAGAAACTTCTTTGTGTTCTGTGAAATCATCTCACAGAGTTACAGCTTTCCCCTCAAGAAGCCTTTCGCTAAGACAGTACTTGTGGAATTGGCAAAGTGATATTTGGAAGCCCATAGAGGGCTATGGTGAAAAAGGAAATATCCTCAGATGAAATCTGGAAAGAAGCTTTCTGAGAAACTGCTGAGTGTTCTGTTAATTCATCTCACAGAGTTACATCTGTATGTCGTGGATCTCTTTGCTAGCCTTATTTCTCTGGAATCTGAGAACAGATATTTCGGATCCCATTGAAGACTATAGGGCCAAAGGAAATATCCTCCGATAACAAAGAGAAAGAAGCTTTCTGAGAAACTTCTTTGTGTTCTGTGAAATCATCTCACAGAGTTACAGCTTTCCCCTCAAGAAGCCTTTCGCTAAGACAGTTTTTGTGGAATTGGCAAAGTGATATTTGGAAGCCCTTAGAGGGCTATGGTTTAAAAGGAAATATCCTCAGATGAAATCTGGAAAGAAGCTTTCTGTGAAACTGCTGAGTGTTCTGTTAATTCATCTCACAGTGTTACATCTGTATTTCGTGGATCTCTTTGCTAGACTTATTTCTGTGGAATCTGAGAACAGTTATTTCGGATCCCTTTGAAGACTATAGGGCTAAAGGAAATAATCTCTGATAACAAAGAGAAAGAAGCTTTCTGAGAAACTTCTTTGTGTTCTGTGAAATCATCTCACAGAGTTACAGCTTTCCCCTCAAGAAGCCTTTCGCTAAGACAGTTCTTGTGGAATTGGCAAAGTGATATTTGGAAGCTCATAGAGGGCTATGGTGAAAAAGGAAATATCCTCAGATGAAATCTGGAAGGAAGCTTTCTGAGAAACTGCTGAGTGTTCTGTTAATTCATCTCACAGAGGTACATCTGTATGTCGTGGATCTTTTTGCTAGCCTTATTTCTGTGGAATCTGAGAACAGATAATTCGGATCCCATTGAAGACTATAGGGCCAAAGGAAATATCCTCCGATAACAAAGAGAAAGAAGCTTTCTGAGAAACTTCTTTGTGTTCTGTAAAATCATCTCACAGAGTTACAGCTTTCCCCTCAAGAAGCCTTTCGCTAAGACAGTTTTCGTGGAATTGGCAAAGTGATATTTGGAAGCCCATAGAGGGCTATGGTGAAAAAGGAAATATTCTCACATGAAATCTGGAAAGAAGCTTTCTGAGAAACTGCTGAGTGTTCCGTTAATTCATCTCACAGAGTTACATCTGTATTTCGTGTATCTCTTTGCTAGACTTATTTCTGTGGAAACTGAGAACAGATATTTCGGATCCCATTGAACACTATAGGGCCAAAGGAAATAACCTCCGATAACAAAGAGAAAGAAGCTTTCTGAGAAACTTCTTTGTGTTCTGTGAAATCATCTCACAGAGTTACAGCTTTCCCCTCAAGAAGCCTTTCGCTAAGACAGTTCTTGTGGAATTGGCAAAGTGATATTTGGAAGCCCATAGAGGGCTATGGTGAAAAAGGAAATATCCTCAGATGAAATCTGGAAGGAAGCTTTCTGAGAAACTGCTGAGTGTTCTGTTAATTCATCTCACAGAGTTACATCTGTATTTCGTGGATCTCTTTGCTAGCCTTATTTCTCTGGAATCTGAGAACAGATATTTCGGATCCCATTGAAGACTATAGGGCCAAAGGAAATATCCTCCGATAACAAAGAGAAAGAAGCTTTCTGAGAAACTTCTTTGTGTTCTGTGAAATCATCTCACAGAGTTACAGCTTTCCCCTAAAGAAGCCTTTCGCTAAGACAGTTCTTGTGGAATTGGCAAAGTGATATTTGGAAGCCCTTAGAGGGCTATGCTGAAAAAGGAAATATCCTCAGATGAAATCTGGAAAGAAGCTTTCTGTGAAACTGCTTAGTGTTCTGTTAATTCATCTCACAGAGTTACATCTGTATTTCGTGGATCTCTTTGCTAGGCTTATTTCTGTGGAATCTGAGAACAGATATTTCGGATCCCTTTGAAGACTATAGGGCCAAAGGAAATATCCTCCGATAACAAAGAGAAAGAAGCTTTCTGAGAAACTTCTTTGTGTTCTGTGAAATCATCTCACTGAGTTACAGCTTTCCCCTCAAGAAGTCTTTCGCTAAGACAGTTCTTGTGGAATTGGCAAAGTGATATTTGGAAGCCCATAGAGGGCTATGGTGAAAAAGGAAATATCCTCAGATGAAATCTGGAAAGAAGCTTTCTGAGAAACTGCTTAGTGTTCTGTTAATTCATCTCACAGAGTTACATCTGTATTTCGTGGATCTGTTTGCTAGCCTTATTTCTGTGGAAACTGAGAACAGATATTTCGGATCCCATTGAAGACTATAGGGCCAAAGGAAATAATCTCCGATAAAAAAGAAAAGAAGCTTTCTGAGAAACTTCTTTGTGTTCTCTGAAATCATCTCACAGAGTTACAGATTTCCCCTCAAGAAGCCTTTCGCTAAGACAGTTCTTGTGGAATTGGCAAAGTGATATTTGGAAGCCCTTAGAGGTCTATGGTGAAAAAGGAAATATCCTCACATGAAATCTGGAAAGAAGCTTTCTGAGAAACTGCTGAGTGTTCTGTTAATTCATCTCACAGAGTTACATCTGTATTTCGTGGATCTCTTTGCTAGCCTTATTTCTGTGGATTCTGAGAACAGATATTTCGGATCCCTTTGAAGACTATAGGGCCAAAGGAAATATCCTCAGATAACAAAGAGAAAGAAGCTTTCTGAGAAACTTCTTTGTGTTCTGTGAAATCATCTCACAGAGTTACAGCTTTCCCCTCAAGAAGCCTTTCGCTAAGACAGTTCTTGTGGAATTGGCAAAGTGATATTTGGAAGCCCATAGAGGGCTATGGTGAAAAAGGAAATATCCTCAGATGAAATCTGGAATGAAGCTTTCTGTGAAACTGCTTAGTGTTCTGTTAATTCATCTCACAGAGTTACATCTGTATTTCGTGGATCTCTTTGCTAGGTTTATTTCTGTGGAATCTGAGAACAGATATTTCGGATCCCTTTGAAGACTATAGGGCCAAAGGAAATATCCTCCGATAACAAAGAGAAAGAAGCTTTCTGAGAAACTTCTTTGTGTTCTGTGAAATCATCTCACAGAGTTACAGCTTTCCCCTCAAGAAGCCTTTCGCTAAGACAGTTTTTGTGGAATTGGCAAAGTGATATTTGGAAGCCCTTAGAGGGCTATGGTTTAAAAGGAAATATCCTCAGATGAAATCTGGAAAGAAGCTTTCTGAGAAACTGCTGAGTGTTCTGTTAATTCATCTCACAGAGTTACATCTGTATTTCGTGGATATCTTTGCTAGACTTATTTCTGTGGAATCTGAGAACAGTTATTTCGGATCCCTTTGAAGACTATAGTGCTAAAGGAAATAATCTCTGATAACAAAGAGAAAGAAGCATTCTGAGAAACTTCTTTGTGTTCTGTGAAATCATCTCACAGAGTTACAGCTTTCCCCTCAAGAAGCCTTTCGCTAAGACAGTTCTTGTGGAATTGGCAAAGTGATATTTGGAAGCCCTTAGAGGGCTATGGTGAAAAAGGAAATATCCTCAGATGAAATCTGGAAGGAAGCTTTCTGAGAAACTGCTGAGTGTTCTGTTAATTCATCTCACAGAGGTACATCTGTATGTCGTGGATCTTTTTGCTAGCCTTATTTCTGTGGAATCTGAGTACAGATATTTCGGATCCCATTGAAGACTATAGGGCCAAAGGAAATATCCTCCGATAACAAAGAGAAAGAAGCTTTCTGAGAAACTTCTTTGTGTTCTGTAAAATCATCTCACAGAGTTACAGCTTTCCCCTCAAGAAGTCTTTCGCTAAGACAGTTTTCGTGGAATTGGCAAAGTGATATTTGGAAGCCCATAGAGGGCTATGGTGAAAAAGGAAATATCCTCACATGAAATCTGGAAAGAAGCTTTCTGAGAAACTGCTGAGTGTTCTGTTAATTCATCTCACAGAGTTACATCTGTATTTCGTGTATCTCTTTGCTAGACTTATTTCTGTGGAAACTGAGAACAGATATTTCGGATCCCATTGAACACTATAGGGCCAAAGGAAATAACCTCCGATAACAAAGAGAAAGAAGCTTTCTGAGAAACTTCTTTGTGTTCTGTGAAATCATGTCACAGAGTTACAGCTTTCCCCTCAAGAAGCCTTTCGCTAAGACAGTTCTTGTGGAATTGGCAAAGTGATATTTGGAAGCCCATAGAGGGCTATGGTGAAAAAGGAAATATCCTCAGATGAAATCTGGAAGGAAGCTTTCTGAGAAACTGCTGAGTGTTCTGTTAATACATCTCACAGAGTTACATCTGTATGTCGTGGATCTCTTTGCTAGCCTTATTTCTGTGGAATCTGAGAACAGATATTTGGGATCCCTTTGAAGACTATAGGGCCAAAGGAAATATCCTCCGATAACAAAGAGAAAGAAGCTTTCTGAGAAACTTCTTTGTGTTCTGTGAAATCATCTCACAGAGTTACAGCTTTCCCCTCAAGAAGCCTTTCGCTAAGACAGTTTTCGTGGAATTGGCAAAGTGATATTTGGAAGCCCATAGAGGGCTATGGTGAAAAAGGAAATATCCTCACATGAAATCTGGAAAGAAGCTTTCTGAGAAACTGCTGAGTGTTCTGTTAATTCATCTCACAGAGTTACATCTGTATTTCGTGGATCTCTTTGCTAGACTTATTTCTGTGGAATCTGAGAACAGATATTTCGGATCCCATTGAAGACTATAGGGCCAAAGGAAATAACCTCCGATAACAAAGAGAAAGAAGCTTTCTGAGAAACTTCTTTGTGTTCTGTGAAATCATCTCACAGAGTTACAGCTTTCCCCTCAAGAAGCCTTTCGCTAAGACAGTTCTTGTGGAATTGGCAAAGTGATATTTGGAAGCCCATAGAGGGCTATGGTGAAAAAGGAAATATCCTCAGATGAAATCTGGAAGGAAGCTTTCTGAGAAACTGCTGAGTGTTCTGTTAATTCATCTCACAGAGTTACATCTGTATTTCGTGGATCTCTTTGCTAGACTTATTTCTGTGGAATCTGAGAAGAGATATTTCGGATCCCATTGAAGACTATAGGGCCAAAGGAAATAACCTCCGATAACAAAGAGAAAGAAGCTTTCTGAGAAACTTCTTTGTGTTCTGTGAAATCATCTCACAGAGTTACAGCTTTCCCCTCAAGAAGCCTTTCGCTAAGACAGTTCTTGTGGAATTGGCAAAGTGATATTTGGAAGCCCATAGAGGGCTATGGTGAAAAAGGAAATATCCTCAGATGAAATCTGGAAGGAAGCTTTCTGAGAAACTGCTGAGTGTTCTGTTAATTCATCTCACAGAGTTACATCTGTATGTCGTGGATCTCTTACTAGCCTTATTTCTGTGGAATCTGAGAACAGATATTTCGGATCCCATTGAAGACTATAGGGCCAAAGGAAATATCCTCCGATAACAAAGAGAAAGAAGCTTTCTGAGAAACTTCTTTGTGTTCTGTGAAATCATCTCACAGAGTTACAGCTTTCCCCTCAAGAAGCCTTTCGCTAAGACAGTTCTTGTGGAATTGGCAAAGTGATATTTGGAAGCCCATAGAGGGCTATGGTGAAAAAGGAAATATCCTCAGATGAAATCTGGAATGAAGCTTTCTGTGAAACTGCTTAGTGTTCTGTTAATTCATCTCACAGAGTTACATCTGTATTTCGTGGATCTCTTTGCTAGGTTTATTTCTGTGGAATCTGAGAACAGATATTTCGGATCCCTTTGAAGACTATAGGGCCAAAGGAAATATCCTCCGATAACAAAGAGAAAGAAGCTTTCTGAGAAACTTCTTTGTGTTCTGTGAAATCATCTCACAGAGTTACAGCTTTCCCCTCAAGAAGCCTTTCGCTAAGACAGTTTTCGTGGAATTGGCAAAGTGATATTTGGAAGCCCATAGAGGGCTATGGTGAAAAAGGAAATATCCTCACATGAAACCTGGAAAGAAGCTTTCTGAGAAACTGCTGAGTGTTCTGTGAATTCATCTCACAGAGTTACATCTGTATTTCGTGGATCTCTTTGCTAGACTTATTTCTGTGGAATCTGAGAACAGATATTTCGGATCCCATTGAAGACTATAGGGCCAAAGGAAATAACCTCCGATAACAAAGAGAAAGAAGCTTTCTGAGAAACTTCTTTGTGTTCTGTGAAATCATCTCACAGAGTTACAGCTTTCCCCTCAAGAAGCCTTTCGCTAAGACAGTTCTTGTGGAATTGGCAAAGTGATATTTGGAAGCCCATAGAGGGCTATGGTGAAAAAGGAAATATCCTCAGATGAAATCTGGAAGGAAGCTTTCTGAGAAACTGCTGAGTGTTCTGTTAATTAATCTCACAGAGTTACATCTGTATTTCGTGGATCTCTTTGCTGGACTTATTTCTGTGGAATCTGAGAACAGATATTTCGGATCCCATTGAAGACTATAGGGCCAAAGGAAATATCCTCCGATAACAAAGAGAAAGAAGCTTTCTGAGAAACTTCTTTGTGTTCTGTGAAATCATCTCACAGAGTTACAGCTTTCCCCTAAAGAAGCCTTTCGCTAAGACAGTTCTTGTGGAATTGGCAAAGTGATATTTGGAAGCCCTTAGAGGGCTATGCTGAAAAAGGAAATATCCTCAGATGAAATCTGGAAAGAAGCTTTCTGTGAAACTGCTTAGTGTTCTGTTAATTCATCTCACAGAGTTACATCTGTATTTCGTGGATCTCTTTGCTAGACTTATTTCTGTGGAATCTGAGAACAGATACTTCGGATCCCTTTGAAGACTATAGGGCCAAAGGAAATATCCTCCAATAACAAAGAGAAAGAAGCTTTCTGAGAAACTTCTTTGTGTTCTGTGAAATCATCTCACTGAGTTACAGCTTTCCCCTCAAGAAGCCTTTCGCTAAGACAGTTCTTGTGGAATTGGCAAAGTCATATTTAGAAGCCCATAGAGGGCTATGGTGAAAAAGGAAATATCCTCAGATGAAATCTGGAAAGAAGCTTTCTGAGAAACTGCTTAGTGTTCTGTTAATTCATCTCACAGAGTTTCATCTGTGTTTCGTGGATCTCTTTGTTAGCCTTATTTCTGTGGAAACTGAGAACAGATATTTCGGATCCCATTGAAGACTATAGGGCCAAAGGAAATAATCTCCGATAACAAAGAAAAGAAGCTTTCTGAGAAACTTCTTTGTGTTCTCTGAAATCATCTCACCGAGTTACAGCTTTCCCCTCAAGAAGCCTTTCGCTAAGACAGTTCTTGTGGAATTGGCAAAGTGATATTTGGAAGCCCTTAGAGATCTATGGTGAAAAAGGAAATATCCTCAGATGAAATCTGGAAAGAAGCTTTCTGAGAAACTGCTGAGTGTTCTGTTAATTCATCTCACAGAGTTACATCTGTATTTCGTGGATCTCTTTGCTAGCCTTATTTCTGTGGAATCTGAGAACAGATATTTCAGATCCCTTTGAAGACTATAGGGCCAAAGGAAATATCCTCAGATAACAAAGAGAAAGAAGCTTTCTGAGAAACTTCTTTGTGTTCTGTGAAATCATCTCACAGAGTTACAGCTTTCCCCTCAAGAAGCCTTTCGCTAAGACAGTTCTTGTGGAATTGGCAAAGTGATATTTGTAAGCCCATAGAGGGCTATGGTGAAAAAGGAAATATCCTCACATGAAATCTGGAAAGAAGCTTTCTGAGAAACTGCTGAGTGTTCTGTTAATTCATCTCACAGAGTTACATCTGTATTTCGTGTATCTCTTTGCTAGCCTTATTTCTGTGGAAACTGAGAACAGATATTTCGGATCCCATTGAACACTATAGGGCCAAAGGAAATAACCTCCGATAACAAAGAGAAAGAAGCTTTCTGAGAAACTTCTTTGTGTTCTGTGAAATCATCTCACAGAGTTACATCTTTCCCCTCAAGAAGCCTTTCGCTAAGACAGTTCTTGTGGAATTGGCAAAGTGATATTTGGAAGCCCATAGAGGGCTATGTTGAAAAAGGAAATATCCTCAGATGAAATCTGGAAGGAAGCTTTCTGAGAAACTGCTGAGTGTTCTGTTAATACATCTCACAGAGTTACATCTGTATGTCGTGGATCTCTTTGCTAGCCTTATTTCTGTGGAATCTGAGAACAGATATTTCGGATCCCTTTGAAGACTATAGGGCCAAAGGAAATATCCTCCGATAACAAAGAGAAAGAAGCTTTCTGAGAAACTTCTTTGTGTTCTGTGAAATCATCTCACAGAGTTACAGCTTTCCCCTCAAGAAGCCTTTCGCTAAGACAGTTTTCGTGGAATTGGCAAAGTGATATTTGGAAGCCCATAGAGGGCTATGGTGAAAAAGGAAATATCCTCACATGAAATCTGGAAAGAAGCTTTCTGAGAAACTGCTGAGTGTTCTGTTAATTCATCTCACAGAGTTACATCTGTATTTCGTGGATCTCTTTGCTAGACTTATTTCTGTGGAATCTGAGAACAGATATTTCGGATCCCATTGAAGACTATAGGGCCAAAGGAAATAACCTCCGATAACAAAGAGAAAGAAGCTTTCTGAGAAACTTCTTTGTGTTCTGTGAAATCATCTCACAGAGTTACAGCTTTCCCCTCCAAAAGCCTTTCGCTAAGACAGTTCTTGTGGAATTGGCAAAGTGATATTTGGAAGCCCATAGAGGGCTATGGTGAAAAAGGAAATATCCTCAGATGAAATCTGGAAGGAAGCTTTCTGAGAAACTGCTGAGTGTTCTGTTAATTCATCTCACAGAGTTACATCTGTATGTCGTGGATCTCTTTGCTAGCCTTATTTCTGTGGAATCTGAGAACAGATATTTCGGATCCCATTGAAGACTATAGGGCCAAAGGAAATATCCTCCGATAACAAAGAGAAAGAAGCTTTCTGAGAAACTTCTTTGTGTTCTGTGAAATCATCTCACAGAGTTACAGCTTTCCCCTAAAGAAGCCTTTCGCTAAGACAGTTCTTGTGGAATTGGCAAAGTGATATTTGGAAGCCCTTAGAGGGCTATGCTGAAAAAGGAAATATCCTCAGATGAAATCTGGAAAGAAGCTTTCTGTGAAACTGCTTAGTGTTCTGTTAATTCATCTCACAGAGTTACATCTGTATTTCGTGGATCTCTTTGCTAGCCTTATTTCTGTGGAATCTGAGAACAGATATTTCGGATCCCTTTGAAGACTATAGGGCCAAAGGAAATATCCTCCGATAACAAAGAGAAAGAAGCTTTCTGAGAAACTTCTTTGTGTTCTGTGAAATCATCTCACTGAGTTACAGCTTTCCCCTCAAGAAGCCTTTCGCTAAGACAGTTCTTGTGGAATTGGCAAAGTGATATTTGGAAGCCCATAGAGGGCTATGGTGAAAAAGGAAATATCCTCAGATGAAATCTGGAAAGAAGCTTTCTGAGAAACTGCTTAGTGTTCTGTTAATTCATCTCACACAGTTACATCTGTATTTCGTGGATCTCTTTGCTAGCCTTATTTCTTTGGAAACTGAGAACAGATATTTCGGATCCCATTGAAGACTATAGGGCCAAAGAAAATAATCTCCGATAACAAAGAAAAGAAGCTTTCTGAGAAACTTCTTTGTGTTCTCTGAAATCATCTCACAGAGTTACAGCTTTCCCCTCATGAAGCCTTTCGCTAAGAGAGTTCTTGTGGAATTGGCAAAGTGATATTTGGAAGCCCTTAGAGGTCTATGGTGAAAAAGGAAATATCCTCAGATGAAATCTGGAAGGAAGCTTTCTGAGAAACTGCTGAGTGTTCTGTTAATTCATCTCACAGAGTTCATCTGTATTTCGTGGATCTCTTTGCTAGCCTTATTTCTGTGGAATCTGAGAACAGATATTTCGGATCCCTTTGAAGACTATAGGGCCAAAGGAAATATCCTCCGATAACAAAGAGAAAGAAGCTTTCTGAGAAACTTCTTTGTGTTCTGTGAAATCATCTCACAGAGTTACAGCTTTCCCCTAAAGAAGCCTTTCGCTAAGACAGTTCTTGTGGAATTGGCAAAGTGATATTTGGAAGCCCTTAGAGGGCCATGCTGAAAAAGGAAATATCCTCAGATGAAATCTGGAAAGAAGCTTTCTGTGAAACTGCTTAGTGTTCTGTTAATTCATCTCACAGAGTTACATCTGTATTTCGTGGATCTCTTTGCTAGGCTTATTTCTGTGGAATCTGAGAACAGATATTTCGGATCCCTTTGAAGACTATAGGGCCAAAGGAAATATCCTCCGATAACAAAGAGAAAGAAGCTTTCTGAGAAACTTCTTTGTGTTCTGTGAAATCATCTCACTGAATTACAGCTTTCCCCTCAAGAAGCCTTTCGCTAAGACAGTTCTTGTGGAATTGGCAAAGTGATATTTGGAAGCCCATAGAGGGCTATGGTGAAAAAGAAAATATCCTCAGATGAAATCTGGAAAGAAGCTTTCTGAGAAACTGCTTAGTGTTCTGTTAATTCATCTCACACAGTTACATCTGTATTTCGTGGATCTCTTTGCTAGCCTTATTTCTGTGGAAACTGAGAACAGATATTTCGGATCCCATTGAAGACTATAGGGCCAAAGGAAATAATCTCCGATAACAAAGAAAAGAAGCTTTCTGAGAAACTTCTTTGTGTTCTCTGAAATCATCTCACAGAGTTACAGCTTTCCCCTCAAGAAGCCTTTCGCTAAGAGAGTTCTTGTGGAATTGGCAAAGTGATATTTGGAAGCCCTTAGAGGTCTATGGTGAAAAAGGAAATATCCTCAGATGAAATCTGGAAAGAAGCTTTCTGAGAAACTGCTGAGTGTTCTGTTAATTCATCTCACAGAGTTCATCTGTATTTCGTGGATCTCTTTGCTAGCCTTATTTCTGCGGAATCTGAGAACAGATATTTCGGATCCCTTTGAAGACTATAGGGCCAAAGGAAATATCCTCAGATAACAAAGAGAAAGAAGCTTTCTGAGAAACTTCTTTGTGTTCTGTGAAATCATCTCACAGAGTTACAGCTTTCCCCTCAAGAAGCCTTTCGCTAAGACAGTTCTTGTGGAATTGGCAAAGTGATATTTGGAAGCCCTTAGAGGGCTATGGTTTAAAAGGAAATATCCTCAGATGAAATCTGGAAAGAAGCTTTCTGAGAAACTGCTGAGTGTTCTGTTAATTCATCTCACAGAGTTACATCTGTATTTCGTGGATCTCTTTGCTAGACTTATTTCTGTGGAATCTGAGTACAGATATTTCGGATCCCTTTGAAGACTATAGGGCTAAAGGAAATATCCTCAGATAACAAAGAGAAAGAAGCTTTCTGAGAAACTTCTTTGTGTTCTGTGAAATCATCTCACAGAGTTACAGCTTTCCCCTCAAGAAGCCTTTCGCTAAGACAGTTCTTGTGGAATTGGCAAAGTGATATTTGGAAGCCCATAGAGGGCTATGGTGAAAAAGGAAATATCCTCAGATGAAATCTGGAAGGAAGCTTTCTGAGAAACTGCTGAGTGTTCTGTTAATTCATCTCACAGAGTTACATCTGTATGTCGTGGATCTCTTTGCTAGGTTTATTTCTGTGGAATCTGAGAACAGATATTTCGGATCCCTTTGAAGACTATAGGGCCAAAGGAAATATCCTCCGATAACAAAGAGAAAGAAGCTTTCTGAGAAACTTCTTTGTGTTCTGTGAAATCATCTCACAGAGTTACAGCTTTCCCCTCAAGAAGCCTTTCGCTAAGACAGTTTTCGTGGAATTGGCAAAGTGATATTTGGAAGCCCATAGAGGGCTATGGTGAAAAAGGAAATATCCTCACATGAAATCTGGAAAGAAGCTTTCTGAGAAACTGCTGAGTGTTCTGTTAATTCATCTCACAGAGTTACATCTGTATTTCGTGGATCTCTTTGCTAGCCTTATTTCTGTGGAATCTGAGAACAGATATTTCGGATCCCTTTGAAGACTATAGGGCCAAAGGAAATATCCTCAGATAACAAAGAGAAAGAAGCTTTCTGAGAAACTCCTTTGTGTTCTGTGAAATCATCTCACAGAGTTACAGCTTTCCCCTCAAGAAGCCTTTCGCTAAGACAGTTCTTGTGGAATTGGCAAAGTGATATTTGGAAGCCCATAGAGGGCTATGGTGAAAAAGGAAATATCCTCAGATGAAATCTGGAAAGAAGCTTTCTGAGAAACTGCTGAGTGTTCTGTTAATTCATCTCACAGAGTTACATCTGTATGTCGTGGATCTCTTTGCTAGCCTTATTTCTCTGGAATCTGAGAACAGATATTTCGGATCCCATTGAAGACTATAGGGCCAAAGGAAATATCCTCCGATAACAAAGAGAAAGAAGCTTTCTGAGAAACTTCTTTTTTTTTTTTTTTTTTTTTGAGACGGAGTCTCGCTCTGTCGCCCAGGCTGGAGTGCAATGGCCGGATCCCAGCTCACTGCAAGCTCTGCCTCCCGGGTTCGCGCCATTCTCCTGCCTCAGCCTCCCGAGTAGCTGGGACTACAGGCGCCCGCCACCTCGCCCGGCTAGTTTTTTTTGTATTTTAGTAGAGACGGGGTTTCACCGTGTTAGCCAGGATGGTCTCGATCTCCTGACCTCGTGATCCGCCCGTCTCGGCCTCCCAAAGTGCTGGGATTACAGGCTTGAGCCACCGCGCCTGGCCAGAAACTTCTTTGTGTTCTGTGAAATCATCTCACAGAGTTACAGCTTTCCCCTCAAGAAGCCTTTCGCTAAGACAGTTTTTGTGGAATTGGCAAAGTGATATTTGGAAGCCCTTAGAGGGCTATGGTTTAAAAGGAAATATCCTCAGATGAAATCTGGAAAGAAGCTTTCTGAGAAACTGCTGAGTGTTCTTTTAATTCATCTCACAGTGTTACATCTGTATTTCGTGGATCTCTTTGCTAGACTTATTTCTGTGGAATCTGAGAACAGTTATTTCGGATCCCTTTGAAGACTATAGGGCTAAAGGAAATAATCTCTGATAACAAAGAGAAAGAAGCTTTCTGAGAAACTTCTTTGTGTTCTGTGAAATCATCTCACAGAGTTACAGCTTTCCCCTCAAGAAGCCTTTCGCTAAGACAGTTCTTGTGGAATTGGCAAAGTGATATTTGGAAGCCCATAGAGGGCTATGGTGAAAAAGGAAATATCCTCAGATGAAATCTGGAAGGAAGCTTTCTGAGAAACTGCTGAGTGTTCTGTTAATTCATCTCACAGAGGTACATCTGTATGTCGTGGATCTTTTTGCTAGCCTTATTTCTGTGGAATCTGAGAACAGATAATTCGGATCCCATTGAAGACTATAGGGCCAAAGGAAATATCCTCCGATAACAAAGAGAAAGAAGCTTTCTGAGAAACTTCTTTGTGTTCTGTAAAATCATCTCACAGAGTTACAGCTTTCCCCTCAAGAAGCCTTTCGCTAAGACAGTTTTCGTGGAATTGGCAAAGTGATATTTGGAAGCCCATAGAGGGCTATGGTGAAAAAGGAAATATCCTCACATGAAATCTGGAAAGAAGCTTTCTGAGAAACTGCTGAGTGTTCTGTTAATTCATCTCACAGAGTTACATCTGTATTTCGTGTATCTCCTTGCTAGACTTATTTCTGTGGAAACTGAGAACAGATATTTCGGATCCCATTGAACACTATAGGGCCAAAGGAAATAACCTCCGATAACAAAGAGAAAGAAGCTTTCTGAGAAACTTCTTTGTGTTCTGTGAAATCATCTCACAGAGTTACAGCTTTCCCCTCAAGAAGCCTTTCGCTAAGACAGTTCTTGTGGAATTGGCAAAGTGATATTTGGAAGCCCATAGAGGGCTATGGTGAAAAAGGAAATATCCTCAGATGAAATCTGGAAGGAAGCTTTCTGAGAAACTGCTGAGTGTTCTGTTAATTCATCTCACAGAGTTACATCTGTATTTCGTGGATCTCTTTGCTAGCCTTATTTCTCTGGAATCTGAGAACAGATATTTCGGATCCCATTGAAGACTATAGGGCCAAAGGAAATATCCTCCGATAACAAAGAGAAAGAAGCTTTCTGAGAAACTTCTTTGTGTTCTGTGAAATCATCTCACAGAGATACAGCTTTCCCCTAAAGAAGCCTTTCGCTAAGACAGTTCTTGTGGAATTGGCAAAGTGATATTTGGAAGCCCTTAGAGGGCTATGCTGAAAAAGGAAATATCCTCAGATGAAATCTGGAAAGAAGCTTTCTGTGAAACTGCTTAGTGTTCTGTTAATTCATCTCACAGAGTTACATCTGTATTTCGTGGATCTCTTTGCTAGGCTTATTTCTGTGGAATCTGAGAACAGATATTTCGGATCCCTTTGAAGACTATAGGGCCAAAGGAAATATCCTCCGATAACAAAGAGAAAGAAGCTTTCTGAGAAACTTCTTTGTGTTCTGTGAAATCATCTCACTGAGTTACAGCTTTCCCCTCAAGAAGTCTTTCGCTAAGACAGTTCTTGTGGAATTGGCAAAGTGATATTTGGAAGCCCATAGAGGGCTATGGTGAAAAAGGAAATATCCTCAGATGAAATCTGGAAAGAAGCTTTCTGAGAAACTGCTTAGTGTTCTGTTAATTCATCTCACAGAGTTACATCTGTATTTCGTGGATCTCTTTGCTAGCCTTATTTCTGTGGAAACTGAGAAAGATATTTCGGATCCCATTGAAGACTATAGGGCCAAAGGAAATAATCTCCGATAACAAATAAAAGAAGCTTTCTGAGAAACTTCTTTGTGTTCTCTGAAATCATCTCACAGAGTTACAGCTTTCCCCTCAAGAAGCCTTTCGCTAAGACAGTTCTTGTGGAATTGGCAAAGTGATATTTGGAAGCCCTTAGAGGTCTATGGTGAAAAAGGAAATATCCTCAGATGAAATCTGGAAAGAAGCTTTCTGAGAAACTGCTGAGTGTTCTGTTAATTCATCTCAAAGAGTTACATCTGTATTTCGTGGATCTCTTTGCTAGCCTTATTTCTGTGGAATCTGAGAACAGATATTTCGGATCCCTTTGAAGACTATAGCGCCAAAGGAAATATCCTCAGATAACAAAGAGAAAGAAGCTTTCTGAGAAACTTCTTTGTGTTCTGTGAAATCATCTCACAGAGTTACAGCTTTCCCCTCAAGAAGCCTTTCGCTAAGACAGTTCTTGTGGAATTGGCAAAGTGATATTTGGAAGCCCATAGAGGGCTATGGTGAAAAAGGAAATATCCTCAGATGAAATCTGGAAAGAAGCTTTCTGAGAAACTGCTGAGTGTTCTGTTAATTCATCTCACAGAGTTACATCTGTATGTCGTGGGTCTCTTTGCTAGCCTTATTTCTCTGGAATCTGAGAACAGATATTTCGGATCCCATTGAAGACTATAGGGCTAAAGGAAATAATCTCTGATAACAAAGAGAAAGAAGCATTCTGAGAAACTTCTTTGTGTTCTGTGAAATCATCTCACAGAGTTACAGCTTTCCCCTCAAGAAGCCTTTCGCTAAGACAGTTCTTGTGGAATTGGCAAAGTGATATTTGGAAGCCCATAGAGGGCTATGGTGAAAAAGGAAATATCCTCAGATGAAATCTGGAAGGAAGCTTTCTGAGAAACTGCTGAGTGTTCTGTTTATTCATCTCACAGAGGTACATCTGTATGTCGTGGATCTTTTTGCTAGCCTTATTTCTGTGGAATCTGAGAACAGATAATTCGGATCCCATTGAAGACTATAGGGCCAAAGGAAATATCCTCCGATAACAAAGAGAAAGAAGCTTTCTGAGAAACTTCTTTGTGTTCTGTGAAATCATCTCACAGAGTTACAGCTTTCCCCTCAAGAAGCCTTTCACTAAGACAGTTTTCGTGGAATTGGCAAAGTGATATTTGGAAGCCCATAGAGGGCTATGGTGAAAAAGGAAATATCCTCACATGAAATCTGGAAAGAAGCTTTCTGAGAAACTGCTGAGTGTTCTGTTAATTCATCTCACAGAGTTACATCTGTATTTCGTGGATCTCTTTGCTAGACTTATTTCTGTGGAATCTGAGAACAGATATTTCGGATCCCATTGAAGACTATAGGGCCAAAGGAAATAACCTCCGATAACAAAGAGAAAGAAGCTTTCTGAGAAACTTCTTTGTGTTCTGTGAAATCATCTCACAGAGTTACAGCTTTCCCCTAAAGAAGCCTTTCGCTAAGACAGTTCTTGTGGAATTGGCAAAGTGATATTTGGAAGCCCTTAGAGGGCTATGCTGAAAAAGGAAATATCCTCAGATGAAATCTGGAAAGAAGCTTTCTGTGAAACTGCTTAGTGTTCTGTTAATTCATCTCACAGAGTTACATCTGTATTTCGTGGATCTCTTTGCTAGGCTTATTTCTGTGGAATCTGAGAACAGATATTTCGGATCCCTTTGAAGACTATAGGGCCAAAGGAAATATCCTCCGATAACAAAGAGAAAGAAGCTTTCTGAGAAACTTCTTTGTGTTCTGTGAAATCATCTCACTGAGTTACAGCTTTCCCCTCAAGAAGTCTTTCGCTAAGACAGTTCTTGTGGAATTGGCAAAGTGATATTTGGAAGCCCATAGAGGGCTATGGTGAAAAAGGAAATATCCTCAGATGAAATCTGGAAAGAAGCTTTCTGAGAAACTGCTTAGTGTTCTGTTAATTCATCTCACAGAGTTACATCTGTATTTCGTGGATCTCTTTGCTAGCCTTATTTCTGTGGAATCTGAGAACAGATATTTCGGATCCCATTGAAGACTATAGGGCCAAAGGAAATAATCTCCGATAACAAAGAAAAGAAGCTTTCTGAGAAACTTCTTTGTGTTCTCTGAAATCATCTCACAGAGTTACAGCTTTCCCCTCAAGAAGCCTTTCGCTAAGACAGTTCTTGTGGAATTGGCAAAGTGATATTTGGAAGCCCTTAGAGGTCTATGGTGAAAAAGGAAATATCCTCAGATGAAATCTGGAAAGAAGCTTTCTGAGAAACTGCTTAGTGTTCTGTTAATTCATCTCAAAGAGTTACATCTGTATTTCGTGGATCTCTTTGCTAGCCTTATTTCTGTGGAATCTGAGAACAGATATTTCGGATCCCTTTGAAGACTATAGGGCCAAAGGAAATATCCTCAGATAACAAAGAGAAAGAAGCTTTCTGAGAAACTTCTTTGTGTTCTGTGAAATCATCTCACAGAGTTACAGCTTTCCCCTCAAGAAGCCTTTCGCTAATACAGTTCTTGTGGAATTGGCAAAGTGATATTTGGAAGCCCATAGAGGGCTATGGTGAAAAAGGAAATATCCTCAGATGAAATCTGGAAAGAAGCTTTCTGAGAAACTGCTGAGTGTTCTGTTAATTCATCTCACAGAGTTACATCTGTATGTCGTGGATCACTTTGCTAGCCTTATTTCTCTGGAATCTGAGAACAGATATTTCGGATCCCATTGAAGACTATAGGGCTAAAGGAAATAATCTCTGATAACAAAGAGAAAGAAGCATTCTGAGAAACTTCTTTGTGTTCTGTGAAATCATCTCACAGAGTTACAGCTTTCCCCTCAAGAAGCCTTTCGCTAAGACAGTTCTTGTGGAATTGGCAAAGTGATATTTGGAAGCCCATAGAGGGCTATGGTGAAAAAGGAAATATCCTCAGATGAAATCTGGAAGGAAGCTTTCTGAGAAACTGCTGAGTGTTCTGTTAATTCATCTCACAGAGGTACATCTGTATGTCGTGGATCTTTTTGCTAGCCTTATTTCTGTGGAATCTGAGAACAGATAATTCGGATCCCATTGAAGACTATAGGGCCAAAGGAAATATCCTCCGATAACAAAGAGAAAGAAGCTTTCTGAGAAACTTCTTTGTGTTCTGTGAAATCATCTCACAGAGTTACAGCTTTCCCCTCAAGAAGCCTTTCACTAAGACAGTTTTCGTGGAATTGGCAAAGTGATATTTGGAAGCCCATAGAGGGCTATGGTGAAAAAGGAAATATCCTCACATGAAATCTGGAAAGAAGCTTTCTGAGAAACTGCTGAGTGTTCTGTTAATTCATCTCACAGAGTTACATCTGTATTTCGTGGATCTCTTTGCTAGACTTATTTCTGTGGAATCTGAGAACAGATATTTCGGATCCCATTGAAGACTATAGGGCCAAAGGAAATAACCTCCGATAACAAAGAGAAAGAAGCTTTCTGAGAAACTTCTTTGTGTTCTGTGAAATCATCTCACAGAGTTACAGCTTTCCCCTAAAGAAGCCTTTCGCTAAGACAGTTCTTGTGGAATTGGCAAAGTGATATTTGGAAGCCCATAGAGGGCTATGGTGAAAAAGGAAATATCCTCAGATGAAATCTGGAAGGAAGCTTTCTGAGAAACTGCTGAGTGTTCTGTTAATTCATCTCACAGAGTTACATCTGTATTTCGTGGATCTCTTTGCTAGGCTTATTTCTGTGGAATCTGAGAACAGATATTTCGGATCCCTTTGAAGACTATAGGGCCAAAGGAAATATCCTCCGATAACAAAGAGAAAGAAGCTTTCTGAGAAACTTCTTTGTGTTCTGTGAAATCATCTCACTGAGTTACAGCTTTCCCCTCAAGAAGCCTTTCGCTAAGACAGTTCTTGTGGAATTGGCAAAGTGATATTTGGAAGCCCATGGAGGGCTATGGTGAAAAAGGAAATATCCTCAGATGAAATCTGGAAAGAAGCTTTCTGAGAAACTGCTTAGTGTTCTGTTAATTCATCTCACAGAGTTACATCTGTATTTCGTGGATCTCTTTGCTAGCCTTATTTCTGTGGAAACTGAGAACAGATATTTCGGATCCCATTGAAGACTATAGGGCCAAAGGAAATAATCTCCGATAACAAAGAAAAGAAGCTTTCTGAGAAACTTCTTTGTGTTCTCTGAAATCATCTCACAGAGTTACAGCTTTCCCCTCAAGAAGCCTTTCGCTAAGACAGTTCTTGTGGAATTGGCAAAGTGATATTTGGAAGCCCTTAGAGGTCTATGGTGAAAAAGGAAATATCCTCAGATGAAATCTGGAAAGAAGCTTTCTGAGAAACTGCTGAGTGTTCTGTTAATTCATCTCACAGAGTTACATCTGTATTTCGTGGATCTCTTTGCTAGCCTTATTTCTGTGGAATCTGAGAACAGATATTTCGGATCCCTTTGAAGACTATAGGGCCAAAGGAAATATCCTCCGATAACAAAGAGAAAGAAGCTTTCTGAGAAACTTCTTTGTGTTCTGTGAAATCATCTCACAGAGTTACAGCTTTCCCCTCAAGAAGCCTTTCGCTAAGACAGTTCTTGTGGAATTGGCAAAGTGATATTTGGAAGCCCATAGAGGGCTATGGTGAAAAAGGAAATATCCTCAGATGAAATCTGGAAAGAAGCTTTCTGAGAAACTGCTGAGTGTTCTGTTAATTCATCTCACAGAGTTACATCTGTATGTCGTGGATCTCTTTGCTAGCCTTATTTCTGTGGAATCTGAGAACAGATATTTCGGATCCCATTGAAGACTATAGGGCCAAAGGAAATATCCTCCGATAACAAAGAGAAAGAAGCTTTCTGAGAAACTTCTTTGTGTTCTGTGAAATCATCTCACAGAGTTACAGCTTTCCCCTCAAGAAGCCTTTCGCTAAGACAGTTTTTGTGGAATTGGCAAAGTGATATTTGGAAGCCCTTAGAGGGCTATGGTTTAAAAGGAAATATCCTCAGATGAAATCTGGAAAGAAGCTTTCTGAGAAACTGCTGAGTGTTCTGTTAATTCATCTCACAGTGTTACATCTGTATTTCGTGGATCTCTTTGCTAGACTTATTTCTGTGGAATCTGAGAACAGTTATTTCGGATCCCTTTGAAGACTATAGGGCTAAAGGAAATAATCTCTGATAACAAAGAGAAAGAAGCTTTCTGAGAAACTTCTTTGTGTTCTGTGAAATCATCTCACAGAGTTACAGCTTTCCCCTCAAGAAGCCTTTCGCTAAGACAGTTCTTGTGGAATTGGCAAAGTGATATTTGGAAGCCCATAGAGGGCTATGGTGAAAAAGGAAATATCCTCAGATGAAATCTGGAAGGAAGCTTTCTGAGAAACTGCTGAGTGTTCTGTTAATTCATCTCACAGAGGTACATCTGTATGTCGTGGATCTTTTTGCTAGCCTTATTTCTGTGGAATCTGAGAACAGATAATTCGGATCCCATTGAAGAATATAGGGCCAAAGGAAATATCCTCCGATAACAAAGAGAAAGAAGCTTTCTGAGAAACTTCTTTGTGTTCTGTAAAATCATCTCACAGAGTTACAGCTTTCCCCTCAAGAAGCCTTTCGCTAAGACAGTTTTCGTGGAATTGGCAAAGTGATATTTGGAAGCCCATAGAGGGCTATGGTGAAAAAGGAAATATCCTCACATGAAATCTGGAAAGAAGCTTTCTGAGAAACTGCTGAGTGTTCTGTTAATTCATCTCACAGAGTTACATCTGTATGTCGTGTATCTCTTTGCTAGACTTATTTCTGTGGAAACTGAGAACAGATATTTCGGATCCCATTGAAGACTATAGGGCTAAAGGAAATAATCTCTGATAACAAAGAGAAAGAAGCATTCTGAGAAACTTCTTTGTGTTCTGTGAAATCATCTCACAGAGTTACAGCTTTCCCCTCAAGAAGCCTTTCGCTAAGACAGTTCTTGTGGAATTGGCAAAGTGATATTTGGAAGCCCGTAGAGGGCTATGGTGAAAAAGGAAATATCCTCAGATGAAATCTGGAAGGAAGCTTTCTGAGAAACTGCTGAGTGTTCTGTTAATTCATCTCACAGAGGTACATCTGTATTTCGTGGATCTCTTTGCTAGACTTATTTCTGTGGAATCTGAGAACAGATAATTCGGATCCCTTTGAAGACTATAGGGCCAAAGGAAATATCCTCCGATAACAAAGAGAAAGAAGCTTTCTGAGAAACTTCTTTGTGTTCTGTAAAATCATCTCACAGAGTTACAGCTTTCCCCTCAAGAAGCCTTTCGCTAAGACAGTTCTTGTGGAATTGGCAAAGTGATATTTGGAAGCCCATAGAGGGCTATGGTGAAAAAGGAAATATCCTCAGATGAAATCTGGAAGGAAGCTTTCTGAGAAACTGCTGAGTGTTCTGTTAATTCATCTCACAGAGTTACATCTGTATGTCGTGGATCTCTTACTAGCCTTATTTCTGTGGAATCTGAGAACAGATATTTCGGATCCCATTGAAGACTATAGGGCCAAAGGAAATATCCTCCGATAACAAAGAGAAAGAAGCTTTCTGAGAAACTTCTTTGTGTTCTGTGAAATCATCTCACAGAGTTACAGCTTTCCCCTCAAGAAGCCTTTCGCTAAGACAGTTCTTGTGGAATTGGCAAAGTGATATTTGGAAGCCCATAGAGGGCTATGGTGAAAAAGGAAATATCCTCAGATGAAATCTGGAAAGAAGCTTTCTGAGAAACTGCTTAGTGTTCTGTTAATTCATCTCACAGAGTTACATCTGTATTTCGTGGATCTCTTTGCTAGCCTTATTTCTGTGGAAACTGAGAACAGATATTTCGGATCCCATTGAAGACTATAGGGCCAAAGGAAATAATCTCCGATAACAAAGAAAAGAAGCTTTCTGAGAAACTTCTTTGTGTTATCTGAAATCATCTCACAGAGTTACAGCTTTCCCCTCAAGAAGCCTTTCGCTAAGACAGTTCTTGTGGAATTGGCAAAGTGATATTTGGAAGCCCTTAGAGGTCTATGGTGAAAAAGGAAATATCCTCAGATGAAATCTGGAAAGAAGCTTTCTGAGAAACTGCTGAGTGTTCTGTTAATTCATCTCAAAGAGTTACATCTGTATTTCGTGGATCTCTTTGCTAGCCTTATTTCTGTGGAATCTGAGAACAGATATTTCGGATCCCTTTGAAGACTATAGGGCCAAAGGAAATATCCTCAGATAACAAAGAGAAAGAAGCTTTCTGAGAAACTTCTTTGTGTTCTGTGAAATCATCTCACAGAGTTACAGCTTTCCCCTCAAGAAGCCTTTCGCTAAGACAGTTCTTGTGGAATTGGCAAAGTGATATTTGGAAGCCCATAGAGGGCTATGGTGAAAAAGGAAATATCCTCAGATGAAATCTGGAAAGAAGCTTTCTGAGAAACTGCTGAGTGTTCTGTTAATTCATCTCACAGAGTTACATCTGTATGTCGTGGATCTCTTTGCTAGCCTTATTTCTCTGGAATCTGAGAACAGATATTTCGGATCCCATTGAAGACTATAGGGCCAAAGGAAATATCCTCCGATAACAAAGAGAAAGAAGCTTTCTGAGAAACTTCTTTGTGTTCTGTGAAATCATCTCACAGAGTTACAGCTTTCCCCTCAAGAAGCCTTTCGCTAAGACAGTTTTTGTGGAATTGGCAAAGTGATATTTGGAAGCCCTTAGAGGGCTATGGTTTAAAAGGAAATATCCTGAGATGAAATCTGGAAAGAAGCTTTCTGAGAAACTGCTGAGTGTTCTGTTAATTCATCTCACAGAGTTACATCTGTATTTCGTGGATCTCTTTGCTAGACTTATTTCTGTGGAATCTGAGAACAGTTATTTCGGATCCCTTTGAAGACTATAGGGCTAAAGGAAATAATCTCTGATAACAAAGAGAAAGAAGCATTCTGAGAAACTTCTTTGTGTTCTGTGAAATCATCTCACAGAGTTACAGCTTTCCCCTCAAGAAGCCTTTCGCTAAGACAGTTCTTGTGGAATTGGCAAAGTGATATTTGGAAGCCCATAGAGGGCTATGGTGAAAAAGGAAATATCCTCAGATGAAATCTGGAAGGAAGCTTTCTGAGAAACTGCTGAGTGTTCTGTTAATTCATCTCACAGAGGTACATCTGTATGTCGTGGATCTTTTTGCTAGCCTTATTTCTGTGGAATCTGAGAACAGATAATTCGGATCCCATTGAAGACTATAGGGCCAAAGGAAATATCCTCCGATAACAAAGAGAAAGAAGCTTTCTGAGAAACTTCTTTGTGTTCTGTAAAATCATCTCACAGAGTTACAGCTTTCCCCTCAAGAAGCCTTTCGCTAAGACAGTTTTCGTGGAATTGGCAAAGTGATATTTGGAGGCCAAAGAGGGCTATGGTGAAAAAGGAAATATCCTCACATGAAATCTGGAAAGAAGCTTTCTGAGAAACTGCTGAGTGTTCTGTTAATTCATCTCACAGAGTTACATCTGTATTTCGTGTATCTCTTTGCTAGACTTATTTCTGTGGAAACTGAGAACAGATATTTCGGATCCCATTGAACACTATAGGGCCAAAGGAAATAACCTCCGATAACAAAGAGAAAGAAGCTTTCTGAGAAACTTCTTTGTGTTCTGTGAAATCATCTCACAGAGTTACAGCTTTCCCCTCAAGAAGCCTTTCGCTAAGACAGTTCTTGTGGAATTGGCAAAGTGATATTTGGAAGCCCATAGAGGGCTATGGTGAAAAAGGAAATATCCTCAGATGAAATCTGGAAGGAAGCTTTCTGAGAAACTGCTGAGTGTTCTGTTAATACATCTCACAGAGTTACATCTGTATGTCGTGGATCTCTTTGCTAGCCTTATTTCTGTGGAATCTGAGAACAGATATTTCGGATCCCTTTGAAGACTATAGGGCCAAAGGAAATATCCTCCGATAACAGAGAGAAAGAAGCTTTCTGAGAAACTTCTTTGTGTTCTGTGAAATCATCTCACAGAGTTACAGCTTTCCCCTCAAGAAGCCTTTCGCTAAGACAGTTTTCGTGGAATTTGCAAAGTGATATTTGGAAGCCCATAGAGGGCTATGGTGAAAAAGGAAATATCCTCACATGAAATCTGGAAAGAAGCTTTCTGAGAAACTGCCGAGTGTTCTGTTAATTCATCTCACAGAGTTACATCTGTATTTCGTGGATCTCTTTGCTAGACTTATTTCTGTGGAATCTGAGAACACATATTTCGGATCCCATTGAAGACTATAGGGCCAAAGGAAATAACCTCCGATAACAAAGAGAAAGAAGCTTTCTGAGAAACTTCTTTGTGTTCTGTGAAATCATCTCACAGAGTTACAGCTTTCCCCTCAAGAAGCCTTTCGCTAAGACAGTTCTTGTGGAATTGGCAAAGTGATATTTGGAAGCCCATAGAGGGCTATGGTGAAAAACGAAATATCCTCAGATGAAATCTGGAAGGAAGCTTTCTGAGAAACTGCTGAGTGTTCTGTTAATTCATCTCACAGAGTTACATCTGTATGTCGTGGATCTCTTTGCTAGCCTTATTTCTGTGGAATCTGAGAACAGATATTTCGGATCCCATTGAAGACTATAGGGCCAAAGGAAATATCCTCCGATAACAAAGAGAAAGAAGCTTTCTGAGAAACTTCTTTGTGTTCTGTGAAATCATCTCACAGAGTTACAGCTTTCCCCTCAAGAAGCCTTTCGCTAAGACAGTTTTTGTGGAATTGGCAAAGTGATATTTGGAAGCCCTTAGAGGGCTATGGTTTAAAAGGAAATATCCTCAGATGGAATCTGGAAAGAAGCTTTCTGAGAAACTGCTGAGTGTTCTGTTAATTCATCTCACAGCGTTACATCTGTATTTCGTGGATCTCTTTGCTAGACTTATTTCTGTGGAATCTGAGAACAGTTATTTCGGATCCCATTGAAGACTATAGGGCCAAAGGAAATAATCTCCGATAACAAAGAAAAGAAGCTTTCTGAGAAACTTCTTTGTGTTATCTGAAATCATCTCACAGAGTTACAGCTTTCCCCTCAAGAAGCCTTTCGCTAAGACAGTTCTTGTGGAATTGGCAAAGTGATATTTGGAAGCCCTTAGAGGTCTATGGTGAAAAAGGAAATATCCTCAGATGAAATCTGGAAAGAAGCTTTCTGAGAAACTGCTTAGTGTTCTGTTAATTCATCTCAAAGAGTTACATCTGTATTTCGTGGATCTCTTTGCTAGCCTTATTTCTGTGGAATCTGAGAACAGATATTTCGGATCCCTTTGAAGACTATAGGGCCAAAGGAAATATCCTCAGATAACAAAGAGAAAGAAGCTTTCTGAGAAACTTCTTTGTGTTCTGTGAAATCATCTCACAGAGTTACAGCTTTCCCCTCAAGAAGCCTTTCGCTAAGACAGTTCTTGTGGAATTGGCAAAGTGATATTTGGAAGCCCATAGAGGGCTATGGTGAAAAAGGAAATATCCTCAGATGAAATCTGGAAAGAAGCTTTCTGAGAAACTGCTGAGTGTTCTGTTAATTCATCTCACAGAGTTACATCTGTATGTCGTGGATCTCTTTGCTAGCCTTATTTCTCTGGAATCTGAGAACAGATATTTCGGATCCCATTGAAGACTATAGGGCCAAAGGAAATATCCTCCGATAACAAAGAGAAAGAAGCTTTCTGAGAAACTTCTTTGTGTTCTGTGAAATCATCTCACAGAGTTACAGCTTTCCCCTCAAGAAGCCTTTCGCTAAGACAGTTTTTGTGGAATTGGCAAAGTGATATTTGGAAGCCCTTAGAGGGCTATGGTTTAAAAGGAAATATCCTGAGATGAAATCTGGAAAGAAGCTTTCTGAGAAACTGCTGAGTGTTCTGTTAATTCATCTCACAGAGTTACATCTGTATTTCGTGGATCTCTTTGCTAGACTTATTTCTGTGGAATCTGAGAACAGTTATTTCGGATCCCTTTGAAGACTATAGGGCTAAAGGAAATAATCTCTGATAACAAAGAGAAAGAAGCATTCTGAGAAACTTCTTTGTGTTCTGTGAAATCATCTCACAGAGTTACAGCTTTCCCCTCAAGAAGCCTTTCGCTAAGACAGTTCTTGTGGAATTGGCAAAGTGATATTTGGAAGCCCATAGAGGGCTATGGTGAAAAAGGAAATATCCTCAGATGAAATCTGGAAGGAAGCTTTCTGAGAAACTGCTGAGTGTTCTGTTAATTCATCTCACAGAGGTACATCTGTATGTCGTGGATCTTTTTGCTAGCCTTATTTCTGTGGAATCTGAGAACAGATAATTCGGATCCCATTGAAGACTATAGGGCCAAAGGAAATATCCTCCGATAACAAAGAGAAAGAAGCTTTCTGAGAAACTTCTTTGTGTTCTGTAAAATCATCTCACAGAGTTACAGCTTTCCCCTCAAGAAGCCTTTCGCTAAGACAGTTTTCGTGGAATTGGCAAAGTGATATTTGGAAGCCCATAGAGGGCTATGGTGAAAAAGGAAATATCCTCACATGAAATCTGGAAAGAAGCTTTCTGAGAAACTGCTGAGTGTTCTGTTAATTCATCTCACAGAGTTACATCTGTATTTCGTGTATCTCTTTGCTAGACTTATTTCTGTGGAAACTGAGAACAGATATTTCGGATCCCATTGAACACTATAGGGCCAAAGGAAATAACCTCCGATAACAAAGAGAAAGAAGCTTTCTGAGAAACTTCTTTGTGTTCTGTGAAATCATCTCACAGAGTTACAGCTTTCCCCTCAAGAAGCCTTTCGCTAAGACAGTTCTTGTGGAATTGGCAAAGTGATATTTGGAAGCCCATAGAGGGCTATGGTGAAAAAGGAAATATCCTCAGATGAAATCTGGAAGGAAGCTTTCTGAGAAACTGCTGAGTGTTCTGTTAATACATCTCACAGAGTTACATCTGTATGTCGTGGATCTCTTTGCTAGCCTTATTTCTGTGGAATCTGAGAACAGATATTTCGGATCCCTTTGAAGACTATAGGGCCAAAGGAAATATCCTCCGATAACAGAGAGAAAGAAGCTTTCTGAGAAACTTCTTTGTGTTCTGTGAAATCATCTCACAGAGTTACAGCTTTCCCCTCAAGAAGCCTTTCGCTAAGACAGTTTTCGTGGAATTTGCAAAGTGATATTTGGAAGCCCATAGAGGGCTATGGTGAAAAAGGAAATATCCTCACATGAAATCTGGAAAGAAGCTTTCTGAGAAACTGCCGAGTGTTCTGTTAATTCATCTCACAGAGTTACATCTGTATTTCGTGGATCTCTTTGCTAGACTTATTTCTGTGGAATCTGAGAACACATATTTCGGATCCCATTGAAGACTATAGGGCCAAAGGAAATAACCTCCGATAACAAAGAGAAAGAAGCTTTCTGAGAAACTTCTTTGTGTTCTGTGAAATCATCTCACAGAGTTACAGCTTTCCCCTCAAGAAGCCTTTCGCTAAGACAGTTCTTGTGGAATTGGCAAAGTGATATTTGGAAGCCCATAGAGGGCTATGGTGAAAAACGAAATATCCTCAGATGAAATCTGGAAGGAAGCTTTCTGAGAAACTGCTGAGTGTTCTGTTAATTCATCTCACAGAGTTACATCTGTATGTCGTGGATCTCTTTGCTAGCCTTATTTCTGTGGAATCTGAGAACAGATATTTCGGATCCCATTGAAGACTATAGGGCCAAAGGAAATATCCTCCGATAACAAAGAGAAAGAAGCTTTCTGAGAAACTTCTTTGTGTTCTGTGAAATCATCTCACAGAGTTACAGCTTTCCCCTCAAGAAGCCTTTCGCTAAGACAGTTTTTGTGGAATTGGCAAAGTGATATTTGGAAGCCCTTAGAGGGCTATGGTTTAAAAGGAAATATCCTCAGATGGAATCTGGAAAGAAGCTTTCTGAGAAACTGCTGAGTGTTCTGTTAATTCATCTCACAGCGTTACATCTGTATTTCGTGGATCTCTTTGCTAGACTTATTTCTGTGGAATCTGAGAACAGTTATTTCGGATCCCTTTGAAGACTATAGGGCTAAAGGAAATAATCTCTGATAACAAAGAGAAAGAAGCATTCTGAGAAACTTCTTTGTGTTCTGTGAAATCATCTCACAGAGTTACAGCTTTCCCCTCAAGAAGCCTTTCGCTAAGACAGTTCTTGTGGAATTGGCAAAGTTATATTTGGAAGCCCGTAGAGGGCTATGGTGAAAAAGGAAATATCCTCAGATGAAATCTGGAAGGAAGCTTTCTGAGAAACTGCTGAGTGTTCTGTTAATTCATCTCACAGAGGTACATCTGTATTTCGTGGATCTCTTTGCTAGACTTATTTCTGTGGAATCTGAGAACAGATAATTCGGATCCCTTTGAAGACTATAGGGCCAAAGGAAATATCCTCCGATAACAAAGAGAAAGAAGCTTTCTGAGAAACTTCTTTGTGTTCTGTAAAATCATCTCACAGAGTTACAGCTTTCCCCTCAAGAAGCCTTTCGCTAAGACAGTTCTTGTGGAATTGGCAAAGTGATATTTGGAAGCCCATAGAGGGCTATGGTGAAAAAGGAAATATCCTCAGATGAAATCTGGAAGGAAGCTTTCTGAGAAACTGCTGAGTGTTCTGTTAATTCATCTCACAGAGTTACATCTGTATGTCGTGGATCTCTTACTAGCCTTATTTCTGTGGAATCTGAGAACAGATATTTCGGATCCCATTGAAGACTATAGGGCCAAAGGAAATATCCTCCGATAACAAAGAGAAAGAAGCTTTCTGAGAAACTTCTTTGTGTTCTGTGAAATCATCTCACAGAGTTACAGCTTTCCCCTCAAGAAGCCTTTCGCTAAGACAGTTCTTGTGGAATTGGCAAAGTGATATTTGGAAGCCCATAGAGGGCTATGGTGAAAAAGGAAATATCCTCAGATGAAATCTGGAAAGAAGCTTTCTGTGAAACTGCTTAGTGTTCTGTTAATTCATCTCACAGAGTTACATCTGTATTTCGTGGATCTCTTTGCTAGGTTTATTTCTGTGGAATCTGAGAACAGATATTTCGGATCCCTTTGAAGACTATAGGGCCAAAGGAAATATCCTCCGATAACAAAGAGAAAGAAGCTTTCTGAGAAACTTCTTTGTGTTCTGTGAAATCATCTCACAGAGTTACAGCTTTCCCCTCAAGAAGCCTTTCGCTAAGACAGTTTTCGTGGAATTGGCAAAGGGATATTTGGAAGCCCATAGAGGGCTATGGTGAAAAAGGAAATATCCTCACATGAAACCTGGAAAGAAGCTTTCTGAGAAACTGCTGAGTGTTCTGTTAATTCATCTCACAGAGTTACATCTGTATTTCGTGGATCTCTTTGCTAGCCTCTTTTCTGTGGAATCTGAGAACAGATATTTCGGATCCCATTGAAGACTATAGGGCCAAAGGAAATAACCTCCGATAACAAAGAGAAAGAAGCTTTCTGAGAAACTTCTTTGTGTTCTGTGAAATCATCTCACAGAGTTACAGCTTTCCCCTCAAGAAGCCTTTCGCTAAGACAGTTCTTGTGGAATTGGCAAAGTGATATTTGGAAGCCCATAGAGGTCTATGGTGAAAAAGGAAATATCCTCAGATGAAATCTGGAAGGAAGCTTTCTGAGAAACTGCTGAGTGTTCTGTTAATTCATCTCACAGAGTTACATCTGTATTTCGTGGATCTCTTTGCTAGCCTTATTTCTGTGGAATCTGAGAACAGATATTTCGGATCCCATTGAAGACTATAGGGCCAAAGGAAATATCCTCCGATAACAAAGAGAAAGAAGCTTTCTGAGAAACTTCTTTGTGTTCTGTGAAATCATCTCACAGAGTTACAGCTTTCCCCTAAAGAAGCCTTTCGCTAAGACAGTTCTTGTGGAATTGGCAAAGTGATATTTGGAAGCCCATAGAGGGCTATGGTGAAAAAGGAAATATCCTCAGATGAAATCTGGAAAGAAGCTTTCTGTGAAACTGCTTAGTGTTCTGTTAATTCATCTCACAGAGTTACATCTGTATTTCGTGGATCTCTTTGCTAGACTTATTTCTGTGGAATCTGAGAACAGATATTTCGGATCCCTTTGAAGACTATAGGGCCAAAGGAAATATCCTCCAATAACAAAGAGAAAGAAGCTTTCTGAGAAACTTCTTTGTGTTCTGTGAAATCATCTCACTGAGTTACAGCTTTCCCCTCAAGAAGCCTTTCGCTAAGACAGTTCTTGTGGAATTGGCAAAGTGATATTTGGAAGCCCATAGAGGGCTATGGTGAAAAAGGAAATATCCTCAGATGAAATCTGGAAAGAAGCTTTCTGAGAAACTGCTTAGTGTTCTGTTAATTCATCTCACAGAGTTACATCTGTATTTCGTGGATCTCTTTGTTAGCCTTATTTCTGTGGAAACTGAGAACAGATATTTCGGATCCCATTGAAGACTATAGGGCCAAAGGAAATAATCTCCGATAACAAAGAAAAGAATCTTTCTGAGAAACTTCTTTGTGTTCTCTGAAATCATCTCACAGAGTTACAGCTTTCCCCTCAAGAAGCCTTTCGCTAAGACAGTTCTTGTGGAATTGGCAAAGTGATATTTGGAAGCCCTTAGAGGTCTATGGTGAAAAAGGAAATATCCTCAGATGAAATCTGGAAAGAAGCTTTCTGAGATACTGCTGAGTGTTCTGTTAATTCATCTCACAGAGTTACTTCTGTATTTCGTGGATCTCTTTGCTAGCCTTATTTCTGTGGAATCTGAGAACAGATATTTCGGATCCCTTTGAAGACTATAGGGCCAAAGGAAATATCCTCAGATAACAAAGAGAAAGAAGATTTCTGAGAAACTTCTTTGTGTTCTGTGAAATCATCTCACAGAGTTACAGATTTCCCCTCAAGAAGCCTTTCGCTAAGACAGTTCTTGTGGAATTGGCAAAGTGATATATGGAAGCCCATAGAGGGCTATGGTGAAAAAGGAAATATCCTCAGATGAAATCTGGAATGAAGCTTTCTGAGAAACTGCTGAGTGTTCTGTTAATTCATCTCACAGAGTTACATCTGTATGTCGTGGATCTCTTTGCCAGCCTTATTTCTCTGGAATCTGAGAACAGATATTTCGGATGCCATTGAAGACTATAGGGCCAAAGGAAATATCCTCCGATAACAAAGAGAAAGAAGCTTTCTGAGAAACTTCTTTGTGTTCTGTGAAATCATCTCACAGATTTACAGCTTTCCCCTCAAGAAGCCTTTCGCTAAGACAGTTTTGTGGAATTGGCAAAGTGATATTTGGAAGCCCTTAGAGGGCTATGGTTTAAAAGGAAATATCCTCAGATGAAATCTGGAAAGAAGCTTTCTGAGAAACTGCTGAGTGTTCTGTTAATTCATCTCACAGAGTTACATCTGTATTTCGTGGATCTCTTTGCTAGCCTTATTTCTGTGGAATCTGAGAACAGATATTTCGGATCCCTTTGAAGACTATAGGGCCAAAGGAAATATCCTCAGATAACAAAGAGAAAGAAGCTTTCTGAGAAACTTCTTTGTGTTCTGTGAAATCATCTCACAGAGTTACAGCTTTCCCCTCAAGAAGCCTTTCGCTAAGACAGTTCTTGTGGAATTGGCAAAGTGATATTTGGAAGCCCATAGAGGGCTATGGTGAAAAAGGAAATATCCTCAGATGAAATCTGGAATGAAGCTTTCTGAGAAACTGCTGAGTGTTCTGTTAATTCATCTCACAGAGTTACATCTGTATGTCGTGGATCTCTTTGCCAGCCTTATTTCTCTGGAATCTGAGAACAGATATTTCGGATGCCATTGAAGACTATAGGGCCAAAGGAAATATCCTCCGATAACAAAGAGAAAGAAGCTTTCTGAGAAACTTCTTTGTGTTCTGTGAAATCATCTCACAGATTTACAGCTTTCCCCTCAAGAAGCCTTTCGCTAAGACAGTTTTGTGGAATTGGCAAAGTGATATTTGGAAGCCCTTAGAGGGCTATGGTTTAAAAGGAAATATCCTCAGATGAAATCTGGAAAGAAGCTTTCTGAGAAACTGCTGAGTGTTCTGTTAATTCATCTCACAGAGTTACATCTGTATTTCGTGGATCTCTTTGCTAGACTTATTTCTGTGGAATCTAAGAACAGTTATTTCGGATCCCTTTGAAGACTATAGGGCTAAAGGAAATAATCTCTGATAACAAAGAGAAAGAAGCATTCTGAGAAACTTCTTTGTGTTCTGTGAAATCATCTCACAGAGTTACAGCTTTCCCCTCAAGAAGCCTTTCGCTAAGACAGTTCTTGTGGAATTGGCAAAGTGATAGTTGGAAGCCCATAGAGGGCTATGGTGAAAAAGGAAATATCCTCAGATGAAATCTGGAAGGAAGCTTTCTGAGAAACTGCTGAGTGTTCTGTTAATTCATCTCACAGAGGTACATCTGTATGTCGTGGATCTTTTTGCTAGCCTTATTTCTGTGGAATCTGAGAACAGATAATTCGGATCCCATTGAAGACTATAGGGCCAAAGGAAATATCCTCCGATAACAAAGAGAAAGAAGCTTTCTGAGAAACTTCTTTGTGTTCTGTAAAATCATCTCACAGAGTTACAGCTTTCCCCTCAATAAGCCTTTCGCTAAGACAGTTTTCGTGGAATTGGCAAAGTGATATTTGGAAGCCCATAGAGGGCTATGGTGAAAAAGGAAATATCCTCACATGAAATCTGGAAAGAAGCTTTCTGAGAAACTGCTGAGTGTTCTGTTAATTCATCTCACAGAGTTACATCTGTATTTCGTGTATCTCTTTTCTAGACTTATTTCTGTGGAAACTGAGAACAGATATTTCGGATCCCATTGAACACTATAGGGCCAAAGGAAATAACCTCCGATAACAAAGAGAAAGAAGCTTTCTGAGAAACTTCTTTGTGTTCTGTGAAATCATCTCACAGAGTTACATCTTTCCCCTCAAGAAGCCTTTCGCTAAGACAGTTCTTGTGGAATTGGCAAAGTGATATTTGGAAGCCCATAGAGGGCTATGTTGAAAAAGGAAATATCCTCAGATGAAATCTGGAAGGAAGCTTTCTGAGAAACTGCTGAGTGTTCTGTTAATACATCTCACAGAGTTACATCTGTATGTCGTGGATCTCTTTGCTAGCCTTATTTCTGTGGAATCTGAGAACAGATATTTCGGATCCCTTTGAAGACTATAGGGCCAAAGGAAATATCCTCCGATAACAAAGAGAAAGAAGCTTTCTGAGAAACTTCTTTGTGTTCTGTGAAATCATCTCACAGAGTTACAGCTTTCCCCTCAAGAAGCCTTTCGCTAAGACAGTTTTCGTGGAATTGGCAAAGTGATATTTGGAAGCCCATAGAGGGCTATGGTGAAAAAGGAAATATCCTCAGATGAAATCTGGAAGGAAGCTTTCTGAGAAACTGCTGAGTGTTCTGTTAATTCATCTCACACAGTTACATCTGTATGTCGTGGATCTCTTTGCTAGCCTTATTTCTGTGGAATCTGAGAACAGATATTTCGGATCCCATTGAAGACTATAGGGCCAAAGGAAATATCCTCCGATAACAAAGAGAAAGAAGCTTTCTGAGAAACTTCTTTGTGTTCTGTGAAATCATCTCACAGAGTTACAGCTTTCCCCTAAAGAAGCCTTTCGCTAAGACAGTTCTTGTGGAATTGGCAAAGTGATATTTGGAAGCCCTTAGAGGGCTATGCTGAAAAAGGAAATATCCTCAGATGAAATCTGGAAAGAAGCTTTCTGTGAAACTGCTTAGTGTTCTGTTAATTCATCTCACAGAGTTACATCTGTACTTCGTGGATCTCTTTGCTAGACTTATTTCTGTGGAATCTGAGAACAGATATTTCGGATCCCTTTGAAGACTATAGGTCTAAAGGAAATATCCTCCGATAACAAAGAGAAAGAAGCTTTCTGAGAAACTTCTTTGTGTTCTGTGAAATCATCTCACTGAGTTACAGCTTTCCCCTCAAGAAGCCTTTCGCTAAGACAGTTCTTGTGGAATTGGCAAAGTGATATTTGGAAGCCCAAAGAGGGCTATGGTGAAAAAGGAAATATCCTCAGATGAAATCTGGAAAGAAGCTTTCTGAGAAACTGCTTAGTGTTCTGTTAATTCATCTCACACAGTTACATCTGTATTTCGTGGATCTCTTTGCTAGCCTTATTTCTGTGGAAACTGAGAACAGATATTTCGGATCCCATTGAAGACTATAGGGCCAAAGGAAATAATCTCCGATAACAAAGAAAAGAAGCTTTCTGAGAAACTTCTTTGTGTTCTCTGAAATCATCTCACAGAGTTACAGCTTTCCCCTCAAGAAGCCTTTCGCTAAGACAGTTCTTGTGGAATTGGCAAAGTGATATTTGGAAGCCCATAGAGGGCTATGGTGAAAAAGGAAATATCCTCAGATGAAATCTGGAAAGAAGCTTTCTGAGAAACTGCTGAGTGTTCTGTTAATTCATCTCACAGAGTTACATCAGTATTTCGTGGATCGCTTTGCTAGACTTATTTCTGTGGAATCTGAGAACAGTTATTTCGGATCCCTTTGAAGACTATAGGGCTAAAGGAAATAATCTCCGATAACAAAGAGAAAGAAGCTTTCTGAGAAACTTCTTTTTGTTCTGTGAAATCATCTCACAGAGTTACAGCTTTCCCCTCAAGAAGCCTTTCGCTAAGACAGTTCCTGTGGAATTGGCAAAGTGATATTTGGAAGCCCATAGAGGGCTATGCTGAAAAAGGAAATATCCTCAGATGAAATCTGGAAAGAAGCTTTCTGTGAAACTGCTGAGTGTTCTGTTAATTCATCTCACAGAGTTACATCTGTATTTCGTGGATCTCTTTGCTAGACTTATTTCTGTGGAATCTGAGAACAGATATTTCGGATCCTTTTGAAGACTATAGGGCCAAAGGAAATATCCTTCGATAACAAAGAGAAAGAAGCTTTCTGAGAAACTTCTTTGTGTTCTGTGAAATCATCTCACAGAGTTACAGCTTTCCCCTCAAGAAGCCTTTCGCTAAGCCAGATCTTGTGGAATTGGCAAAGTGATATTTGGAAGCCCTTAGAGGGCTATGGTGAAAAAGGAAATATCCTCAGATGAAATCTGGAAAGAAGCTTTCTGAGAAACTGCTTAGTGTTCTGTTAATTCATCTCACAGAGTTACATCTGTATTTCGTGGATCTCTTTGCTAGACTTATTTCTGTGGAATCTGAGAACAGACATTTCGGATCCCTTTGAAGACTATAGGGCCAAAGGAAATATCCTCCGATAACAAAGAGAAAGAAGCTTTCTGAGAACCTTCTTTGTGTTCTGTGAAATCATCTCACAGAGTTACAGCTTTCCCCTCAAGAAGCCTTTCGCTAAGACAGTTCTTGTGGAATTGGCAAAGCGATATTTGGAAGCCCATAGAGGGCTATGGTGAAAAAGGAAATATCCTCAGATGAAATCTGGAAAGAAGCTTTCTGAGAAACTGCTTAGTGTTCTGTTAATTCATCTCACAGAGTTACATCTGTATTTCGTGGATCTCTTTGCTAGCCTTATTTCTGTGGAAACTGAGAACAGATATTTGGGAACCCATTGAAGACTATAGGGCCAAAGGAAATAATCTCCGATAACAAAGAGAAAGAAGCTTTCTGAGAAACTTCTTTGTGTTCTGTGAAATCATCTCACAGAGTTACAGCTTTCCCCTCAAGAAGCCTTTCGCTCAGACAGTTCTTGTGGAATTGGCAAAGCGATATTTGGAAGCCCACAGAGGGCTATGGTGTAAAAGGAAATATCCTCAGATGAAATCTGGAAGGAAGCTTTCTGAGAAACTGCTGAGTGTTCTGTTAATTCATCTCACAGAGTTACATCTGTATTTCGTGGATCTCTTTGCTAGCCTTATTTCTGTGGAATCTGAGAACTGATATTTCGGAACCCATTGAAGACTATAGGGCCAAAGGAAATATCCTCCGATAACAAAGAGAAAGAAGCTTTCTGAAAAACTTCTTTGTGTTCTGTGAAATCATCTCACAGAGTTACAGCTTTCCCCTCAAGAAGCCTTTCGCTAAGACAGTTTTCGTGGGATTGGCAAAGTGATATTTGGAAGCCCATAGAGGGCTATGGTGAAAAAGGAAATATCCTCAGATGAAATCTGGAAGGAAGCTTTCTGAGAAACTGCTGAGTGTTCTGTTAATTCATCTCACAGAGTTACATCTGTATGTCGTGGATCTCTTTGCTAGACTTATTTCTGTGGAATCTGAGAACAGATATTTCGGATCCCATTGAAGACTATAGGGCCAAAGGAAATATCCTCCGATAACAAAGAGAAAGAAGCTTTCTGAGAAACTTCTTTGTGTTCTGTGAAATCATCTCACAGAGTTACAGCTTTCCCCTCAAGAAGCCTTTTGCTAAGACAGTTCTTGTGGAATTGTCAAAGTGATATTTGGAAGCCCTTAGAGGGTTATGGTGAAAAAGGAAATATCCTCAGATGAAATATGGAAAGAAGCTTTCTGAGAAACTGCTGAGTGTTCTGTTAATTCATCTCACAGAGTTACATCTGTATTTCGTCGATCTCTTTGCTAGACTTATTTCTGTGGAAACTGAAAACAGATATTTCGGATCCCATGGAAGACTATAGGGCCAAAGGAAATAATCTCCGATAACAAAGAGAAAGAAACTTTCTGAGAAACTTCTTTGTGTTCTGTGAAATCATCTCACAGAGTTACAGCTTTCCCCTCAAGAAGCCTTTCGTTAACACAGTTCTTGTGGAATTCGCAAAGTGATATTGGGAAGCCCTTAGAGGTGTATGGTGAAAAAGGAAATATCCTCAGATGAAATCTGGAAAGAAGCTTTCTGAGAAACTGCTGAGTGTTCTGTTAATTCATCTCACAGAGTTACATCTGTATTTCGTGGATCTGTTTGCTAGACTTATTTCTGTGGCATCTGAGAACAGATATTTCGGATCCCTTTGAAGACTATAGGGCCAAAGGAAATATCCTCCGATAACAAAGAGAAAGAAGCTTTCTGAGAAACTTCTTTGTGTTCTGTGAAATCATCTCACAGAGTTACAGCTTTCCCGTCAAGAAGCCTTTCGCTAAGACAGTTCTTGTGGAATTGGCAAAGTGATATTTGGAAGCCCATAGAGGGCTATGGTGAAAAAGGAAATATCCTCAGATGAAATCTGGAAAGAAGATTTCTGAGAAACTGCTTAGTGTTCTGTTAATTCATCTCACAGAGTTACATCTGTATTTCGTGGATCTCTTTGCTAGACTTATTTCTGTGGAATCTGAGAACAGATATTTCGGATCCCTTTGAAGACTATAGGGCCAAAGGAAATATCCTCCGATAACAAAGAGAAAGAAGCTTTCTGAGAAACTTCTTTGTGTTCTGTGAAATCATCTCACAGAGTTACAGCTTTCCCCTCAAGAATCCTTTCGCTAAGACAGTTCTTGTGGAATTGGCAAAGTGATATTTGGAAGCCCTTAGAGGGCTATGGTGAAAAAGGAAATATCCTTAGATGAAATCTGGAAAGAAGCTTTCTGAGAAACTGCTTAGTGTTCTGTTAATTCATCTCACAGAGTTACATCTGTATTTCGTGGATCTCTTTGCTAGACTTATTTCTGTGGAATCTGAGAACAGACATTTCGGATCCCTTTGAAGACTATAGGGCCAAAGGAAATATCCTCCGATAACAAAGAGAAAGAAGCTTTCTGAGAAACTTGTTTGTGTTCTGTGAAATCATCTCACAGAGTTACAGCTTTCCCCTCAAGAAGCCTTTCGCTAAGACAGTTCTTGTGGAATTGGCAAAGTGATATTTGGAAGCCCATAGAGGGCTATGGTGAAAAAGGAAATATCCTCAGATGAAATCTGGAAAGAAGCTTTCTGAGAAACTGCTTAGTGTTCTGTTAATTCATCTCACAGAGTTACATCTGTATTTCGTGGATCTCTTTGCTAGCCTTATTTCTGTGGAAACTGAGAACAGATATTTGGGAACCCATTGAAGACTATAGGGCCAAAGGAAATAATCTCCGATAACAAAGAGAAAGAAGCTTTCTGAGAAACTTCTTTGTGTTCTGTGAAATCATCTCACAGAGTTACAGCTTTCCCCTCAAGAAGCCTTTCGCTCAGACAGTTCTTGTGGAATTGGCAAAGCGATATTTGGAAGCCCACAGAGGGCTATGGTGAAAAAGGAAATATCCTCAGATGAAATCTGGAAGGAAGCTTTCTGAGAAACTGCTGAGTGTTCTGTTAATTCATCTCACAGAGTTACATCTGTATTTCGTGGATCTCTTTGCTAGCCTTATTTCTGTGGAATCTGAGAACTGATATTTCGGAACCCATTGAAGACTATAGGGCCAAAGGAAATATCCTCCGATAACAAAGAGAAAGAAGCTTTCTGAGAAACTTCTTTGTGTTCTGTGAAATCATCTCACAGAGTTACAGCTTTCCCCTCAAGAAGCCTTTCGCTAAGACAGTTTTCGTGGGATTGGCAAAGTTATATTTGGAAGCCCATATAGGGCTATGGTGAAAAAGGAAATATCCTCAGATGAAATCTGGAAGGAAGCTTTCTGAGAAACTGCTGAGTGTTCTGTTAATTCATCTCACAGAGTTACATCTGTATGTCGTGGATCTCTTTGCTAGACTTATTTCTGTGGAATCTGAGAACAGATATTTCGGATCCCATTGAAGACTATAGGGCCAAAGGAAATATCCTCCGATAACAAAGAGAAAGAAGCTTTCTGAGAAACTTCTTTGTGTTCTGTGAAATCATCTCACAGAGTTACAGCTTTCCCCTCAAGAAGCCTTTTGCTAAGACAGTTCTTGTGGAATTGGCAAAGTGATATTTGGAAGCCCTTAGAGGGCTATGGTGAAAAAGGAAATATCCTCAGATGAAATCTGGAAAGAAGCTTTCTGAGAAACTGCTTAGTGTTCTGTTAATTTATCTCACAGAGTTACATCTGTATTTCGTGGATCTCTTTGCTAGTCTTATTTCTGTGGAATCTGAGAACAGATATTTCGAATCCCTTTGAAGACTATAGGGCCAAAGGAAATATCCTCCGATAACAAAGAGAAAGAAGCTTTCTGAGAAACTTCTTTGTGTTCTGTGAAATCATCTCACAGAGTTACAGCTTTCCCCTCAAGAAGCCTTCCTCTAAGACAGTTCTTGAGGAATTGGCAAAGTGATATTTGGAAGCCCATAGAGGGCTATGGTGAAAAAGGAAATATCCTCAGATGAAATCTGAAAAGAAGCTTTCTGAGAAACTGCTTAGTGTTCTGTTAGTTCATCTCACAGAGTTATATCTGTATTTCGTGGATCTCTTTGCTAGCCTTATTTCTGTGGAATCTGAGAACAGATATTTCGGATCCCTTTGAAGACTTTAGGGCCAAAGGAAATAATCTCCGATAACAAAGAGAAAGAAGCTTTCTGAGAAACGGCTGAGTGTTCTGTTAATTCATCTCACAGAGTTACATCTGTATGTCGTGGATCTCTTTGCTAGCCTTATTTCTGTGGAATCTGAGAACAGATATTTCGGATCCCATTGAAGACTATAGGGCCAAAGGAAATCATCTCCGATAACAAAGAGAAAGAAGCTTTCTGAGAAACTTCTTTGTGTTCTGTGAAATCATCTCACAGAGTTACAGCTTTCCCCTCAAGAAGCCTTTCGCTAAGACAGTTCTTGTGGAATTGGCAAAGTGATATTTGGAAGCCCATAGAGGGCTATTGTGAAAAAGGAAATATCCTCAGATGAAATCTGGAAAGAAGCTTTCTGAGAAACTGCTGAGAGTTCTGTTAATTCATCTCACAGAGTTACATCTGTATTTCGTGGATCTCTTTGCTAGCCTTATTTCTGTGGAATCTGAGAACAGATATTTCGGATTCCTTTGAAGACTATAGGGCCAAAGGAAATATCCTCCGATAACAAAGAGAAAGAAGCTTTCGGAGAAACTTCTTTGTGTTGTGTGAAATCATCTCACAGAGTTACAGCTTTCCCCTCAAGAAGCCTTTCGCTAATACAGTTCTTGTGGAATTGGCAAAGTGATATTTGGAAGCCCATAGAGGGCTATGGTGAAATAGGAAATATCCTCAGATGAAATCTGGAAAGAAGATTTCTGAGAAACTGCTTAGTGTTCTGTTAATTCATCTCACAGAGTTGCATATGTATTTCGTGGATCTCTTTGCTAGCCTTATTTCTGTGGAATCTGAGAACAGATATTTCGGATTCCATTGAAGACTATAGGGCCAAAGGAAATAATCACCGATAACAAAGAAAAGAAGCTTTCTGAGAAACTTCTTTGTGTTCTGTGAAATCATCTCACAGAGTTACAGCTTTCCCCTCAAGAAGCCTTTCGCTAAGACAGTTCTTGTGCAATTGGCAAAGTGATATTTGGAAGCCCTTAGAGGTCTATGGTGAAAAAGGTAATATCCTCAGAGGAAATCTGGAAAGAAGCTTTCTGAGAAACTGCTGAGTGTTCTGTTAATTCATCTCACAGAGTTACATCTGTATTTCGTGGATCTCTTTGCTAGACTTATTTCTGTGGAATCTGAGAACAGATATTTCGGATCCTGTTGAAGACTATAGGGCCAAAGGAAATATCCTCCGATAACAAAGAGAAAGAAGCTTTCTGAGAAACTTCTTTGTGTTCTGTGAAATCATCTCACAGAGTTACAGCTTCCCCCTCAAGAAGCCTTTCGCTAAGACAGTTCTTGTGGAATTGGCAAAGTGATATTTGGAAGCCCATAGAGGGCTATGGTGAAAAAGGAAATATCCTCAGATGAAATCTGGAAAGAAGCTTTCTGAGAAACTGCTTAGTGTTCTGTTAATTCATCTCACAGAGTTACATCTGTATGTCGTGGATCTCTTTGCTAGCCTTATTTCTGTGGAATCTGAGAACAGATATTTCGGATCCCTTTGAAGACTATAGGGCCAAAGGAAATAATCTCCAATAACAAAAAGAAAGAAGCTTTCTGAGAAACTTCTTTGTGTTCTGTGAAATCATCTCACAGAGTTACAGCTTTCCCCTCAAGAAGCCTTTCGCTAAGACAGTTCTTGTGGAATTGGCAAAGTGATATTTGGAAGCCCATAGAGGGCTATGGTGAAAAAGGAAATATCCTCAGATGAAATCTGGAAAGAAGCTTTCTGAGAAACTGCTGAGTGTTCTGTTAATTCATCTCACAGAGTTACATCTGTATGTCGTGGATCTCTTTGCTAGCCTTATTTCTCTGGAATCTGAGAACAGATATTTCGGATCCCATTGAAGACTATAGGGCCAAAGGAAATATCCTCCGATAACAAAGAGAAAGAAGCTTTCTGAGAAACTTCTTTGTGTTCTGTGAAATCATCTCACAGAGTTACAGCTTTCCCCTCAAGAAGCCTTTCGCTAAGACAGTTCTTGTGGAATTGGCAAAGTGATGTTTGGAAGCCGTTAGGGGTCCGTGGTGAAAAAGGAAATATCCTCAGATGAAATCTGGAAAGAAGCTTTCTGAGAAACTGCTGAGTGTTCTATTAATTCATCTCACAGAGTTACATCTGTATTTCGTGGATCTCTTTGCTAGACTTATTTCTGTGGAATCTGAGAACAGATATTTCGGATCCTGTTGAAGACTATAGGGCCAAAGGAAATATCCTCCGATAACAAAGAGAAAGAAGCTTTCTGAGAAACTTCTTTGTGTTCTGTGAAATCATCTCACAGAGTTACAGCTTTCCCCTCAAGAAGCCTTTCGCTAAGACAGTTTTTGTGGTATTGGCAAAGTGATATTTGGAAGCCCATAGAGGGTTATGGTGAAAAAGGAAATATCCTCAGATGAAATCTGGAAAGAAGCTTTCTGAGAAACTGCTGAGTGTTCTGTTAATTCATCTCACAGAGTTACATCAGTATTTCGTGGATCGCTTTGCTAGACTTATTTCTGTGGAATCTGAGAACAGTTATTTCGGATCCCTTTGAAGACTATAGGGCTAAAGGAAATAATCTCCGATAACAAAGAGAAAGAAGCTTTCTGAGAAACTTCTTTTTGTTCTGTGAAATCATCTCACAGAGTTACAGCTTTCCCCTCAAGAAGCCTTTCGCTAAGACAGTTCCTGTGGAATTGGCAAAGTGATATTTGGAAGCCCATAGAGGGCTATGCTGAAAAAGGAAATATCCTCAGATGAAATCTGGAAAGAAGCTTTCTGTGAAACTGCTGAGTGTTCTGTTAATTCATCTCACAGAGTTACATCTGTATTTCGTGGATCTCTTTGCTAGACTTATTTCTGTGGAATCTGAGAACAGATATTTCGGATCCTTTTGAAGACTATAGGGCCAAAGGAAATATCCTTCGATAACAAAGAGAAAGAAGCTTTCTGAGAAACTTTTTTGTGTTCTGTGAAATCATCTCACAGAGTTACAGCTTTCCCCTCAAGAAGCCTTTCGCTAAGCCAGATCTTGTGGAATTGGCAAAGTGATATTTGGAAGCCCTTAGAGGGCTATGGTGAAAAAGGAAATATCCTTAGATGAAATCTGGAAAGAAGCTTTCTGAGAAACTGCTTAGTGTTCTGTTAATTCATCTCACAGAGTTACATCTGTATTTCGTGGATCTCTTTGCTAGACTTATTTCTGTGGAATCTGAGAACAGACATTTCGGATCCCTTTGAAGACTATAGGGCCAAAGGAAATATCCTCCGATAACAAAGAGAAAGAAGCTTTCTGAGAACCTTCTTTGTGTTCTGTGAAATCATCTCACAGAGTTACAGCTTTCCCCTCAAGAAGCCTTTCGCTAAGACAGTTCTTGTGGAATTGGCAAAGTGATATTTGGAAGCCCATAGAGGGCTATGGTGAAAAAGGAAATATCCTCAGATGAAATCTGGAAAGAAGCTTTCTGAGAAACTGCTTAGTGTTCTGTTAATTCATCTCACAGAGTTACATCTGTATTTCGTGGATCTCTTTGCTAGCCTTATTTCTGTGGAAACTGAGAGCAGATATTTGGGAACCCATTGAAGACTATAGGGCCAAAGGAAATAATCTCCGATAACAAAGAGAAAGAAGCTTTCTGAGAAACTTCTTTGTGTTCTGTGAAATCATCTCACAGAGTTACAGCTTTCCCCTCAAGAAGCCTTTCGCTCAGACAGTTCTTGTGGAATTGGCAAAGCGATATTTGGAAGCCCACAGAGGGCTATGGTGTAAAAGGAAATATCCTCAGATGAAATCTGGAAGGAAGCTTTCTGAGAAACTGCTGAGTGTTCTGTTAATTCATCTCACAGAGTTACATCTGTATTTCGTGGATCTCTTTGCTAGCCTTATTTCTGTGGAATCTGAGAACTGATATTTCGGAACCCATTGAAGACTATAGGGCCAAAGGAAATATCCTCCGATAACAAAGAGAAAGAAGCTTTCTGAAAAACTTCTTTGTGTTCTGTGAAATCATCTCACAGAGTTACAGCTTTCCCCTCAAGAAGCCTTTCGCTAAGACAGTTTTCGTGGGATTGGCAAAGTGATATTTGGAAGCCCATATAGGGCTATGGTGAAAAAGGAAATATCCTCAGATGAAATCTGGAAGGAAGCTTTCTGAGAAACTGCTGAGTGTTCTGTTAATTCATCTCACAGAGTTACATCTGTATGTCGTGGATCTCTTTGCTAGACTTATTTCTGTGGAATCTGAGAACAGATATTTCGGATCCCATTGAAGACTATAGGGCCAAAGGAAATATCCTCCGATAACAAAGAGAAAGAAGCTTTCTGAGAAACTTCTTTGTGTTCTGTGAAATCATCTCACAGAGTTACAGCTTTCCCCTCAAGAAGCCTTCCTCTAAGACAGTTCTTGAGGAATTGGCAAAGTGATATTTGGAAGCCCATAGAGGGCTATGGTGAAAAAGGAAATATCCTCAGATGAAATCTGAAAAGAAGCTTTCTGAGAAACTGCTTAGTGTTCTGTTAGTTCATCTCACAGAGTTATATCTGTATTTCGTGGATCTCTTTGCTAGCCTTATTTCTGTGGAATCTGAGAACAGATATTTCGGATCCCTTTGAAGACTTTAGGGCCAAAGGAAATAATCTCCGATAACAAAGAGAAAGAAGCTTTCTGAGAAACGGCTGAGTGTTCTGTTAATTCATCTCACAGAGTTACATCTGTATGTCGTGGATCTCTTTGCTAGCCTTATTTCTGTGGAATCTGAGAACAGATATTTCGGATCCCATTGAAGACTATAGGGCCAAAGGAAATCATCTCCGATAACAAAGAGAAAGAAGCTTTCTGAGAAACTTCTTTGTGTTCTGTGAAATCATCTCACAGAGTTACAGCTTTCCCCTCAAGAAGACTTTCGCTAAGACAGTTTTCGTGGAATTGGCAAAGTGATATTTGGAAGCCCATAGAGGGCTATTGTGAAAAAGGAAATATCCTCAGATGAAATCTGGAAAGAAGCTTTCTGAGAAACTGCTGAGAGTTCTGTTAATTCATCTCACAGAGTTACATCTGTATTTCGTGGATCTCTTTGCTAGCCTTATTTCTGTGGAATCTGAGAACAGATATTTCGGATTCCTTTGAAGACTATAGGGCCAAAGGAAATATCCTCCGATAACAAAGAGAAAGAAGCTTTCGGAGAAACTTCTTTGTGTTGTGTGAAATCATCTCACAGAGTTACAGCTTTCCCCTCAAGAAGCCTTTCGCTAATACAGTTCTTGTGGAATTGGCAAAGTGATATTTGGAAGCCCATAGAGGGCTATGGTGAAATAGGAAATATCCTCAGATGAAATCTGGAAAGAAGATTTCTGAGAAACTGCTTAGTGTTCTGTTAATTCATCTCACAGAGTTGCATATGTATTTCGTGGATCTCTTTGCTAGCCTTATTTCTGTGGAATCTGAGAACAGATATTTCGGATTCCGTTGAAGACTATAGGGCCAAAGGAAATAATCACCGATAACAAAGAAAAGAAGCTTTCTGAGAAACTTCTTTGTGTTCTGTGAAATCATCTCACAGAGTTACAGCTTTCCCCTCAAGAATCCTTTCGCTAAGACAGTTCTTGTGCAATTGGCAAAGTGATATTTGGAAGCCCTTAGAGGTCTATGGTGAAAAAGGTAATATCCTCAGAGGAAATCTGGAAAGAAGCTTTCTGAGAAACTGCTGAGTGTTCTGTTAATTCATCTCACAGAGTTACATCTGTATTTCGTGGATCTCTTTGCTAGACTTATTTCTGTGGAATCTGAGAACAGATATTTCGGATCCTGTTGAAGACTATAGGGCCAAAGGAAATATCCTCCGATAACAAAGAGAAAGAAGCTTTCTGAGAAACTTCTTTGTGTTCTGTGAAATCATCTCACAGAGTTACAGCTTCCCCCTCAAGAAGCCTTTCGCTAAGACAGTTCTTGTGGAATTGGCAAAGTGATATTTGGAAGCCCATAGAGGGCTATGGTGAAAAAGGAAATATCCTCAGATGAAATCTGGAAAGAAGCTTTCTGAGAAACTGCTTAGTGTTCTGTTAATTCATCTCACAGAGTTACATCTGTATGTCGTGGATCTCTTTGCTAGCCTTATTTCTGTGGAATCTGAGAACAGATATTTCGGATCCCTTTGAAGACTATAGGGCCAAAGGAAATAATCTCCAATAACAAAAAGAAAGAAGCTTTCTGAGAAACTTCTTTGTGTTCTGTGAAATCATCTCACAGAGTTACAGCTTTCCCCTCAAGAAGCCTTTCGCTAAGACAGTTCTTGTGGAATTGGCAAAGTGATATTTGGAAGCCCATAGAGGGCTATGGTGAAAAAGGAAATATCCTCAGATGAAATCTGGAAAGAAGCTTTCTGAGAAACTGCTGAGTGTTCTGTTAATTCATCTCACAGAGTTACATCTGTATGTCGTGGATCTCTTTGCTAGCCTTATTTCTCTGGAATCTGAGAACAGATATTTCGGATCCCATTGAAGACTATAGGGCCAAAGGAAATATCCTCCGATAACAAAGAGAAAGAAGCTTTCTGAGAAACTTCTTTGTGTTCTGTGAAATCATCTCACAGAGTTACAGCTTTCCCCTCAAGAAGCCTTTCGCTAAGACAGTTCTTGTGGAATTGGCAAAGTGATATTTGGAAGCCCTTAGAGGGCTAGTGTGAAAAAGGAAATATCCTCAGATGAAATCTGGAAGGAAGCTTTCTGAGAAACTGCTGAGTGTTCTGTTAATTCATCTCACAGAGTTACATCTGTATGTCGTGGATCTCTTTGCTAGCCTTATTTCTGTGGAATCTGAGAACAGATATTTCGGATCCCTTTGAAGACTATTGGGCCAAAGGAAATATCCTCCGATAACAAAGAGAAAAAAGCTTTCTGAGAAACTTCTTTGTGTTCTGCGAAATCATCTCACAGAGTTACAGCTTTCCCCTCAAGAAGCCTTTCGCTAAGACAGTTCTTGTGGAATTGGCAAAGTGATATTTGGAAGCCCTTAGAGGGCTATGCTGAAAAAGGAAATATCCTCAGATGAAATCTGGAAAGAAGCTTTCTGTGAAACTGCTGAGTGTTCTGTTAATTCATCTCACAGAGTTACATCTGTATTTCGTGGATCTCTTTGCTAGACTTATTTCTGTGGAATCTGAGAACAGATATTTCGGATCCCTTTGAAGACTATAGGGCCAAAGGAAATATCCTCCGATAACAAAGAGAAAGAAGCTTTCTGAGAAACTTCTTTGTGTTCTGTGAAATCATCTCACAGAGTTACAGCTTTCCCCTCAAGAATCCTTTCGCTAAGACAGTTCTTGTGGAATTGGCAAAGTGATATTTGGAAGCCCATAGAGGGCTATGGTGAAAAAGGAAATATCCTCAGATGAAATCTGGAAAGAAGCTTTCTGAGAAACTGCTTAGTGTTCTGTTAATTCATCTCACAGAGTTACATCTGTATTTCGTGGATCTCTTTGCTAGCCTTATTTCTGTGGAAACTGAGAACAGATATTTCGGATCCCATTGAAGACTATAGGGCCAAAGGAAATAATCTCCGATAACAAAGAAAAGAAGCTTTCTGAGAAACTTCTTTGTGTTCTGTGAAATCATCTCACAGAGTTACAGCTTTCCCCTCAAGAAGCCTTTCGCTAAGACAGTTCTTGTGGAATTGGCAAAGTGATATTTGGAAGCCCATAGAGGGCTATGGTGAAAAAGGAAATATCCTCAGATGAAATCTGGAAGGAAGCTTTCTGAGATACTGCTGAGTGTTCTGTTAATTCATCTCACAGAGTTACATCTGTATGTCGTGGGTCTCTTTGCTAGCCTTATTTCTGTGGAATCTGAGAACAGATATTTCGGATCCCATTGAAGACTATAGGGCCAAAGGAAATAACCTCCGATAACAAAGAGAAAGAAGCTTTCTGAGAAACTTCTTTGTGTTCTGTGAAATCATCTCACAGAGTTACAGCTTTCCCCTCAAGAAGCCTTTCGCTAAGACAGTTTTCGTGGAATTGGCAAAGTGATATTTGGAAGCCCATAGAGGGCTACGGTGAAAAAGGAAATATCCTCACATGAAATCTGGAAAGAAGCTTTCTGAGAAACTGCTGAGTGTTCTGTGAATTCATCTCACAGAGTTACATCTGTATTTCGTGGATATCTTTGCTAGCTTTATTTCTGTGGAATGTGAGAACAGATATTTCGGATCCCATTGAAGACTATAGGGCCAAAGGAAATAACCTCCGATAACAAAGAGAAAGAAGCTTTCTGAGAAACTTCTTTGTGTTCTGTGAAATCATCTCACAGAGTTACAGCTTTCCCCTCAAGAAGCCTTTCGCTAAGACAGTTCTTGTGGAATTGGCAAAGTGATATTTGGAAGCCCATAGAGGGCTACGGTGAAAAAGGAAATATCCTCAGATGAAATCTGGAAGGAAGCTTTCTGAGAAACTGCTGAGTGTTCTGTTAATTCATCTCACAGAGTTACATCTGTATGTCGTGGATCTCTTTGCTAGCCTTATTTCTGTGGAATCTGAGAACAGATATTTCGGATCCCTTTGAAGACTATAGGGCCAAAGGAAATATCCTCCGATAACAAAGAGAAAGAAGCTTTCTGAGAAACTTCTTTGTGTTCTGTGAAATCATCTCACAGAGTTACAGCTTTCCCCTCAAGAAGCCTTTCGCTAAGACAGTTCTTGTGGAATTGGCAAAGTGATATTTGGAAGCCCTTAGAGGGCTATGCTGAAAAAGGAAATATCCTCAGATGAAATCTGGAAAGAAGCTTTCTGTGAAACCGCTGAGTGTTCTGTTAATTCATCTCTCAGAGTTACATCTGTATTTCGTGGATCTCTTTGCTAGCCTTGTTTCTGTGGAAACTGAGAACAGATATTTCGGATCCCTTTGAAGACTATAGGGCCAAAGGAAATAATCTCCGATAACAAAGAAAAGAAGCTTTCTGAGAAACTTCTTTGTGTTCTGTGAAATCATCTCACAGAGTTACAGCTTTCCCCTCAAGAAGCCTTTCGCTAAGACAGTTCCTGTGGAATTGGCAAAGTGATACTTGGAAGCCCATAGAGGGCTATGGTGAAAAAAGAAATATCCTCTTATGAAATCTGGAAGGAAGCTTTCTGAGAAAATGCTGAGTGTTCTGTTAATTCATCTCACAGAGTTACATCTGTATATCGTGGATCTCTTTGCTAGCCTTATTTCTGTGGAATCTGAGAACAGATATTTCGGATCCCTTTGAAGACTATAGGGCCAAAGGAAATATCCTCCGATAACAAAGAGAAAGAAGCTTTCTGAGAAACTTCTTTGTGTTCTGTGAAATCATCTCACAGAGTTACAGCTTTCCCCTCAAGAAGCCTTTCGCTAAGACAGTTCTTGTGGAATTGGCAAAGTGATATTTGGAAGCCCTTAGAGGGCTATGCTGAAAAAGGAAATATCCTCAGATGAAATCTGGAAAGAAGCTTTCTGTGAAACTGCTTAGTGTTCTGTTAATTCATCTCACAGAGTTACATCTGTATTTCGTGGATCTCTTTGCTAGGCTTATTTCTGTGGAATCTGAGAACAGATATTTCGGATCCCTTTGAAGACTATAGGGCCAAAGGAAATATCCTCCGATAACAAAGAGAAAGAAGCTTTCTGAGAAACTTCTTTGTGTTCTGTGAAATCATCTCACTGAGTTACAGCTTTCCCCTCAAGAAGCCTTTCGCTAAGACAGTTCTTGTGGAATTGGCAAAGTGTTATTTGGAAGCCCATAGAGGGCTATTGTGAAAAAGGAAATATCCTCAGATGAAATCTGGAAAGAAGCTTTCTGAGAAACTGCTTAGTGTTCTGTTAATTCATCTCACAGAGTTACATCTGTATTTCGTGGATCTCTTTGCTAGCCTTATTTCTGTGGAAACTGAGAACAGATATTTCGGATCCCATTGAAGACTATAGGGCCAAAGGAAATCATCTCCGATAACAAAGAAAAGAAGCTTTCTGAGAAACTTCTTTGTGTTCTGTGAAATCATCTCACAGAGTTACAGCTTTCCCCTCAAGAAGCCTTTCGCTAAGACAGTTCTTGTGGAATTGGCAAAGTGATATTTGGAAGCCCATAGAGGGCTATGGTGAAAAAGGAAATATCCTCAGATGAAATCTGGAAGGAAGCTTTCTGAGATACTGCTGAGTGTTCTGTTAATTCATCTCACAGAGTTACATCTGTATGTCGTGGGTCTCTTTGCTAGCCTTATTTCTGTGGAATCTGAGAACAGATATTTCGGATCCCATTGAAGACTATAGGGCCAAAGGAAATATCCTCCGATAACAAAGAGAAAGAAGCTTTCTGAGAAACTTCTTTGTGTTCTGTGAAATCATCTCACAGAGTTACAGCTTTCCCCTCAAGAAGCCTTTCGGTAAGACAGTTTTCGTGGAAATGGCAAAGTGATATTTGGAAGCCCATAGAGGGCTACGGTGAAAAAGGAAATATCCTCACATGAAATCTGGAAAGAAGCTTTCTGAGAAACTGCTTAGTGTTCTGTGAATTCATCTCACAGAGTTACATCTGTATTCCGTGGATCTCTTTGCTAGCTTTATTTCTGTGGAATCTGAGAACAGATATTTCGGATCCCATTGAAGACTATAGGGCCAAAGGAAATAACCTCCGATAACAAAGAGAAAGAAGCTTTCTGAGAAACTTCTTTGTGTTCTGTGAAATCATCTCACAGAGTTACAGCTTTCCCCTCAAGAAGCCTTTCGCTAAGACAGTTCTTGTGGAATTGGCAAAGTGATATTTGGAAGCCCATAGAGGGCTATGGTGAAAAAGGAAATATCCTCAGATGAAATCTGGAAGGAAGCTTTCTGAGAAACTGCTGAGTGTTCTGTTAATTCATCTCACAGAGTTACATCTGTATGTCGTGGATCTCTTTGCTAGCCTTATTTCTGTGGAATCTGAGAACAGATATTTCGGATCCCTTTGAAGACTATAGGGCCAAAGGAAATATCCTCCGATAACAAAGAGAAAGAAGCTTTCTGAGAAACTTCTTTGTGTTCTGTGAAATCATCTCACAGAGTTACAGCTTTCCCCTCAAGAAGCCTTTCGCTAAGACAGTTCTTGTGGAATTGGCAAAGTGATATTTGGAAGCCCTTAGAGGGCTATGCTGAAAAAGGAAATATCCTCAGATGAAATCTGGAAAGAAGCTTTCTGTGAAACTGCTTAGTGTTCTGTTAATTCATCTCACAGAGTTACATCTGTATTTCGTGGATCTCTTTGCTAGGCTTATTTCTGTGGAATCTGAGAACAGATATTTCGGATCCCTTTGAAGACTATAGGGCCAAAGGAAATATCCTCCGATAACAAAGAGAAAGAAGCTTTCTGAGAAACTTCTTTGTGTTCTGTGAAATCATCTCACTGAGTTACAGCTTTCCCCTCAAGAAGCCTTTCGCTAAGACAGTTCTTGTGGAATTGGCAAAGTGATATTTGGAAGCCCATAGAGGGCTATGGTGAAAAAGGAAATATCCTCAGATGAAATCTGGAAAGAAGCTTTCTGAGAAACTGCTTAGTGTTCTGTTAGTTCATCTCACAGAGTTACATCTGTATTTCGTGGATCTCTTTGCTAGCCTTATTTCTGTGGAAACTGGGAACAGATATTTCGGATCCCATTGAAGACTATAGGGCCAAAGGAAATAATCTCCGATAACAAAGAGAAAGAAGCTTTCTGAGAAACTTCTTTGTGTTCTGTGAAATCATCTCACAGAGTTACAGCTTTCCCCTCAAGAAGCCTTTCGCTCAGACAGTTCTTGTGGAATTGGCAAAGCGATATTTGGAAGCCCGCAGAGGGCTATGGTGAAAAAGGAAATATCCTCAGATGAAATCTGGAAGGAAGCTTTCTGAGAAACTGCTGAGTGTTCTGTTAATTCATCTCACAGAGTTACATCTGTATTTCGTGGATCTCTTTGCTAGCCTTATTTCTGTGGAATCTGAGAACAGATATTTCGGATCCCATTGAAGACTATAAGGCCAAAGGAAATATCCTCCGTAACAAAGAGAAAGAAGCTTTCTGAGAAACTTCTTTGTGTTCTGTGAAATCATCTCACAGAGTTACAGCTTTCCCCTCAAGAAGCCTTTCGCTAAGACAGTTTTCGTGGGATTGGCAAAGTGATATTTGGAAGCCCATATAGGGCTATGGTGAAAAAGGAAATATCCTCAGATGAAATCTGGAAGGAAGCTTTCTGAGAAACTGCTGAGTGTTCTGTTAATTCATCTCACAGAGTTACATCTGTGTGTCGTGGATCTCTTTGCTAGCCTTATTTCTGTGGAATCTGGGAACAGATATTTCGGATCCCTTTGAAGACTATAGGGCCAAAGGAAATATCCTCCGATAACAAAGAGAAAGAAGCTTTCTGAGAAACTTCTTTGTGTTCTGTGAAATCATCTCACAGAGTTACAGCTTTCCCCTCAAGAAGACTTTCTCTAAGACAGTTCTTGAGGAATTGGCAAAGTGATATTTGGAAGCCCATAGAGGGCTATGGTGAAAAAGGAAATATCCTCAGATGAAATCTGAAAAGAAGCTTTCTGAGAAACTGCTTAGTGTTCTGTTAGTTCATCTCACAGAGTTATATCTGTATGTCGTGGATCACTTTGCTAGCCTTATTTCTGTGGAATCTGAGAACAGATATTTCGGATCCCGTTGAAGACTATAGGGCCAAAGGAAATATCCTCCGATAACAAAGAGAAAGAAGCTTTCTGAGAAACTTCTTTGTGTTCTGTGAAATCATCTCACAGAGTTACAGCTTTCCCCTCAAGAAGCCTTTCGCTAAGACAGTTTTCGTGGAATTGGCAAAGTGATATTTGGAAGCCCATAGAGGGCTATTGTGAAAAAGGAAATATCCTCAGATGAAATCTGGAAAGAAGCTTTCTGAGAAACTGCTGAGTGTTCTGTTAATTCATCTCACAGAGTTACATCTGTATTTCGTGGATCTCTTTGCTAGCCTTATTTCTGTGGAATCTGAGAACAGATATTTCGGATCCCTTTGAAGACTATAGGGCCAAAGGAAATAATCTCCAATAACAAAAAGAAAGAAGCTTTCTGAGAAACTTCTTTGTGTTCTGTGAAATCATCTCACAGAGTTACAGCTTTCCCCTCAAGAAGCCTTTCGCTAAGACAGTTCTTGTGGAATTGGCAAAGTGATATTTGGAAGCCCATAGAGGGCTATGGTGAAAAAGGAAATATCCTCAGATGAAATCTGGAAAGAAGCTTTCTGAGAAACTGCTGAGTGTTCTGTTAATTCATCTCACAGAGTTACATCTGTATGTCGTGGATCTCTTTGCTAGCCTTATTTCTCTGGAATCTGAGAACAGATATTTCGGATCCCTTTGAAGACTATAGGGCCAAAGGAAATATCCTCCGATAACAAAGAGAAAGAAGCTTTCTGAGAAACTTCTTTGTGTTCTGTGAAATCATCTCACAGAGTTACAGCTTTCCCCTCAAGAAGCCTTTCGCTAAGACAGTTCTTGTGGAATTGGCAAAGTGATATTTGGAAGCCATTAGGGGTCCGTGGTGAAAAAGGAAATATCCTCAGATGAAATCTGGAAAGAAGCTTTCTGAGAAACTGCTGAGTGTTCTATTAATTCATCTCACAGAGTTACATCTGTATTTCGTGGATCTCTTTGCTAGACTTATTTCTGTGGAATCTGAGAACAGATATTTCGGATCCTGTTGAAGACTATAGGGCCAAAGGAAATATCCTCCGATAACAAAGAGAAAGAAGCTTTCTGAGAAACTTCTTTGTGTTCTGTGAAATCATCTCACAGAGTTACAGCTTTCCCCTCAAGAAGCCTTTCGCTAAGACAGTTTTTGTGGAATTGGCAAAGTGATATTTGGAAGCCCATAGAGGGCTATGGTGAAAAAGGAAATATCCTCAGATGAAATCTGGAAAGAAGCTTTCTGAGAAACTGCTGAGTGTTCTGTTAATTCATCTCACAGAGTTACATCTGTATTTCGTGGATCTCTTTGCTAGACTTATTTCTGTGGAATCTGAGAACAGTTATTTCGGATCCCTTTGAAGACTATAGGGCTAAAGGAAATAATCTCCGATAACAAAGAGAAAGAAGCTTTCTGAGAAACTTCTTTGTGTTCTGTGAAATCATCTCACAGAGTTACAGCTTTCCCCTCAAGAAGCCTTTCGCTAAGACAGTTCCTGTGGAATTGGCAAAGTGATATTTGGAAGCCCATAGAGGGCTATGGTGAAAAAGGAAATATCCTCAGATGAAATCTGGAAGGAAGCTTTCTGAGAAACTGCTGAGTGTTCTGTTAATTCATCTCACAGAGTTACATCTGTATGTCGTGGATCTTTTTGCTAGCCTTATTTCTGTGGAATCTGAGAACAGATAATTCGGATCCCTTTGAAGAATATAGGGCCAAAGGAAATATCCTCCGATAACAAAGAGAAAGAAGCTTTCTGAGAAACTTCTTTGTGTTCTGTGAAATCATCTCACAGAGTTACAGCTTTCCCCTCAAGAAGCCTTTCGCTAAGACAGTTCTTGTGGAATTGGCAAAGTGATATTTGGAAGCCCATAGAGGGCTATGGTGAAAAAGGAAATATCCTCAGATGAAATCTGGAAAGAAGCTTTCTGTGAAACTGCTGAGTATTCTGTTAATTCATCTCACAGAGTTACATCTGTATTTCGTGGATCTCTTTGCTAGACTTATTTCTGTGGAATCTGAGAACAGATATTTCGGATCCCTTTGAAGACTATAGGGCCAAAGGAAATATCCTCCGATAACAAAGAGAAAGAAGCTTTCTGAGAAACTTCTTTGTGTTCTGTGAAATCATCTCACAGAGTTACAGCTTTCCCCTCAAGAAGCCTTTCGCTAAGACAGTTCTTGTGGAATTGGCAAAGTGATATTTGGAAGCCCATAGAGGGCTATGGTGAAAAAGGAAATATCCTCAGATGAAATCTGGAAAGAAGCTTTCTGAGAAACTGCTTAGTGTTCTGTTAATTCATCTCACAGAGTTACATCTGCATTTCGTGGATCTCTTTGCTAGCCTTATTTCTGTGGAAACTGAGAACAGATATTTCGGATCCCATTGAAGACTATAGGGCCAAAGGAAATAATCTCCGATAACATAGAAAAGAAGCTTTCTGAGAAACTTCTTTGTGTTCTGTGAAATCATCTCACAGAGTTACAGCTTTCCCCTCAAGAAGCCTTTCGCTAAGACAGTTCTTGTGGAATTGGCAAAGTGATATTTGGAAGCCCATAGAGGGCTATGGTGAAAAAGGAAATATCCTCAGATGAAATCTGGAAGGAAGCTTTCTGAGAAACTGCTGAGTGTTCTGTTAATTCATCTCACAGAGTTACATCTGTATGTCGTGGATCTCTTTGCTAGCCTTATTTCTGTGGAATCTGAGAACAGATATTTCGGATCCCTTTGAAGACTATTGGGCCAAAGGAAATATCCTCCGATAACAAAGAGAAAGAAGCTTTCTGAGAAACTTCTTTGTGTTCTGTGAAATCATCTCACAGAGTTACAGCTTTACCCTCAAGAAGCCTTTCGCTAAGACAGTTCTTGTGGAATTGGCAAAGTGATATTTGGAAGCCTTTAGAGGGCTATGCTGAAAAAGGAAATATCCTCAGATGAAATCTGGAAAGAAGCTTTCTGTGAAACTGCTGAGTGTTCTGTGAATTCATCTCACAGAGTTACATCTGTATTTCGTGGATCTCTTTGCTAGACTTATTTCTGTGGAATCTGAGAACAGATATTTCGGATTCCTTTGAAGACTATAGGGCCAAAGGAAATAATCTCCGATAACAAAGAAAAGAAGCTTTCTGAGAAACTTCTTTGTGTTCTGTGAAATCATCTCACAGAGTTACAGCTTTCCCCTCAAGAAGCCTTTCGCTAAGACAGTTCTTGTGGAATTGGCAAAGTGATATTTGGAAGCCCTTAGAGGTCTATGGTGAAAAAGGTAATATCCTCAGATGAAATCTGGAAAGAAGCTTTCTGAGAAACTGCTGAGTGTTCTGTTAATTCATCTCACAGAGTTACATCTGTGTTTCGTGGATCTCTTTGCTAGACTTATTTCTGTGGAATCTGAGAACAGATATTTCGGATCCTGTTGAAGACTATAGGGCCAAAGGAAATATCCTCCGATAACAAAGAGAAAGAAGCTTTCTGAGAAACTTCTTTGTGTTCTGTGAAATCATCTCACAGAGTTACAGCTTCCCCCTCAAGAAGCCTTTCGCTAAGACAGTTCTTGTGGAATTGGCAAAGTGATATTTGGAAGCCCATAGAGGGCTATGGTGAAAAAGGAAATATCCTCAGATGAAATCTGGAAAGAAGCTTTCTGAGAAACTGCTTAGTGTTCTGTTAACTCATCTCACAGAGTTACATCTGTATTTCGTGGATCTCTTTGCTAGCCTTGTTTCTGTGGAAACTGAGAACAGATATTTCGGATCCCATTGAAGACTATAGGGCCAAAGGAAATAATCTCCGATAACAAAGAAAAGAAGCTTTCTGAGAAACTTCTTTGTGTTCTGTGAAATCATCTCACAGAGTTACAGCTTTCCCCTCAAGAAGCCTTTCGCTAAGACAGTTCCTGTGGAATTGGCAAAGTGATACTTGGAAGCCCATAGAGGGCTATGGTGAAAAAGGAAATATCCTCTTATGAAATCTGGAAGGAAGCTTTCTGAGAAAATGCTGAGTGTTCTGTTAATTCATCTCACAGAGTTACATCTGTATATCGTGGATCTCTTTGCTAGCCTTATTTCTGTGGAATCTGAGAACAGATATTTCGGATCTCTTTGAAGACTATAGGGCCAAAGGAAATATCCTCCGATAACAAAGAGAAAGAAGCTTTCTGAGAAACTTCTTTGTGTTCTGTGAAATCATCTCACAGAGTTACAGCTTTCCCCTCAAGAAGCCTTTCGCTAAGACAGTTTTTGTGGAATTGGCAAAGTGATATTTGGAAGCCCATAGAGGGCTATGGTGAAAAAGGAAATATCCTCAGATGAAATCTGGAAAGAAGCTTTCTGAGAAACTACTGAGTGTTCTGTTAATTCATCTCACAGAGTTACATCTGTATTTCGTGGATCTCTTTGCTAGACTTATTTCTGTGGAATCTGAGAACAGTTATTTCGGATCCCTTTGAAGACTATAGGGCTAAAGGAAATAATCTCCGATAACAAAGAGAAAGAAGCTTTCTGAGAAACTTCTTTGTGTTCTGTGAAATCATCTCACAGAGTTACAGCTTTCCCCTCAAGAAGCCTTTCGCTAAGACAGTTCCTGTGGAATTGGCAAAGTGATATTTGGAAGCCCATAGAGGGCTATGGTGAAAAAGGAAATATCCTCAGATGAAATCTGGAAAGAAGCTTTCTGTGAAACTGCTTAGTGTTCTGTTAATTCATCTCACAGAGTTACATCTGCATTTCGTGGATCTCTTTGCTAGCCTTATTTCTGTGGAAACTGAGAACAGATATTTCGGATCCCATTGAAGACTATAGGGCCAAAGGAAATAATCTCCGATAACATAGAAAAGAAGCTTTCTGAGAAACTTCTTTGTGTTCTGTGAAATCATCTCACAGAGTTACAGCTTTCCCCTCAAGAAGCCTTTTGCTAAGACAGTTCTTGTGGAATTGGCAAAGTGATATTTGGAAGCCCATAGAGGGCTATGCTGAAAAAGGAAATATCCTCAGATGAAATCTGGAAGGAAGCTTTCTGAGAAATTGCTGAGTGTTCTGTTAATTCATCTCACAGAGTTACATCTGTATGTCGTGGATCTCTTTGCTAGCCTTATTTCTGTGGAATCTGAGAACAGATATTTCGGATCCCTTTGAAGACTATTGGGCCAAAGGAAATATCCTCCGATAACAAAGAGAAAGAAGCTTTCTGAGAAACTTCTTTGTGTTCTGTGAAATCATCTCACAGAGTTACAGCTTTCCCCTCAAGAAGCCTTTCGCTAAGACAGTTCTTGTGGAATTGGCAAAGTGATATTTGGAAGCCTTTAGAGGGCTATGCTGAAAAAGGAAATATCCTCAGATGAAATCTGGAAAGAAGCTTTCTGTGAAACTGCTGAGTGTTCTGTGAATTCATCTCACAGAGTTACATCTGTATTTCGTGGATCTCTTTGCTAGACTTATTTCTGTGGAATCTGAGAACAGATATTTCGGATTCCTTTGAAGACTATAGGGCCAAAGGAAATAATCTCCGATAACAAAGAAAAGAAGCTTTCTGAGAAACTTCTTTGTGTTCTGTGAAATCATCTCACAGAGTTACAGCTTTCCCCTCAAGAAGCCTTTCGCTAAGACAGTTCTTGTGGAATTGGCAAAGTGATATTTGGAAGCCCTTAGAGGGCTATGCTGAAAAAGGAAATATCCTCAGATGAAATCTGGAAAGAAGCTTTCTGAGAAACTGCTGAGTGTTCTGTTAATTCATCTCACAGAGTTACATCTGTATTTCGTGGATCTCTTTGCTAGACTTATTTCTGTGGAATCTGGGAACAGATATTTCGGATCCTGTTGAAGACTATAGGGCCAAAGGAAATATCCTCCGATAACAAAGAGAAAGAAGCTTTCTGAGAAACTTCTTTGTGTTCTGTGAAATCATCTCACAGAGTTACAGCTTCCCCCTCAAGAAGCCTTTCGCTAAGACAGTTCTTGTGGAATTGGCAAAGTGATATTTGGAAGCCCATAGAGGGCTATGGTGAAAAAGGAAATATCCTCAGATGAAATCTGGAAAGAAGCTTTCTGAGAAACTGCTTAGTGTTCTGTTAATTCATCTCACAGAGTTACATCTGTATGTCGTGGATCTCTTTGCTAGCCTTATTTCTGTGGAATCTGAGAACAGATATTTCGGATCCCTTTGAAGACTATAGGGCCAAAGGAAATAATCTCCAATAACAAAAAGAAAGAAGCTTTCTGAGAAACTTCTTTGTGTTCTGTGAAATCATCTCACAGAGTTACAGCTTTCCCCTCAAGAAGCCTTTCGCTAAGACAGTTCTTGTGGAATTGGCAAAGTGATATTTGGAAGCCCATAGAGGGCTATGGTGAAAAAGGAAATATCCTCAGATGAAATCTGGAAAGAAGCTTTCTGAGAAACTGCTTAGTGTTCTGTTAATTCATCTCACAGAGTTACATCTGTATTTCGTGGATCTCTTTGCTAGGCTTATTTCTGTGGAATCTGAGAACAGATATTTCGGATCCCTTTGAAGACTATAGGGCCAAAGGAAATATCCTCCGATAACAAAGAGAAAGAAGCTTTCTGAGAAACTTCTTTGTGTTCTGTGAAATCATCTCACAGAGTTACAGCTTCCCCCTCAAGAAGCCTTTCGCTAAGACAGTTCTTGTGGAATTGGCAAAGTGATATTTGGAAGCCCATAGAGGGCTATGGTGAAAAAGGAAATATCCTCAGATGAAATCTGGAAAGAAGCTTTCTGAGAAACTGCTTAGTGTTCTGTTAACTCATCTCACAGAGTTACATCTGCATTTCGTGGATCTCTTTGCTAGCCTTGTTTCTGTGGAAACTGAGAACAGATATTTCGGATCCCATTGAAGACTATAGGGCCAAAGGAAATAATCTCCGATAACAAAGAAAAGAAGCTTTCTGAGAAACTTCTTTGTGTTCTGTGAAATCATCTCACAGAGTTACAGCTTTCCCCTCAAGAAGCCTTTCGCTAAGACAGTTCCTGTGGAATTGGCAAAGTGATACTTGGAAGCCCATAGAGGGCTATGGTGAAAAAGGAAATATCCTCTTATGAAATCTGGAAGGAAGCTTTCTGAGAAAATGCTGAGTGTTCTGTTAATTCATCTCACAGAGTTACATCTGTATATCGTGGATCTCTTTGCTAGCCTTATTTCTGTGGAATCTGAGAACAGATATTTCGGATCTCTTTGAAGACTATAGGGCCAAAGGAAATATCCTCCGATAACAAAGAGAAAGAAGCTTTCTGAGAAACTTCTTTGTGTTCTGTGAAATCATCTCACAGAGTTACAGCTTTCCCCTCAAGAAGCCTTTCGCTAAGACAGTTTTTGTGGAATTGGCAAAGTGATATTTGGAAGCCCATAGAGGGCTATGGTGAAAAAGGAAATATCCTCAGATGAAATCTGGAAAGAAGCTTTCTGAGAAACTACTGAGTGTTCTGTTAATTCATCTCACAGAGTTACATCTGTATTTCGTGGATCTCTTTGCTAGACTTATTTCTGTGGAATCTGAGAACAGTTATTTCGGATCCCTTTGAAGACTATAGGGCTAAAGGAAATAATCTCCGATAACAAAGAGAAAGAAGCTTTCTGAGAAACTTCTTTGTGTTCTGTGAAATCATCTCACAGAGTTACAGCTTTCCCCTCAAGAAGCCTTTCGCTAAGACAGTTCCTGTGGAATTGGCAAAGTGATATTTGGAAGCCCATAGAGGGCTATGGTGAAAAAGGAAATATCCTCAGATGAAATCTGGAAAGAAGCTTTCTGTGAAACTGCTTAGTGTTCTGTTAATTCATCTCACAGAGTTACATCTGCATTTCGTGGATCTCTTTGCTAGCCTTATTTCTGTGGAAACTGAGAACAGATATTTCGGATCCCATTGAAGACTATAGGGCCAAAGGAAATAATCTCCGATAACATAGAAAAGAAGCTTTCTGAGAAACTTCTTTGTGTTCTGTGAAATCATCTCACAGAGTTACAGCTTTCCCCTCAAGAAGCCTTTTGCTAAGACAGTTCTTGTGGAATTGGCAAAGTGATATTTGGAAGCCCATAGAGGGCTATGCTGAAAAAGGAAATATCCTCAGATGAAATCTGGAAGGAAGCTTTCTGAGAAATTGCTGCGTGTTCTGTTAATTCATCTCACAGAGTTACATCTGTATGTCGTGGATCTCTTTGCTAGCCTTATTTCTGTGGAATCTGAGAACAGATATTTCGGATCCCTTTGAAGACTATTGGGCCAAAGGAAATATCCTCCGATAACAAAGAGAAAGAAGCTTTCTGAGAAACTTCTTTGTGTTCTGTGAAATCATCTCACAGAGTTACAGCTTTCCCCTCAAGAAGCCTTTCGCTAAGACAGTTCTTGTGGAATTGGCAAAGTGATATTTGGAAGCCTTTAGAGGGCTATGCTGAAAAAGGAAATATCCTCAGATGAAATCTGGAAAGAAGCTTTCTGTGAAACTGCTGAGTGTTCTGTGAATTCATCTCACAGAGTTACATCTGTATTTCGTGGATCTCTTTGCTAGACTTATTTCTGTGGAATCTGAGAACAGATATTTCGGATCCCTTTGAAGACTATAGGGCCAAAGGAAATAATCTCCGATAACAAAGAAAAGAAGCTTTCTGAGAAACTTCTTTGTGTTCTGTGAAATCATCTCACAGAGTTACAGCTTTCCCCTCAAGAAGCCTTTCGCTAAGACAGTTCTTGTGGAATTGGCAAAGTGATATTTGGAAGCCCTTAGAGGGCTATGCTGAAAAAGGAAATATCCTCAGATGAAATCTGGAAAGAAGCTTTCTGAGAAACTGCTGAGTGTTCTGTTAATTCATCTCACAGAGTTACATCTGTATTTCGTGGATCTCTTTGCTAGACTTATTTCTGTGGAATCTGGGAACAGATATTTCGGATCCTGTTGAAGACTATAGGGCCAAAGGAAATATCCTCCGATAACAAAGAGAAAGAAGCTTTCTGAGAAACTTCTTTGTGTTCTGTGAAATCATCTCACAGAGTTACAGCTTCCCCCTCAAGAAGCCTTTCGCTAAGACAGTTCTTGTGGAATTGGCAAAGTGATATTTGGAAGCCCATAGAGGGCTATGGTGAAAAAGGAAATATCCTCAGATGAAATCTGGAAAGAAGCTTTCTGAGAAACTGCTTAGTGTTCTGTTAATTCATCTCACAGAGTTACATCTGTATGTCGTGGATCTCTTTGCTAGCCTTATTTCTGTGGAATCTGAGAACAGATATTTCGGATCCCTTTGAAGACTATAGGGCCAAAGGAAATAATCTCCAATAACAAAAAGAAAGAAGCTTTCTGAGAAACTTCTTTGTGTTCTGTGAAATCATCTCACAGAGTTACAGCTTTCCCCTCAAGAAGCCTTTCGCTAAGACAGTTCTTGTGGAATTGGCAAAGTGATATTTGGAAGCCCATAGAGGGCTATGGTGAAAAAGGAAATATCCTCAGATGAAATCTGGAAAGAAGCTTTCTGAGAAACTGCTTAGTGTTCTGTTAATTCATCTCACAGAGTTACATCTGTATTTCGTGGATCTCTTTGCTAGGCTTATTTCTGTGGAATCTGAGAACAGATATTTCGGATCCCTTTGAAGACTATAGGGCCAAAGGAAATATCCTCCGATAACAAAGAGAAAGAAGCTTTCTGAGAAACTTCTTTGTGTTCTGTGAAATCATCTCACTGAGTTACAGCTTTCCCCTCAAGAAGCCTTTCGCTAAGACAGTTCTTGTGGAATTGGCAAAGTGATATTTGGAAGCCCATAGAGGGCTATGGTGAAAAAGGAAATATCCTCAGATGAAATCTGGAAAGAAGCTTTCTGAGAAACTGCTTAGTGTTCTGTTAGTTCATCTCACAGAGTTACATCTGTATTTCGTGGATCTCTTTGCTAGCCTTATTTCTGTGGAAACTGAGAACAGATATTTCGGATCCCATTGAAGACTATAGGGCCAAAGGAAATAATCTCCGATAACAAAGAGAAAGAAGCTTTCTGAGAAACTTCTTTGTGTTCTGTGAAATCATCTCACAGAGTTACAGCTTTCCCCTCAAGAAGCCTTTCGCTCAGACAGTTCTTGTGGAATTGGCAAAGCGATATTTGGAAGCCCACAGAGGGCTATGGTGAAAAAGGAAATATCCTCAGATGAAATCTGGAAGGAAGCTTTCTGAGAAACTGCTGAGTGTTCTGTTAATTCATCTCACAGAGTTACATCTGTATTTCGTGGATCTCTTTGCTAGCCTTATTTCTGTGGAATCTGAGAACAGATATTTCGGATCCCTTTGAAGACTATAGGGCCAAAGGAAATATCCTCCGATAACAAAGAGAAAGAAGCTTTCTGAGAAACTTCTTTGTGTTCTGTGAAATCATCTCACAGAGTTACAGCTTTCCCCTCAAGAAGCCTTTCGCTAAGACAGTTTTCGTGGGATTGGCAAAGTGATATTTGGAAGCCCATAGAGGGCTATGGTGAAAAAGGAAATATCCTCAGATGAAATCTGGAAAGAAGGTTTCTGAGAAACTACTGAGTGTTCTGTTAATTCATCTCACAGAGTTACATCTGTATTTCGTGGATCTCTTTGCTAGACTTATTTCTGTGGAATCTGAGAACAGATATTTCGGATCCCTTTGAAGACTATAGGGCCAAAGGAAATATCCTCCGATTACAAAGAGAAAGAAGCTTTCTGAGAAACTTCTTTGTGTTCTGTGAAATCATCTCACAGAGTTACAGCTTTCCCCACAAAAAGCCTTTCTCTAAGACAGTTCTTGTGGAATTGGCAAAGTGATATTTGGAAGCCCATAGAGGGCTATGGTGAAAAAGGAAATATCCTCAGATGAAATCTGAAAAGAAGCTTTCTGAGAAACTGCTTAGTGTTCTGTTAGTTCATCTCAAGGAGTTATATCTGTATTTCGTGGATCTCTTGGCTAGCCTTATTTCTGTGGAATCTGAGAACAGGTATTTCGGATCCCTTTGAAGACTTTAGGGCCAAAGGAAATAATCTCCGATAACAAAGAGAAAGAAGCTTTCTGAGAAACTTCTTTGTGTTCTGTGAAATCATCTCACAGAGTTACAGCTTTCCCCTCAAGAAGCCTTTCGCTAAGACAGTTTTCGTGGAATTGGCAAAGTGATATTTGGAAGCCCATAGAGGGCTACGGTGAAAAAGGAAATATCCTCACATGAAATCTGGAAAGAAGCTTTCTGAGAAACTGCTGAGTGTTCTGTTAATTCATCTCACAGAGTTCCATCTGTATTTCGTGGATCTCTTTGCTAGACTTATTTCTGTGGAATCTGAGAACAGATATTTCGGATCCCATTGAAGACTATAGGGCCAAAGGAAATAACCTCCGATAACAAAGAGAAAGAAGCTTTCTGAGAAACTTCTTTGTGTTCTGTGAAATCATCTCACAGAGTTACAGCTTTCCCCTCAAGAAGCCTTTCGCTAAGACAGTTCTTGTGGAATTGGCAAAGTGATATTTGGAAGCCCATAGAGGGCTATGGTGAAAAAGGAAATATCCTCAGATGAAATCTGGAAGGAAGATTTCTGAGAAACTGCTGAGTGTTCTGTTAATTCATCTCACAGAGTTACATCTGTATGTCGTGGATCTCTTTGCTAGCCTTATTTCTGTGGAATCTGAGAACAGATATTTCGGATCCCTTTGAAGACTATAGGGCCAACGGAAATATCCTCCGATAACAAAGAGAAAGAAGCTTTCTGAGAAACTTCTTTGTGTTCTGTGAAATCATCTCACAGAGTTACAGCTTTCCCCTCAAGAAGCCTTTCGCTAAGACAGTTCTTGTGGAATTGGCAAAGTGATATTTGGAAGCCCTTAGAGGGCTATGCTGAAAAAGGAAATATCCTCAGATGAAATCTGGAAAGAAGCTTTCTGTGAAACTGCTGAGTGTTCTGTTAATTCATCTCTCAGAGTTACATCTGTATTTCGTGGATCTCTTTGCTAGACTTATTTCTGTGGAATCTGAGAACAGATATTTCGGATCCCTTTGAAGACTATAGGGCCAAAGGAAATATCCTCCGATAACAAAGAGAAAGAAGCTTTCTGAGAAACTTCTTTGTGTTCTGTGAAATCATCTCACAGAGTTACAGCTTTCCCCTCAAGAAGCCTTTCGCTAAGACAGTTCTTGTGGAATTGGCAAAGTGATATTTGGAAGCCCATAGAGGGCTATGGTGAAAAAGGAAATATCCTCAGATGAAATCTGGAAAGAAGCTTTCTGAGAAACTGCTTAGTGTTCTGTTAATTCATCTCACAGAGTTACATCTGTATTTCGTGGATCTCTTTGCTAGCCTTGTTTCTGTGGAAACTGAGAACAGATATTTCGGATCCCATTGAAGACTATAGGGCCAAAGGAAATAATCTCCGATAACAAATAAAAGAAGCTTTCTGAGAAACTTCTTTGTGTTCTGTGAAATCATCTCACAGAGTTACAGCTTTCCCCTCAAGAAGCCTTTCGCTAAGTCAGTTCTTGTGGAATTGGCAAAGTGATATTTGGAAGCCCTTAGAGGGCTATGCTGAAAAAGGAAATATCCTCAGATAAAATCTGGAAAGAAGCTTTCTGAGAAACTGCTGAGTGTTCTGTTAATTCATCTCACAGAGTTACATCTGTATGTCGTGGATCTCTTTGCTAGACTTATTTCTGTGGAATCTGAGAACAGTTATTTCGGATCCCTTTGAAGACTATAGGGCTAAAGGAAATAATCTCCGATAACAAAGAGAAAGAAGCTTTCTGAGAAACTTCTTTGTGTTCTGTGAAATCATCTCACAGAGTTACAGCTTTCCCCTCAAGAAGCCTTTCGCTAAGACAGTTCCTGTGGAATTGGCAAAGTGATATTTGGAAGCCCATAGAGGGCTATGGTGAAAAAGGAAATATCCTCAGATGAAATCTGGAAGGAAGCTTTCTGAGAAACTGCTGAGTGTTCTGTTAATTCATCTCACAGAGTTACATCTGTATGTCGTGGATCTTTTTGCTAGCCTTATTTCTGTGGAATCTGAGAACAGATAATTCGGATCCCATTGAAGAATATAGGGCCAAAGGAAATATCCTCCGATAACAAAGAGAAAGAAGCTTTCTGAGAAACTTCTTTGTGTTCTGTGAAATCATCTCACAGAGTTACAGCTTTCCCCTCAAGAAGCCTTTCGCTAAGACAGATCTTGTGGAATTGGCAAAGTGATATTTGGAAGCCCATAGAGGGCTATGGTGAAAAAGGAAATATCCTCAGATGAAATCTGGAAAGAAGCTTTCTGAGAAACTGCTTAGTGTTCTGTTAATTCATCTCACAGAGTTACATCTGCATTTCGTGGATCTCTTTGCTAGCCTTATTTCTGTGGAAACTGAGAACAGATATTTCGGATCCCATTGAAGACTATAGGGCCAAAGGAAATAATCTCCGATAACATAGGAAGGAAGCTTTCTGAGAAACTTCTTTGTGTTCTGTGAAATCATCTCACAGAGTTACAGCTTTCCCCTCAAGAAGCCTTTCGCTAAGACAGTTCTTGTGGAATTGGCAAAGTGATATTTGGAAGCCCTTAGAGGGCTATGGTGAAAAAGGAAATATCCTCAGATGAAATCTGGAAGGAAGCTTTCTGAGAAACTGCTGAGTGTTCTGTTAAGTCATCTCACAGAGTTACATCTGTATGTCGTGGATCTCTTTGGTAGCCTTATTTCTGTGGAATCTGAGAACAGATATTTCGGATCCCTTTGAAGACTATTGGGCCAAAGGAAATATCCTCCGATAACAAAGAGAAAGAAGCTTTCTGAGAAACTTCTTTGTGTTCTGTGAAATCATCTCACAGAGTTACAGCTTTCCCCTCAAGAAGCCTTTCGCTAAGACAGTTCTTGTGGAATTGGCAAAGTGATATTTGGAAGCCCATAGAGGGCTATGGTGAAAAAGGAAATATCCTCAGATGAAATCTGGAAGGAAGCTTTCTGAGATACTGCTGAGTGTTCTGTTAATTCATCTCACAGAGTTACATCTGTATGTCGTGGGTCTCTTTGCTAGCCTTATTTCTGTGGAATCTGATAACAGATATTTCGGATCCCATTGAAGACTATAGGGCCAAAGGAAATATCCTCCGATAACAAAGAGAAAGAAGCTTTCTGAGAAACTTCTTTGTGTTCTGTGAAATCATCTCACAGAGTTACAGCTTTCCCCTCAAGAAGCCTTTCGCTAAGACAGTTTTCGTGGAATTGGCAAAGTGATATTTGGAAGCCCATAGAGGGCTACGGTGAAAAAGGAAATATCCTCACATGAAATCTGGAAAGAAGCTTTCTGAGAAACTGCTGAGTGTTCTGTGAATTCATCTCACAGAGTTACATCTGTATTTCGTGGATCTCTTTGCTAGCTTTATTTCTGTGGAATCTGAGAACAGATATTTCGGTTCCCATTGAAGACTATAGGGCCAAAGGAAATAACCTCCGATAACAAAGAGAAAGAAGCTTTCTGAGAAACTTCTTTGTGTTCTGTGAAATCATCTCACAGAGTTACAGCTTTCCCCTCAAGAAGCCTTTCGCTAAGACAGTTCTTGTGGAATTGGCAAAGTGATATTTGGAAGCCCATAGAGAGCTATGGTGAAAAAGGAAATATCCTCAGATGAAATCTGGAAGGAAGCTTTCTGAGAAACTGCTGAGTGTTCTGTTAATTCATCTCACAGAGTTACATCTGTATGTCGTGGATCTCTTTGCTAGCCTTATTTCTGTGGAATCTGAGAACAGATATTTCGGATCCCTTTGAAGACTATAGGGCCAAAGGAAATATCCTCCGATAACAAAGAGAAAGAAGCTTTCTGAGAAACTTCTTTGTGTTCTGTGAAATCATCTCACAGAGTTACAGCTTTCCCCTCAAGAAGCCTTTCGTTAAGACAGTTCTTGTGGAATTGGCAAAGTGATATTTGGAAGCCCATAGAGGGCTATGGTGAAAAAGGAAATATCCTCAGATGAAATCTGGAAAGAAGCTTTCTGAGAAACTGCTTAGTGTTCTGTTAATTCATCTCACAGAGTTACATCTGTATTTCGTGGATCTCTTTGCTAGCCTTGTTTCTGTGGAAACTGAGAACAGATATTTCGGATCCCATTGAAGACTATAGGGCCAAAGGAAATAATCTCCGATAACAAAGAAAAGAAGCTTTCTGAGAAACTTCTTTGTGTTCTGTGAAATCATCTCACAGAGTTACAGCTTTCCCCTCAAGAAGCCGTTCGCTAAGACAGTTCCTGTGGAATTGGCAAAGTGATACTTGGAAGCCCATAGAGGGCTATGGTGTAAAAGGAAATATCCTCTTATGAAATCTGGAAGGAAGCTTTCTGAGAAAATGCTGAGTGTTCTGTTAATTCATCTCACAGAGTTACATCTGTATATCGTGGATCTCTTTGCTAGCCTTATTTCTGTGGAATCTGAGAACAGATATTTCGGATCCCTTTGAAGACTATAGGGCCAAAGGAAATATCCTCCGATAACAAAGAGAAAGAAGCTTTCTGAGAAACTTCTTTGTGTTCTGTGAAATCATCTCACAGAGTTACAGCTTTCCCCTCAAGAAGCCTTTCGATAAGACAGTTCTTGTGGAATTGGCAAAGTGATATTTGGAAGCCCTTAGAGGGCTATGCTGAAAAAGGAAATATCCTCAGATGAAATCTGGAAAGAAGCTTTCTGTAAAACTGCTTAGTGTTCTGTTAATTCATCTCACAGAGTTACATCTGTATTTCGTGGATCTCTTTGCTAGGCTTATTTCTGTGGAATCTGAGAACAGATATTTCGGATCCCTTTGAAGACTATAGGGCCAAAGGAAATATCCTCCGTAACAAAGAGAAAGAAGCTTTCTGAGAAACTTCTTTGTGTTCTGTGAAATCATCTCACAGAGTTACAGCTTTCCCCTCAAGAAGCCTTTCGCTAAGACAGTTTTCGTGGGATTGGAAAAGTGATATTTGGAAGCCCATATAGGGCTATGGTGAAAAAGGAAATATCCTCAGATGAAATCTGGAAGGAAGCTTTCTGAGAAACTGCTGAGTGTTCTGTTAATTCATCTCACAGAGTTACATCTGTATGTCGTGGATCTCTTTGCTAGCCTTATTTCTGTGGAATCTGAGAACAGATATTTCGGATCCCTTTGAAGACTATAGGGCCAAAGGAAATATCCTCCGATAACAAAGAGAAAGAAGCTTTCTGAGAAACTTCTTTGTGTTCTGTGAAATCATCTCACAGAGTTACAGCTTTCCCCTCAAGAAGCCTTTCGCTAAGACAGTTCTTGTGGAATTGGCAAAGTGATATTTGAAAGCCCTTAGAGGGCTATGGTGAAAAAGGAAATATCCTCAGATGAAATCTGGAAAGAAGCTTTCTGAGAAACTGCTGAGTGTTCTGTTAATTCATCTCACAGAGTTACATCTGTATTTCGTGGATCTCTTTGCTAGACTTATTTCTGTGGAATCTGAGAACAGATATTTCGGATCCCTTTGAAGACTATAGGGCCAAAGGAAATATCCTCCGATAACAAAGAGAAAGAAGCTTTCTGAGAAACTTCTTTGTGTTCTGTGAAATCATCTCACAGAGTTACAGCTTTCCCCTCAAGAAGCCTTTATCTAAGACAGTTCTTGAGGAATTGGCAAAGTGATATTTGGAAGCCCATAGAGGGCTATGGTGAAAAAGGAAATATCCTCAGATGAAATCTGAAAAGAAGCTTTCTGAGAAACTGCTTAGTGTTCTGTTAGTTCATCTCACAGAGTTATATCTGTATTTCGTGTATCTCTTTGCTAGCCTTATTTCTGTGGAATCTGAGAACAGATATTTCGGATCCCTTTGAAGACTTTAGGGCCAAAGGAAATAATCTCCGATAACAAAGAGAAAGAAGCTTTCTGAGAAACGGCTGAGTGTTCTGTTAATTCATCTCACAGAGTTACATCTGTATGTCGTGGATCTCTTTGCTAGGCTTATTTCTGTGGAATCTGAGAACAGATATTTCGCATCCCGTTGAAGACTATAGGGCCAAAGGAAATATCCTCCGATAACAAAGAGAAAGAAGCTTTCTGAGAAACTTCTTTGTGTTCTGTGAAATCATCTCACAGAGTTACAGCTTTCCCCTCAAGAAGACTTTCGCTAAGACAGTTTTCGTGGAATTGGCAAAGTGATATTTGGAAGCCCATAGAGGGCTATTTTGAAAAAGGAATTATCCTCAGATGAAATCTGGAAAGAAACTTTCTGAGAAACTGCTGAGAGTTCTGTTAATTCATCTCACAGAGTTACATCTGTATTTCGTGGATCTCTTTGCTAGCCTTATTTCTGTGGAATCTGAGAACAGATATTTCGGATTCCTTTGAAGACTATAGGGCCAAAGGAAATATCCTCCGATAACAAAGAGAAAGAAGCTTTCGGAGAAACTTCTTTGTGTTGTGTGAAATCATCTCACAGAGTTACAGCTTTCCCCTCAAGAAGCCTTTCGCTAATACAGTTCTTGTGGAATTGGCAAAGTGATATTTGGAAGCCCATAGAGGGCTATGGTGAAACAGGAAATATCCTCAGATGAAATCTGGAAAGAAGATTTCTGAGAAACTGCTTTGTGTTCTGTTAATTCATCTCACAGAGTTGCATATGTATTTCGTGGATCTCTTTGCTAGCCTTATTTCTGTGGAATCTGAGAACAGATATTTCGGATTCCTTTGAAGACTATAGGGCCAAAGGAAATAATCTCCGATAACAAAGAAAAGAAGCTTTCTGAGAAACTTCTTTGTGTTCTGTGAAATCATCTCACAGAGTTACAGCTTTCCCCTCAAGAAGCCTTTCGCTAAGACAGTTCTTGTGGAATTGGCAAAGTGATATTTGGAAGCCCTTAGAGGTCTATGGTGAAAAAGGTAATATCCCCAGATGAAATCTGGAAAGAAGCTTTCTGAGAAACTGCTGAGTGTTCTGTTAATTCATCTCACAGAATTACATCTGTATTTCGTGGATCTCTTTGCTAGACTTATTTCTGTGGAATCTGAGAACAGATATTTCGGATCCTGTTGAAGACTATAGGGCCAAAGGAAATATCCTCCGATAACAAAGAGAAAGAAGCTTTCTGAGAAACTTCTTTGTGTTCTGTGAAATCATCTCACAGAGTTACAGCTTTCCCCTCAAGAAGCCTTTCGCTAAGACAGTTCTTGTGGAATTGGCAAAGTGATATTTGGAAGCCATTAGGGGTCCGTGGTGAAAAAGGAAATATCCTCAGATGAAATCTGGAAAGAAGCTTTCTGACAAACTGCTGAGTGTTCTGTTAATTCATCTCACAGAGTTACATCTGTATGTCGTGGATCTTTTTGCTAGCCTTATTTCTGTGGAATCTGAGAACAGATAATTCGGATCCCATTGAAGAATATAGGGCCAAAGGAATTATCCTCCGATAACAAAGAGAAAGAAGCTTTCTGAGAAACTTCTTTGTGTTCTGTGAAATCATCTCACAGAGTTACAGCTTTCCCCTCAAGAAGCCTTTCGCTAAGACAGTTCTTGTGGAATTGGCAAAGTGATATTTGGAAGCCCTTAGAGGGCTATGCTGAAAAAGGAAATATCCTCAGATGAAATCTGGAAAGAAGCTTTCTGTGAAACTGCTGAGTGTTCTGTTAATTCATCTCACAGAGTTACATCTGTATTTCGTGGATCTCTTTGCTAGACTTATTTCTGTGGAATCTGAGAACAGATATTTCGGATCCCTTTGAAGACTATAGGGCCAAAGGAAATATCCTCCGATAACAAAGAGAAAGAAGCTTTCTGAGAAACTTCTTTGTGTTCTGTGAAATCATCTCACAGAGTTACAGCTTTCCCCTCAAGAAGCCTTTCGCTAAGACAGTTCTTGTGGAATTGGCAAAGTGATATTTGGAAGCCCATAGAGGGCTATGGTGAAAAAGGAAATATCCTCAGATGAAATCTGGAAAGAAGCTTTCTGAGAAACTGCTTAGTGTTCTGTTAATTCATCTCACAGAGTTACATCTGCATTTCGTGGATCTCTTTGCTAGCCTTATTTCTGTGGAAACTGAGAACAGATATTTCGGATCCCTTTGAAGACTATAGGGCCAAAGGAAATAATCTCCGATAACATAGAAAAGAAGCTTTCTGAGAAACTTCTTTGTGTTCTGTGAAATCATCTCACAGAGTTACAGCTTTCCCCTCAAGAAGCCTTTCGCTAAGACAGTTCTTGTGGAATTGGCAAAGTGATATTTGGAAGCCCATAGAGGGCTATGGTGAAAAAGGAAATATCCTCAGATGAAATCTGGAAGGAAGCTTTCTGAGAAACTGCTGAGTGTTCTGTTAATTCATCTCACAGAGTTACATCTGTATGTCGTGGATCTCTTTGCTAGCCTTATTTCTGTGGAATCTGAGAACAGATATTTCGGATCCCTTTGAAGATTATTGGGCCAAAGGAAATATCCTCCGATAACAAAGAGAAAGAAGCTTTCTGAGAAACTTCTTTGTGTTCTGTGAAATCATCTCACAGAGTTACAGCTTTCCCCTCAAGAAGCCTTTCGCTAAGACAGTTCTTGTGGAATTGGCAAAGTGATATTTGGAAGCCCTTAGAGGGCTATGCTGAAAAAGGAAATATCCTCAGATGAAATCTGGAAAGAAGCTTTCTGTGAAACTGCTGAGTGTTCTGTTAATTCATCTCACAGAGTTACATCTGTATTTCGTGGATCTCTTTGCTAGACTTATTTCTGTGGAATCTGAGAACAGATATTTCGGATCCCTTTGAAGACTATAGGGCCAAAGGAAATATCCTCCGATAACAAAGAGAAAGAAGCTTTCTGAGAAACTTCTTTGTGTTCTGTGAAATCATCTCACAGAGTTACAGCTTTCCCCTCAAGAAGCCTTTCGCTAAGACAGTTCTTGTGGAATTGGCAAAGTGATATTTGGAAGCCCATAGAGGGCTATGGTGAAAAAGGAAATATCCTCAGATGAAATCTGGAAAGAAGCTTTCTGAGAAACTGCTTAGTGTTCTGTTAATTCATCTCACAGAGTTACATCTGTATTTCGTGGATGTCTTTGCTAGCCTTATTTCTGTGGAAACTGAGAACAGATATTTCGGATCCCATTGAAGACTATAGGGCCAAAGGAAATAATCTCCGATAACAAAGAAAAGAAGCTTTCTGAGAAACTTCTTTGTGTTCTGTGAAATCATCTCACAGAGTTACAGCTTTCCCCTCAAGAAGCCTTTCGCTAAGACAGTTCTTGTGGAATTGGCAAAGTGATATTTGGAAGCCCATAGAGGGCTATGGTGAAAAAGGAAATATCCTCAGATGAAATCTGGAAGGAAGCTTTCTGAGATACTGCTGAGTGTTCTGTTAATTCATCTCACAGAGTTACATCGGTATGTCGTGGGTCTCTTTGCTAGCCTTATTTCTGTGGAATCTGAGAACAGATATTTCGGATCCCATTGAAGACTATAGGGCCAAAGGAAATATCCTCCGATAACAAAGAGAAAGAAGCTTTCTGAGAAACTTCTTTGGTTCTGTGAAATCATCTCACAGAGTTACAGCTTTCCCCTCAAGAAGCCTTTCGCTAAGACAGTTCTTGTGGAATTGGCAAAGTGATATTTGGAAGCCCTTAGAGGGCTATGCTGAAAAAGGAAATATCCTCAGATGAAATCTGGAAAGAAGCTTTCTGTGAAACTGCTGAGTGTTCTGTTAATTCATCTCACAGAGTTACATCTGTATTTCGTGGATCTCTTTGCTAGCCTTATTTCTGTGGAATCTGAGAACAGATATGTCGGATCCCATTGAAGACTATAGGGCCAAAGGAAATATCCTCCGTAACAAAGAGAAAGAAGCTTTCTGAGAAACTTCTTTGTGTTCTGTGAAATCATCTCACAGAGTTACAGCTTTCCCCTCAAGAAGCCTTTCGCTAAGACAGTTTTCGTGGGATTGGAAAAGTGATATTTGGAAGCCCATATAGGGCTATGGTGAAAAAGGAAATATCCTCAGATGAAATCTGGAAGGAAGCTTTCTGAGAAACTGCTGAGTGTTCTGTTAATTCATCTCACAGAGTTACATCTGTATGTCGTGGATCTCTTTGCTAGCCTTATTTCTGTGGAATCTGAGAACAGATATTTCGGATCTCTTTGAAGACTATAGGGCCAAAGGAAATATCCTCCGATAACAAAGAGAAAGAAGCTTTCTGAGAAACTTCTTTGTGTTCTGTGAAATCATCTCACAGAGTTACAGCTTTCCCCTCAAGAAGCCTTTCGCTAAGACAGTTCTTGTGGAATTGGCAAAGTGATATTTGGAAGCCCTTAGAGGGCTATGCTGAAAAAGGAAATATCCTCAGATGAAATCTGGAAAGAAGCTTTCTGAGAAACTGCTGAGTGTTCTGTTAATTCATCTCACAGAGTTACATCTGTATTTCGTGGATCTCTTTGCTAGACTTATTTCTGTGGAATCTGAGAACAGATATTTCGGATCCCTTTGAAGACTATTGGGCCAAAGGAAATATCCTCCGATAACAAAGAGAAAGAAGCTTTCTGAGAAACTTCTTTGTGTTCTGTGAAATCATCTCACAGAGTTACAGCTTTCCCCTCAAGAAGCCTTTCTCTAAGACAGTTCTTGAGGAATTGGCAAAGTGATATTTGGAAGCCCATAGAGGGCTATGGTGAAAAAGGAAATATCCTCAGATGAAATCTGAAAAGAAGCTTTCTGAGAAACTGCTTAGTGTTCTGTTAGTTCATCTCACAGAGTTATATCTGTATTTCGTGGATCTCTTTGCTAGCCTTATTTCTGTGGAATCTGAGAACAGATATTTCGGATCCCTTTGAAGACTTTAGGGCCAAAGGAAATAATCTCCGATAACAAAGAGAAAGAAGCTTTCTGAGAAACGGCTGAGTGTTCTGTTAATTCATCTCACAGAGTTACATCTGTATGTCGTGGATCTCTTTGCTAGGCTTATTTCTGTGGAATCTGAGAACAGATATTTCGGATCCCGTTGAAGACTATAGGGCCAAAGGAAATATCCTCCGATAACAAAGAGAAAGAAGCTTTCGGAGAAACTTCTTTGTGTTGTGTGAAATCATCTCACAGAGTTACAGCTTTCCCCTCAAGAAGCCTTTCGCTAATACAGTTCTTGTGGAATTGGCAAAGTGATATTTGGAAGCCCATAGAGGGCTATGGTGAAATAGGAAATATCCTCAGATGAAATCTGGAAAGAAGATTTCTGAGAAACTGCTTTGTGTTCTGTTAATTCATCTCACAGAGTTGCATATGTATTTCGTGGATCTCTTTGCTAGCCTTATTTCTGTGGAATCTGAGAACAGATATTTCGGATTCCTTTGAAGACTATAGGGCCAAAGGAAATAATCTCCGATAACAAAGAAAAGAAGCTTTCTGAGAAACTTCTTTGTGTTCTGTGAAATCATCTCACAGAGTTACAGCTTTCCCCTCAAGAAGCCTTTCGCTAAGACAGTTCTTGTGGAATTGGCAAAGTGATATTTGGAAGCCCTTAGAGGTCTATGGTGAAAAAGGTAATATCCTCAGATGAAATCTGGAAAGAAGCTTTCTGAGAAACTGCTGAGTGTTCTGTTAATTCATCTCACAGAGTTACATCTGTATTTCGTGGATCTCTTTGCTAGACTTATTTCTGTGGAATCTGAGAACAGATATTTCGGATCCTGTTGAAGACTATAGGGCCAAAGGAAATATCCTCCGATAACAAAGAGAAAGAAGCTTTCTGAGAAACTTCTTTGTGTTCTGTGAAATCATCTCACAGAGTTACAGCTTTCCCCTCAAGAAGCCTTTCGCTAAGACAGTTCTTGTGGAATTGGCAAAGTGATATTTGGAAGCCATTAGGGGTCCGTGGTGAAAAAGGAAATATCCTCAGATGAAATCTGGAAAGAAGCTTTCTGAGAAACTGCTGAGTGTTCTATTAATTCATCTCACAGAGTTACATCTGTATTTCGTGGATCTCTTTGCTAGACTTATTTCTGTGGAATCTGAGAACAGATATTTCGGATCCTGTTGAAGACTATAGGGCCAAAGGAAATATCCTCCGATAACAAAGAGAAAGAAGCTTTCTGAGAAACTTCTTTGTGTTCTGTGAAATCATCTCACAGAGTTACAGCTTTCCCCTCAAGAAGCCTTTCGCTAAGACAGTTTTTGTGGAATTGGCAAAGTGATATTTGGAAGCCCATAAAGGGCTATGGTGAAAAAGGAAATATCCTCAAATGAAATCTGGAAAGAAGCTTTCTGAGAAACTGCTGAGTGTTCTGTTAATTCATCTCACAGAGTTACATCTGTATTTCGTGGATCTCTTTGCTAGACTTATTTCTGTTGAATCTGAGAACAGTTGTTTCGGATCCCTTTGAAGACTATAGGGCTAAAGGAAATAATCTCCGATAACAAAGAGAAAGAAGCTTTCTGAGAAACTTCTTTGTGTTCTGTGAAATCATCTCACAGAGTTACAGCTTTCCCCTCAAGAAGCCTTTCGCTAAGACATTTCCTGTGGAATTGGCAAAGTGATATTTGGAAGCCCATAGAGGGCTATGGTGAAAAAGGAAATATCCTCAGATGAAATCTGGAAGGAAGCTTTCTGAGAAACTGCTGAGTGTTCTGTTAATTCATCTCACAGAGTTACATCTGTATGTCGTGGATCTTTTTGCTAGCCTTATTTCTGTGGAATCTGAGAACAGATAATTCGGATCCCATTGAAGAATATAGGGCCAAAGGAAATATCCTCCGATAACAAAGAGAAAGAAGCTTTCTGAGAAACTTCTTTGTGTTCTGTGAAATCATCTCACAGAGTTACAGCTTTCCCCTCAAGAAGCCTTTCGTTAAGACAGTTCTTGTGGAATTGGCAAAGTGATATTTGGAAGCCCTTAGAGGGCTATGCTGAAAAAGGAAATATCCTCAGATGAAATCTGGAAAGAAGCTTTCTGTGAAACTGCTGAGTGTTCTATTAATTCATCTCACAGAGTTACATCTGTATTTCGTGGATCTCTTTGCTAGACTTATTTCTGTGGAATCTGAGAACAGATATTTCGGATCCCTTTGAAGACTATAGGGCCAAAGGAAATATCCTCCGATAACAAAGAGAAAGAAGCTTTCTGAGAAACTTCTTTGTGTTCTGTGAAATCATCTCACAGAGTTACAGCTTTCCCCTCAAGAAGCCTTTCGCTAAGACAGTTCTTGTGGAATTGGCAAAGTGATATTTGGAAGCCCATAGAGGGCTATGGTGAAAAAGGAAATATCCTCAGATGAAATCTGGAAAGAAGCTTTCTGAGAAACTGCTTAGTGTTCTGTTAATTCATCTCACAGAGTTACATCTGTATTTCGTGGATGTCTTTGCTAGCCTTATTTCTGTGGAAACTGAGAACAGATATTTCGGATCCCATTGAAGACTATAGGGCCAAAGGAAATAATCTCCGATAACAAAGAAAAGAAGCTTTCTGAGAAACTTCTTTGTGTTCTGTGAAATCATCTCACAGAGTTACAGCTTTCCCCTCAAGAAGCCTTTCGCTAAGACAGTTCTTGTGGAATTGGCAAAGTGATATTTGGAAGCCCATAGAGGGCTATGGTGAAAAAGGAAATATCCTCAGATGAAATCTGGAAGGAAGCTTTCTGAGATACTGCTGAGTGTTCTGTTAATTCATCTCACAGAGTTACATCGGTATGTCGTGGGTCTCTTTGCTAGCCTTATTTCTGTGGAATCTGAGAACAGATATTTCGGATCCCATTGAAGACTATAGGGCCAAAGGAAATATCCTCCGATAACAAAGAGAAAGAAGCTTTCTGAGAAACTTCTTTGTGTTCTGTGAAATCATCTCACAGAGTTACAGCTTTCCCCTCAAGAAGCCTTTCGCTAAGACAGTTCTTGTGGAATTGGCAAAGTGATATTTGGAAGCCCTTAGAGGGCTATGCTGAAAAAGGAAATATCCTCAGATGAAATCTGGAAAGAAGCTTTCTGTGAAACTGCTGAGTGTTCTGTTAATTCATCTCACAGAGTTACATCTGTATTTCGTGGATCTCTTTGCTAGCCTTATTTCTGTGGAATCTGAGAACAGATATGTCGGATCCCATTGAAGACTATAGGGCCAAAGGAAATATCCTCCGTAACAAAGAGAAAGAAGCTTTCTGAGAAACTTCTTTGTGTTCTGTGAAATCATCTCACAGAGTTACAGCTTTCCCCTCAAGAAGCCTTTCGCTAAGACAGTTTTCGTGGGATTGGAAAAGTGATATTTGGAAGCCCATATAGGGCTATGGTGAAAAAGGAAATATCCTCAGATGAAATCTGGAAGGAAGCTTTCTGAGAAACTGCTGAGTGTTCTGTTAATTCATCTCACAGAGTTACATCTGTATGTCGTGGATCTCTTTGCTAGCCTTATTTCTGTGGAATCTGAGAACAGATATTTCGGATCCCTTTGAAGACTATAGGGCCAAAGGAAATATCCTCCGATAACAAAGAGAAAGAAGCTTTCTGAGAAACTTCTTTGTGTTCTGTGAAATCATCTCACAGAGTTACAGCTTTCCCCTCAAGAAGCCTTTCGCTAAGACAGTTCTTGTGGAATTGGCAAAGTGATATTTGGAAGCCCATAGAGGGCTATGCTGAAAAAGGAAATATCCTCAGATGAAATCTGGAAAGAAGCTTTGTGAGAAACTGCTGAGTGTTCTGTTAATTCATCTCACAGAGTTACATCTGTATTTCGTGGATCTCTTTGCTAGACTTATTTCTGTGGAATCTGAGAACAGATATTTCGGATCCCTTTGAAGACTATTGGGCCAAAGGAAATATCCTCCGATAACAAAGAGAAAGAAGCTTTCTGAGAAACTTCTTTGTGTTCTGTGAAATCATCTCACAGAGTTACAGCTTTCCCCTCAAGAAGCCTTTCTCTAAGACAGTTCTTGAGGAATTGGCAAAGTGATATTTGGAAGCCCATAGAGGGCTATGGTGAAAAAGGAAATATCCTCAGATGAAATCTGAAAAGAAGCTTTCTGAGAAACTGCTTAGTGTTCTGTTAGTTCATCTCACAGAGTTATATCTGTATTTCGTGGATCTCTTTGCTAGCCTTATTTCTGTGGAATCTGAGAACAGATATTTCGGATCCCTTTGAAGACTTTAGGGCCAAAGGAAATAATCTCCGATAACAAAGAGAAAGAAGCTTTCTGAGAAACGGCTGAGTGTTCTGTTAATTCATCTCACAGAGTTACATCTGTATGTCGTGGATCTCTTTGCTAGGCTTATTTCTGTGGAATCTGAGAACAGATATTTCGGATCCCGTTGAAGACTATAGGGCCAAAGGAAATATCCTCCGATAACAAAGAGAAAGAAGCTTTCGGAGAAACTTCTTTGTGTTGTGTGAAATCATCTCACAGAGTTACAGCTTTCCCCTCAAGAAGCCTTTCGCTAATACAGTTCTTGTGGAATTGGCAAAGTGATATTTGGAAGCCCATAGAGGGCTATGGTGAAATAGGAAATATCCTCAGATGAAATCTGGAAAGAAGATTTCTGAGAAACTGCTTTGTGTTCTGTTAATTCATCTCACAGAGTTGCATATGTATTTCGTGGATCTCTTTGCTAGCCTTATTTCTGTGGAATCTGAGAACAGATATTTCGGATTCCTTTGAAGACTATAGGGCCAAAGGAAATAATCTCCGATAACAAAGAAAAGAAGCTTTCTGAGAAACTTCTTTGTGTTCTGTGAAATCATCTCACAGAGTTACAGCTTTCCCCTCAAGAAGCCTTTCGCTAAGACAGTTCTTGTGGAATTGGCAAAGTGATATTTGGAAGCCCTTAGAGGTCTATGGTGAAAAAGGTAATATCCTCAGATGAAATCTGGAAAGAAGCTTTCTGAGAAACTGCTGAGTGTTCTGTTAATTCATCTCACAGAGTTACATCTGTATTTCGTGGATCTCTTTGCTAGACTTATTTCTGTGGAATCTGAGAACAGATATTTCGGATCCTGTTGAAGACTATAGGGCCAAAGGAAATATCCTCCGATAACAAAGAGAAAGAAGCTTTCTGAGAAACTTCTTTGTGTTCTGTGAAATCATCTCACAGAGTTACAGCTTTCCCCTCAAGAAGCCTTTCGCTAAGACAGTTCTTGTGGAATTGGCAAAGTGATATTTGGAAGCCATTAGTGGTCCGTGGTGAAAAAGGAAATATCCTCAGATGAAATCTGGAAAGAAGCTTTCTGAGAAACTGCTGAGTGTTCTATTAATTCATCTCACAGAGTTACATCTGTATTTCGTGGATCTCTTTGCTAGACTTATTTCTGTGGAATCTGAGAACAGATATTTCGGATCCTGTTGAAGACTATAGGGCCAAAGGAAATATCCTCCGATAACAAAGAGAAAGAAGCTTTCTGAGAAACTTCTTTGTGTTCTGTGAAATCATCTCACAGAGTTACAGCTTTCCCCTCAAGAAGCCTTTCGCTAAGACAGTTTTTGTGGAATTGGCAAAGTGATATTTGGAAGCCCATAAAGGGCTATGGTGAAAAAGGAAATATCCTCAGATGAAATCTGGAAAGAAGCTTTCTGAGAAACTGCTGAGTGTTCTGTTAATTCATCTCACAGAGTTACATCTGTATTTCGTGGATCTCTTTGCTAGACTTATTTCTGTGGAATCTGAGAACAGTTATTTCGGATCCCTTTGAAGACTATAGGGCTAAAGGAAATAATCTCCGATAACAAAGAGAAAGAAGCTTTCTGAGAAACTTCTTTGTGTTCTGTGAAATCATCTCACAGAGTTACAGCTTTCCCCTCAAGAAGCCTTTCGCTAAGACATTTCCTGTGGAATTGGCAAAGTGATATTTGGAAGCCCATAGAGGGCTATGGTGAAAAAGGAAATATCCTCAGATGAAATCTGGAAGGAAGCTTTCTGAGAAACTGCTGAGTGTTCTGTTAATTCATCTCACAGAGTTACATCTGTATGTCGTGGATCTTTTTGCTAGCCTTATTTCTGTGGAATCTGAGAACAGATAATTCGGATCCCATTGAAGAATATAGGGCCAAAGGAAATATCCTCCGATAACAAAGAGAAAGAAGCTTTCTGAGAAACTTCTTTGTGTTCTGTGAAATCATCTCACAGAGTTACAGCTTTCCCCTCAAGAAGCCTTTCGTTAAGACAGTTCTTGTGGAATTGGCAAAGTGATATTTGGAAGCCCTTAGAGGGCTATGCTGAAAAAGGAAATATCCTCAGATGAAATCTGGAAAGAAGCTTTCTGTGAAACTGCTGAGTGTTCTGTTAATTCATCTCACAGAGTTACATCTGTATTTCGTGGATCTCTTTGCTAGACTTATTTCTGTGGAATCTGAGAACAGATATTTCGGATCCCTTTGAAGACTATAGGGCCAAAGGAAATATCCTCCGATAACAAAGAGAAAGAAGCTTTCTGAGAAACTTCTTTGTGTTCTGTGAAATCATCTCACAGAGTTACAGCTTTCCCGTCAAGAAGCCTTTCGCTAAGACAGTTCTTGTGGAATTGGCAAAGTGATATTTGGAAGCCCATAGAGGGCTATGGTGAAAAAGGAAATATCCTCAGATGAAATCTGGAAAGAAGCTTTCTGAGAAACTGCTTAGTGTTCTGTTAATTCATCTCACAGAGTTACATCTGCATTTCGTGGATCTCTTTGCTAGCCTTATTTCTGTGGAAACTGAGAACAGATATTTCGGATCCCATTGAAGACTATAGGGCCAAAGGAAATAATCTCCGATAACATAGAAAAGAAGTTTTCTGAGAAACTTCTTTGTGTTCTGTGAAATCATCTCACAGAGTTACAGCTTTCCCCTCAAGAAGCCTTTCGCTAAGACAGTTCTTGTGGAATTGGCAAAGTGATATTTGGAAGCCCATAGAGGGCTATGGTGAAAAAGGAAATATCCTCAGATGAAATCTGGAAGGAAGCTTTCTGAGAAACTGCTGAGTGTTCTGTTAATTCATCTCACAGAGTTACATCTGTATGTCGTGGATCTCTTTGCTAGCCTTATTTCTGTGGAATCTGAAAACAGATATTTCGGATCCCTTTGAAGACTATTGGGCCAAAGGAAATATCCTCCGATAACAAAGAGAAAGAAGCTTTCTGAGAAACTTCTTTGTGTTCTGTGAAATCATCTCACAGAGTTACAGCTTTCCCCTCAAGAAGCCTTTCGCTAAGACATTTCTTGTGGAATTGGCAAAGTGATATTTGGAAGCCCATAGAGGGCTATGTTGAAAAAGGAAATATCCTCACATGAAATCTGGAAAGAAGCTTTCTGAGAAACTGCTTGGTGTTCTGTTAATTCATCTCACAGAGTTACATCTGTATTTCGTGGATCTCTTTGCTAGCCTTATTTCTGTGGAATCTGAGAACAGATATTTCGGATCCCATTGAAGACTATAGGGCCAAAGGAAATATCCTCCGATAACAAAGAGAAAGAAGCTTTCTGAGAAACTTCTTTGTGTTCTGTGAAATCATCTCACAGAGTTACAGCTTTCCCCTCAAGAAGCCTTTCGCTAAGACAGTTCTTGTGGAATTGGCAAAGCGATATTTGGAAGCCCATAGAGGGCTATGGTGAAAAAGGAAATATCCTCAGATGAAATGTGGAAAGAAGCTTTCTGAGAAACTGCTTAGTGTTCTGTTAATTCATCTCACAGAGTTACATCTGTATTTCGTGGATCTCTTTGCTAGCCTTATTTCTGTGGAAACTGAGAACAGATATTTCGGATCCCATTGAAGACTATAGGGCCAAAGGAAATAATCTCCGATAACAAAGAAAAGAAGCTTTCTGAGAAACTTCTTTGTGTTCTGTGAAATCATCTCACAGAGTTACAGCTTTCCCCTCAAGAAGCCTTTCGCTAAGACAGTTCTTGTGGAATTGGCAAAGTGATATTTGGAAGCCCATAGAGGGCTATGGTGAAAAAGGAAATATCCTCAGATGAAATCTGGAAGGAAGCTTTCTGAGATACTGCTGAGTGTTCTGTTAATTCATCTCACAGAGTTACATCGGTATGTCGTGGGTCTCTTTGCTAGCCTTATTTCTGTGGAATCTGAGAACAGATATTTCGGATCCCATTGAAGAATATAGGGCCAAAGGAAATATCCTCCGATAACAAAGAGAAAGAAGCTTTCTGAGAAACTTCTTTGTGTTCTGTGAAATCATCTCACAGAGTTACAGCTTTCCCCTCAAGAAGCCTTTCGCTAAGACAGTTCTTGTGGAATTGGCAAAGTGATATTTGGAAGCCCTTAGAGGGCTATGCTGAAAAAGGAAATATCCTCAGATGAAATCTGGAAAGAAGCTTTCTGTGAAACTGCTGAGTGTTCTGTTAATTCATCTCACAGAGTTACATCTGTATTTCGTGGATCTCTTTGCTAGACTTATTTCTGTGGAATCTGAGAACAGATATTTCGGATCCCTTTGAAGACTATAGGGCCAAAGGAAATATCCTCCGATAACAAAGAGAAAGAAGCTTTCTGAGAAACTTCTTTGTGTTCTGTGAAATCATCTCACAGAGTTACAGCTTTCCCCTCAAGAAGCCTTTCGCTAAGACAGTTCTTGTGGAATTGGCAAAGTGATATTTGGAAGCCCATAGAGGGCTATGGTGAAAAAGGAAATATCCTCAGATGAAATCTGGAAAGAAGCTTTCTGAGAAACTGCTTAGTGTTCTGTTAATTCATCTCACAGAGTTACATCTGTATTTCGTGGATCTCTTTGCTAGCCTTATTTCTGTGGAAACTGAGAACAGATATTTCGGATCCCATTGAAGACTATAGGGCCAAAGGAAATAATCTCCGATAACAAAGAAAAGAAACTTTCTGAGAAACTTCTTTGTGTTCTGTGAAATCATCTCACAGAGTTACAGCTTTCCCCTCAAGAAGCCTTTCGCTAAGACAGTTCTTGTGGAATTGGCAAAGTGATATTTGGAAGCCCATAGAGGGCTATGGTGAAAAAGGAAATATCCTCAGATGAAATCTGGAAGGAAGCTTTCTGAGATACTGCTGAGTGTTCTGTTAATTCATCTCACAGAGTTACATCGGTATGTCGTGGGTCTCTTTGCTAGCCTTATTTCTGTGGAATCTGAGAACAGATATTTCGGATCCCATTGAAGAATATAGGGCCAAAGGAAATATCCTCCGATAACAAAGAGAAAGAAGCTTTCTGAGAAACTTCTTTGTGTTCTGTGAAATCATCTCACAGAGTTACAGCTTTCCCCTCAAGAAGCCTTTCGCTAACACAGTTCTTGTGGAATTGGCAAAGTGATATTTGGAAGCCCTTAGAGGGCTATGCTGAAAAAGGAAATATCCTCAGATGAAATCTGGAAAGAAGCTTTCTGTGAAACTGCTGAGTGTTCTGTTAATTCATCTCACAGAGTTACATCTGTATTTCGTGGATCTCTTTGCTAGCCTTATTTCTGTGGAATCTGAGAACAGATATTTCGGATCCCTTTGAAGACTATAGGGCCAAAGGAAATATCCTCCGATAACAAAGAGAAAGAAGCTTTCTGAGAAACTTCTTTGTGTTCTGTGAAATCATCTCACTGAGTTACAGCTTTCCCCTCAAGAAGCCTTTCGCTAAGACAGTTCTTGTGGAATTGGCAAAGTGATATTTGGAAGCCCATAGAGGGCTATGGTGAAAAAGGAAATATCCTCAGATGAAATCTGGAAGGAAGCTTTCTGCGATACTGCTGAGTGTTCTGTTAATTCATCTCACAGAGTTACATCGGTATGTCGTGGGTCTCTTTGCTAGCCTTATTTCTGTGGAATCTGAGAACAGATATTTCGGATCCCATTGAAGAATATAGGGCCAAAGGAAATATCCTCCGATAACAAAGAGAAAGAAGCTTTCTGAGAAACTTCTTTGTGTTCTGTGAAATCATCTCACAGAGTTACAGCTTTCCCCTCAAGAAGCCTTTCGCTAAGACAGTTCTTGTGGAATTGGCAAAGTGATATTTGGAAGCCCTTAGAGGGCTATGCTGAAAAAGGAAATATCCTCAGATGAAATCTGGAAAGAAGCTTTCTGTGAAACTGCTGAGTGTTCTGTTAATTCATCTCACAGAGTTACATCTGTATTTCGTGGATCTCTTTGCTAGCCTTATTTCTGTGGAATCTGAGAACAGATATGTCGGATCCCATTGAAGACTATAGGGCCAAAGGAAATATCCTCCGTAACAAAGAGAAAGAAGCTTTCTGAGAAACTTCTTTGTGTTCTGTGAAATCATCTCACAGAGTTACAGCTTTCCCCTCAAGAAGCCTTTCGCTAAGACAGTTTTCGTGGGATTGGAAAAGTGATATTTGGAAGCCCATATAGGGCTATGGTGAAAAAGGAAATATCCTCAGATGAAATCTGGAAGGAAGCTTTCTGAGAAACTGCTGAGTGTTCTGTTAATTCATCTCACAGAGTTACATCTGTATGTCGTGGATCTCTTTGCTAGCCTTATTTCTGTGGAATCTGAGAACAGATATTTCGGATCCCTTTGAAGACTATAGGGCCAAAGGAAATATCCTCCGATAACAAAGAGAAAGAAGCTTTCTGAGAAACTTCTTTGTGTTCTGTGAAATCATCTCACAGAGTTACAGCTTTCCCCTCAAGAAGCCTTTCGCTAAGACAGTTCTTGTGGAATTGGCAAAGTGATATTTGGAAGCCCTTAGAGGGCTATGCTGAAAAAGGAAATATCCTCAGATGAAATCTGGAAAGAAGCTTTCTGAGAAACTGCTGAGTGTTCTGTTAATTCATCTCACAGAGTTACATCTGTATTTCGTGGATCTCTTTGCTAGACTTATTTCTGTGGAATCTGAGAACAGATATTTCGGATCCCTTTGAAGACTATTGGGCCAAAGGAAATATCCTCCGATAACAAAGAGAAAGAAGCTTTCTGAGAAACTTCTTTGTGTTCTGTGAAATCATCTCACAGAGTTACAGCTTTCCCCTCAAGAAGCCTTTCTCTAAGACAGTTCTTGAGGAATTGGCAAAGTGATATTTGGAAGCCCATAGAGGGCTATGGTGAAAAAGGAAATATCCTCAGATGAAATCTGAAAAGAAGCTTTCTGAGAAACTGCTTAGTGTTCTGTTAGTTCATCTCACAGAGTTATATCTGTATTTCGTGGATCTCTTTGCTAGCCTTATTTCTGTGGAATCTGAGAACAGATATTTCGGATCCCTTTGAAGACTTTAGGGCCAAAGGAAATAATCTCCGATAACAAAGAGAAAGAAGCTTTCTGAGAAACGGCTGAGTGTTCTGTTAATTCATCTCACAGAGTTACATCTGTATGTCGTGGATCTCTTTGCTAGGCTTATTTCTGTGGAATCTGAGAACAGATATTTCGGATCCCGTTGAAGACTATAGGGCCAAAGGAAATATCCTCCGATAACAAAGAGAAAGAAGCTTTCGGAGAAACTTCTTTGTGTTGTGTGAAATCATCTCACAGAGTTACAGCTTTCCCCTCAAGAAGCCTTTCGCTAATACAGTTCTTGTGGAATTGGCAAAGTGATATTTGGAAGCCCATAGAGGGCTATGGTGAAATAGGAAATATCCTCAGATGAAATCTGGAAAGAAGATTTCTGAGAAACTGCTTTGTGTTCTGTTAATTCATCTCACAGAGTTGCATATGTATTTCGTGGATCTCTTTGCTAGCCTTATTTCTGTGGAATCTGAGAACAGATATTTCGGATTCCTTTGAAGACTATAGGGCCAAAGGAAATAATCTCCGATAACAAAGAAAAGAAGCTTTCTGAGAAACTTCTTTGTGTTCTGTGAAATCATCTCACAGAGTTACAGCTTTCCCCTCAAGAAGCCTTTCGCTAAGACAGTTCTTGTGGAATTGGCAAAGTGATATTTGGAAGCCCTTAGAGGTCTATGGTGAAAAAGGTAATATCCTCAGATGAAATCTGGAAAGAAGCTTTCTGAGAAACTGCTGAGTGTTCTGTTAATTCATCTCACAGAGTTACATCTGTATTTCGTGGATCTCTTTGCTAGACTTATTTCTGTGGAATCTGAGAACAGATATTTCGGATCCTGTTGAAGACTATAGGGCCAAAGGAAATATCCTCCGATAACAAAGAGAAAGAAGCTTTCTGAGAAACTTCTTTGTGTTCTGTGAAATCATCTCACAGAGTTACAGCTTTCCCCTCAAGAAGCCTTTCGCTAAGACAGTTCTTGTGGAATTGGCAAAGTGATATTTGGAAGCCATTAGGGGTCCGTGGTGAAAAAGGAAATATCCTCAGATGAAATCTGGAAAGAAGCTTTCTGAGAAACTGCTGAGTGTTCTATTAATTCATCTCACAGAGTTACATCTGTATTTCGTGGATCTCTTTGCTAGACTTATTTCTGTGGAATCTGAGAACAGATATTTCGGATCCTGTTGAAGACTATAGGGCCAAAGGAAATATCCTCCGATAACAAAGAGAAAGAAGCTTTCTGAGAAACTTCTTTGTGTTCTGTGAAATCATCTCACAGAGTTACAGCTTTCCCCTCAAGAAGCCTTTCGCTAAGACAGTTTTTGTGGAATTGGCAAAGTGATATTTGGAAGCCCATAAAGGGCTATGGTGAAAAAGGAAATATCCTCAGATGAAATCTGGAAAGAAGCTTTCTGAGAAACTGCTGAGTGTTCTGTTAATTCATCTCACAGAGTTACATCTGTATTTCGTGGATCTCTTTGCTAGACTTATTTCTGTGGAATCTGAGAACAGTTATTTCGGATCCCTTTGAAGACTATAGGGCTAAAGGAAATAATCTCCGATAACAAAGAGAAAGAAGCTTTCTGAGAAACTTCTTTGTGTTCTGTGAAATCATCTCACAGAGTTACAGCTTTCCCCTCAAGAAGCCTTTAGCTAAGACATTTCCTGTGGAATTGGCAAAGTGATATTTGGAAGCCCATAGAGGGCTATGGTGAAAAAGGAAATATCCTCAGATGAAATCTGGAAGGAAGCTTTCTGAGAAACTGCTGAGTGTTCTGTTAATTCATCTCACAGAGTTACATCTGTATGTCGTGGATCTTTTTGCTAGCCTTATTTCTGTGGAATCTGAGAACAGATAATTCGGATCCCATTGAAGAATATAGGGCCAAAGGAAATATCCTCCGATAACAAAGAGAAAGAAGCTTTCTGAGAAACTTCTTTGTGTTCTGTGAAATCATCTCACAGAGTTACAGCTTTCCCCTCAAGAAGCCTTTCGTTAAGACAGTTCTTGTGGAATTGGCAAAGTGATATTTGGAAGCCCTTAGAGGGCTATGCTGAAAAAGGAAATATCCTCAGATGAAAATTGGAAAGAAGCTTTCTGTGAAACTGCTGAGTGTTCTGTTAATTCATCTCACAGAGTTACATCTGTATTTCGTGGATCTCTTTGCTAGACTTATTTCTGTGGAATCTGAGAACAGATATTTCGGATCCCTTTGAAGACTATAGGGCCAAAGGAAATATCCTCCGATAACAAAGAGAAAGAAGCTTTCTGAGAAACTTCTTTGTGTTCTGTGAAATCATCTCACAGAGTTACAGCTTTCCCCTCAAGAAGCCTTTCGCTAAGACAGTTCTTGTGGAATTGGCAAAGTGATATTTGGAAGCCCATAGAGGGCTATGGTGAAAAAGGAAATATCCTCAGATGAAATCTGGAAAGAAGCTTTCTGAGAAACTGCTTAGTGTTCTGTTAATTCATCTCACAGAGTTACATCTGCATTTCGTGGATCTCTTTGCTAGCCTTATTTCTGTGGAAACTGAGAACAGATATTTCGGATCCCATTGAAGACTATAGGGCCAAAGGAAATAATCTCCGATAACATAGAAAAGAAGTTTTCTGAGAAACTTCTTTGTGTTCTGTGAAATCATCTCACAGAGTTACAGCTTTCCCCTCAAGAAGCCTTTCGCTAAGACAGTTCTTGTGGAATTGGCAAAGTGATATTTGGAAGCCCATAGAGGGCTATGGTGAAAAAGGAAATATCCTCAGATGAAATCTGGAAGGAAGCTTTCTGAGAAACTGCTGAATGTTCTGTTAATTCATCTCACAGAGTTACATCTGTATGTCGTGGATCTCTTTGCTAGCCTTATTTCTGTGGAATCTGAAAACAGATATTTCGGATCCCTTTGAAGACTATTGGGCCAAAGGAAATATCCTCCGATAACAAAGAGAAAGAAGCTTTCTGAGAAACTTCTTTGTGTTCTGTGAAATCATCTCACAGAGTTACAGCTTTCCCCTCAAGAAGCCTTTCGCTAAGACATTTCTTGTGGAATTGGCAAAGTGATATTTGGAAGCCCTTAGAGGGCTATGCTGAAAAAGGAAATATCCTCAGATGAAATCTGGAAAGAAGCTTTCTGTGAAACTGCTGAGTGTTCTGTTAATTCATCTCACAGAGTTACATCTGTATTTCGTGGATCTCTTTGCTAGACTTATTTCTGTGGAATCTGAGAACAGATATTTCGGATCCCTTTGAAGACTATAGGGCCAAAGGAAATATCCTCCGATAACAAAGAGAAAGAAGCTTTCTGAGAAACTTCTTTGTGTTCTGTGAAATCATCTCACAGAGTTACAGCTTTCCCCTCAAGAAGCCTTTCGCTAAGACAGTTCTTGTGGAATTGGCAAAGTGATATTTGGAAGCCCATAGAGGGCTATGGTGAAAAAGGAAATATCCTCAGATGAAATCTGGAAAGAAGCTTTCTGAGAAACTGCTTAGTGTTCTGTTAATTCATCTCACAGAGTTACATCTGTATTTCGTGGATCTCTTTGCTAGCCTTATTTCTGTGGAAACTGAGAACAGATATTTCGGATCCCATTGAAGACTATAGGGCCAAAGGAAATAATCTCCGATAACAAAGAAAAGAAGCTTTCTGAGAAACTTCTTTGTGTTCTGTGAAATCATCTCACAGAGTTACAGCTTTCCCCTCAAGAAGCCTTTCGCTAAGACAGTTCTTGTGGAATTGGCAAAGTGATATTTGGAAGCCCGTAGAGGGCTATGGTGAAAAAGGAAATATCCTCAGATGAAATCTGGAAGGAAGCTTTCTGAGATACTGCTGAGTGTTCTGTTAATTCATCTCACAGAGTTACATCGGTATGTCGTGGGTCTCTTTGCTAGCCTTATTTCTGTGGAATCTGAGAACAGATATTTCGGATCCCATTGAAGAATATAGGGCCAAAGGAAATATCCTCCGATAACAAAGAGAAAGAAGCTTTCTGAGAAACTTCTTTGTGTTCTGTGAAATCATCTCACAGAGTTACAGCTTTCCCCTCAAGAAGCCTTTCGTTAAGACAGTTCTTGTGGAATTGGCAAAGTGATATTTGGAAGCCCTTAGAGGGCTATGCTGAAAAAGGAAATATCCTCAGATGAAAATTGGAAAGAAGCTTTCTGTGAAACTGCTGAGTGTTCTGTTAATTCATCTCACAGAGTTACATCTGTATTTCGTGGATCTCTTTGCTAGACTTATTTCTGTGGAATCTGAGAACAGATATTTCGGATCCCTTTGAAGACTATAGGGCCAAAGGAAATATCCTCCGATAACAAAGAGAAAGAAGCTTTCTGAGAAACTTCTTTGTGTTCTGTGAAATCATCTCACAGAGTTACAGCTTTCCCCTCAAGAAGCCTTTCGCTAAGACAGTTCTTGTGGAATTGGCAAAGTGATATTTGGAAGCCCATAGAGGGCTATGGTGAAAAAGGAAATATCCTCAGATGAAATCTGGAAAGAAGCTTTCTGAGAAACTGCTTAGTGTTCTGTTAATTCATCTCACAGAGTTACATCTGCATTTCGTGGATCTCTTTGCTAGCCTTATTTCTGTGGAAACTGAGAACAGATATTTCGGATCCCATTGAAGACTATAGGGCCAAAGGAAATAATCTCCGATAACATAGAAAAGAAGTTTTCTGAGAAACTTCTTTGTGTTCTGTGAAATCATCTCACAGAGTTACAGCTTTCCCCTCAAGAAGCCTTTCGCTAAGACAGTTCTTGTGGAATTGGCAAAGTGATATTTGGAAGCCCATAGAGGGCTATGGTGAAAAAGGAAATATCCTCAGATGAAATCTGGAAGGAAGCTTTCTGAGAAACTGCTGAGTGTTCTGTTAATTCATCTCACAGAGTTACATCTGTATGTCGTGGATCTCTTTGCTAGCCTTATTTCTGTGGAATCTGAAAACAGATATTTCGGATCCCTTTGAAGACTATTGGGCCAAAGGAAATATCCTCCGATAACAAAGAGAAAGAAGCTTTCTGAGAAACTTCTTTGTGTTCTGTGAAATCATCTCACAGAGTTACAGCTTTCCCCTCAAGAAGCCTTTCGCTAAGACATTTCTTGTGGAATTGGCAAAGTGATATTTGGAAGCCCTTAGAGGGCTATGCTGAAAAAGGAAATATCCTCAGATGAAATCTGGAAAGAAGCTTTCTGTGAAACTGCTGAGTGTTCTGTTAATTCATCTCACAGAGTTACATCTGTATTTCGTGGATCTCTTTGCTAGACTTATTTCTGTGGAATCTGAGAACAGATATTTCGGATCCCTTTGAAGACTATAGGGCCAAAGGAAATATCCTCCGATAACAAAGAGAAAGAAGCTTTCTGAGAAACTTCTTTGTGTTCTGTGAAATCATCTCACAGAGTTACAGCTTTCCCCTCAAGAAGCCTTTCGCTAAGACAGTTCTTGTGGAATTGGCAAAGTGATATTTGGAAGCCCATAGAGGGCTATGGTGAAAAAGGAAATATCCTCAGATGAAATCTGGAAAGAAGCTTTCTGAGAAACTGCTTAGTGTTCTGTTAATTCATCTCACAGAGTTACATCTGTATTTCGTGGATCTCTTTGCTAGCCTTATTTCTGTGGAAACTGAGAACAGATATTTCGGATCCCATTGAAGACTATAGGGCCAAAGGAAATAATCTCCGATAACAAAGAAAAGAAGCTTTCTGAGAAACTTCTTTGTGTTCTGTGAAATCATCTCACAGAGTTACAGCTTTCCCCTCAAGAAGCCTTTCGCTAAGACAGTTCTTGTGGAATTGGCAAAGTGATATTTGGAAGCCCGTAGAGGGCTATGGTGAAAAAGGAAATATCCTCAGATGAAATCTGGAAGGAAGCTTTCTGAGATACTGCTGAGTGTTCTGTTAATTCATCTCACAGAGTTACATCGGTATGTCGTGGGTCTCTTTGCTAGCCTTATTTCTGTGGAATCTGAGAACAGATATTTCGGATCCCATTGAAGAATATAGGGCCAAAGGAAATATCCTCCGATAACAAAGAGAAAGAAGCTTTCTGAGAAACTTCTTTGTGTTCTGTGAAATCATCTCACAGAGTTACAGCTTTCCCCTCAAGAAGCCTTTCGCTAAGACAGTTCTTGTGGAATTGGCAAAGTGATATTTGGAAGCCCTTAGAGGGCTATGCTGAAAAAGGAAATATCCTCAGATGAAATCTGGAAAGAAGCTTTCTGTGAAACTGCTGAGTGTTCTGTTAATTCATCTCACAGAGTTACATCTGTATTTCGTGGATCTCTTTGCTAGACTTATGTCTGTGGAATCTGAGAACAGATATTTCGGATCCCTTTGAAGACTATAGGGCCAAAGGAAATATCCTCCGATAACAAAGAGAAAGAAGCTTTCTGAGAAACTTCTTTGTGTTCTGTGAAATCATCTCACAGAGTTACAGCTTTCCCCTCAAGAAGCCTTTCGCTAAGACAGTTCTTGTGGAATTGGCAAAGTGATATTTGGAAGCCCATAGAGGGCTATGGTGAAAAAGGAAATATCCTCAGATGAAATCTGGAAAGAAGCTTTCTGAGAAACTGCTTAGTGTTCTGTTAATTCATCTCACAGAGTTACATCTGTATTTCGTGGATCTCTTTGCTAGCCTTATTTCTGTGGAAACTGAGAACAGATATTTCGGATCCCATTGAAGACTATAGGGCCAAAGGAAATAATCTCCGATAACAAAGAAAAGAAGCTTTCTGAGAAACTTCTTTGTGTTCTGTGAAATCATCTCACAGAGTTACAGCTTTCCCCTCAAGAAGCCTTTCGCTAAGACAGTTCTTGTGGAATTGGCAAAGTGATATTTGGAAGCCCATAGAGGGCTATGGTGAAAAAGGAAATATCCTCAGATGAAATCTGGAAGGAAGCTTTCTGAGATACTGCTGAGTGTTCTGTTAATTCATCTCACAGAGTTACATCGGTATGTCGTGGGTCTCTTTGCTAGCCTTATTTCTGTGGAATCTGAGAACAGATATTTCGGATCCCATTGAAGAATATAGGGCCAAAGGAAATATCCTCCGATAACAAAGAGAAAGAAGCTTTCTGAGAAACTTCTTTGTGTTCTGTGAAATCATCTCACAGAGTTACAGCTTTCCCCTCAAGAAGCCTTTCGCTAACACAGTTCTTGTGGAATTGGCAAAGTGATATTTGGAAGCCCTTAGAGGGCTATGCTGAAAAAGGAAATATCCTCAGATGAAATCTGGAAAGAAGCTTTCTGTGAAACTGCTGAGTGTTCTGTTAATTCATCTCACAGAGTTACATCTGTATTTCGTGGATCTCTTTGCTAGCCTTATTTCTGTGGAATCTGAGAACAGATATTTCGGATCCCTTTGAAGACTATAGGGCCAAAGGAAATATCCTCCGATAACAAAGAGAAAGAAGCTTTCTGAGAAACTTCTTTGTGTTCTGTGAAATCATCTCACTGAGTTACAGCTTTCCCCTCAAGAAGCCTTTCGCTAAGACAGTTCTTGTGGAATTGGCAAAGTGATATTTGGAAGCCCATAGAGGGCTATGGTGAAAAAGGAAATATCCTCAGATGAAATCTGGAAGGAAGCTTTCTGCGATACTGCTGAGTGTTCTGTTAATTCATCTCACAGAGTTACATCGGTATGTCGTGGGTCTCTTTGCTAGCCTTATTTCTGTGGAATCTGAGAACAGATATTTCGGATCCCATTGAAGAATATAGGGCCAAAGGAAATATCCTCCGATAACAAAGAGAAAGAAGCTTTCTGAGAAACTTCTTTGTGTTCTGTGAAATCATCTCACAGAGTTACAGCTTTCCCCTCAAGAAGCCTTTCGCTAAGACAGTTCTTGTGGAATTGGCAAAGTGATATTTGGAAGCCCTTAGAGGGCTATGCTGAAAAAGGAAATATCCTCAGATGAAATCTGGAAAGAAGCTTTCTGTGAAACTGCTGAGTGTTCTGTTAATTCATCTCACAGAGTTACATCTGTATTTCGTGGATCTCTTTGCTAGCCTTATTTCTGTGGAATCTGAGAACAGATATGTCGGATCCCATTGAAGACTATAGGGCCAAAGGAAATATCCTCCGTAACAAAGAGAAAGAAGCTTTCTGAGAAACTTCTTTGTGTTCTGTGAAATCATCTCACAGAGTTACAGCTTTCCCCTCAAGAAGCCTTTCGCTAAGACAGTTTTCGTGGGATTGGAAAAGTGATATTTGGAAGCCCATATAGGGCTATGGTGAAAAAGGAAATATCCTCAGATGAAATCTGGAAGGAAGCTTTCTGAGAAACTGCTGAGTGTTCTGTTAATTCATCTCACAGAGTTACATCTGTATGTCGTGGATCTCTTTGCTAGCCTTATTTCTGTGGAATCTGAGAACAGATATTTCGGATCCCTTTGAAGACTATAGGGCCAAAGGAAATATCCTCCGATAACAAAGAGAAAGAAGCTTTCTGAGAAACTTCTTTGTGTTCTGTGAAATCATCTCACAGAGTTACAGCTTTCCCCTCAAGAAGCCTTTCGCTAAGACAGTTCTTGTGGAATTGGCAAAGTGATATTTGGAAGCCCTTAGAGGGCTATGCTGAAAAAGGAAATATCCTCAGATGAAATCTGGAAAGAAGCTTTCTGAGAAACTGCTGAGTGTTCTGTTAATTCATCTCACAGAGTTACATCTGTATTTCGTGGATCTCTTTGCTAGACTTATTTCTGTGGAATCTGAGAACAGATATTTCGGATCCCTTTGAAGACTATAGGGCCAAAGGAAATATCCTCCGATAACAAAGAGAAAGAAGCTTTCTGAGAAACTTCTTTGTGTTCTGTGAAATCATCTCACAGAGTTACAGCTTTCCCCTCAAGAAGCCTTTCTCTAAGACAGTTCTTGAGGAATTGGCAAAGTGATATTTGGAAGCCCATAGAGGGCTATGGTGAAAAAGGAAATATCCTCAGATGAAATCTGAAAAGAAGCTTTCTGAGAAACTGCTTAGTGTTCTGTTAGTTCATCTCACAGAGTTATATCTGTATTTCGTGGATCTCTTTGCTAGCCTTATTTCTGTGGAATCTGAGAACAGATATTTCGGATCCCTTTGAAGACTTTAGGGCCAAAGGAAATAATCTCCGATAACAAAGAGAAAGAAGCTTTCTGAGAAACGGCTGAGTGTTCTGTTAATTCATCTCACAGAGTTACATCTGTATGTCGTGGATCTCTTTGCTAGGCTTATTTCTGTGGAATCTGAGAACAGATATTTCGGATCCCGTTGAAGACTATAGGGCCAAAGGAAATATCCTCCGATAACAAAGAGAAAGAAGCTTTCGGAGAAACTTCTTTGTGTTGTGTGAAATCATCTCACAGAGTTACAGCTTTCCCCTCAAGAAGCCTTTCGCTAATACAGTTCTTGTGGAATTAGCAAAGTGATATTTGGAAGCCCATAGAGGGCTATGGTGAAATAGGAAATATCCTCAGATGAAATCTGGAAAGAAGATTTCTGAGAAACTGCTTTGTGTTCTGTTAATTCATCTCACAGAGTTGCATATGTATTTCGTGGATCTCTTTGCTAGCCTTATTTCTGTGGAATCTGAGAACAGATATTTCGGATTCCTTTGAAGACTATAGGGCCAAAGGAAATAATCTCCGATAACAAAGAAAAGAAGCTTTCTGAGAAACTTCTTTGTGTTCTGTGAAATCATCTCACAGAGTTACAGCTTTCCCCTCAAGAAGCCTTTCGCTAAGACAGTTCTTGTGGAATTGGCAAAGTGATATTTGGAAGCCCTTAGAGGTCTATGGTGAAAAAGGTAATATCCTCAGATGAAATCTGGAAAGAAGCTTTCTGAGAAACTGCTGAGTTTTCTGTTAATTCATCGCACAGAGTTACATCTGTATTTCGTGGATCTCTTTGCTAGACTTATTTCTGTGGAATCTGAGAACAGATATTTCGGATCCTGTTGAAGACTATAGGGCCAAAGGAAATATCCTCCGATAACAAAGAGAAAGAAGCTTTCTGAGAAACTTCTTTGTGTTCTGTGAAATCATCTCACAGAGTTACAGCTTTCCCCTCAAGAAGCCTTTCGCTAAGACAGTTCTTGTGGAATTGGCAAAGTGATATTTGGAAGCCATTAGGGGTCCGTGGTGAAAAAGGAAATATCCTCAGATGAAATCTGGAAAGAAGCTTTCTGAGAAACTGCTGAGTGTTCTATTAATTCCTCTCACAGAGTTACATCTGTATTTCGTGGATCTCTTTGCTAGACTTATTTCTGTGGAATCTGAGAACAGATATTTCGGATCCTGTTGAAGACTATAGGGCCAAAGGAAATATCCTCCGATAACAAAGAGAAAGAAGCTTTCTGAGAAACTTCTTTGTGTTCTGTGAAATCATCTCACAGAGTTACAGCTTTCCCCTCAAGAAGCCTTTCGCTAAGACAGTTTTTGTGGAATTGGCAAAGTGATATTTGGAAGCCCATAAAGGGCTATGGTGAAAAAGGAAATATCCTCAGATGAAATCTGGAAAGAAGCTTTCTGAGAAACTGCTGAGTGTTCTGTTAATTCATCTCACAGAGTTACATCTGTATTTCGTGGATCTCTTTGCTAGACTTATTTCTGTGGAATCTGAGAACAGATATTTCGGATCCCTTTGAAGACTATAGGGCCAAAGGAAATATCCTCCGATAACAAAGAGAAAGAAGCTTTCTGAGAAACTTCTTTGTGTTCTGTGAAATCATCTCACAGAGTTACAGCTTTCCCCTCAAGAAGCCTTTCGCTAAGACAGTTCTTGTGGAATTGGCAAAGTGATATTTGGAAGCCCGTAGAGGGCTATGGTGAAAAAGGAAATATCCTCAGATGAAATCTGGAAAGAAGCTTTCTGAGAAACTGCTTAGTGTTCTGTTAATTCATCTCACAGAGTTACATCTGCATTTCGTGGATCTCTTTGCTAGCCTTATTTCTGTGGAAACTGAGAACAGATATTTCGGATCCCATTGAAGACTATAGGGCCAAAGGAAATAATCTCCGATAACATAGAAAAGAAGTTTTCTGAGAAACTTCTTTGTGTTCTGTGAAATCATCTCACAGAGTTACAGCTTTCCCCTCAAGAAGCCTTTCGCTAAGACAGTTCTTGTGGAATTGGCAAAGTGATATTTGGAAGCCCATAGAGGGCTATGGTGAAAAAGGAAATATCCTCAGATGAAATCTGGAAGGAAGCTTTCTGAGAAACTGCTGAGTGTTCTGTTAATTCATCTCACAGAGTTACATCTGTATGTCGTGGATCTCTTTGCTAGCCTTATTTCTGTGGAATCTGAGAACAGATATTTCGGATCCCTTTGAAGACTATTGGGCCAAAGGAATTATCCTCCGTAACAAAGAGAAAGAAGCTTTCTGAGAAACTTCTTTGTGTTCTGTGAAATCATCTCACAGAGTTACAGCTTTCCCCTCAAGAAGCCTTTCGCTAAGACAGTTTTCGTGGGATTGGAAAAGTGATATTTGGAAGCCCATATAGGGCTATGGTGAAAAAGGAAATATCCTCAGATGAAATCTGGAAGGAAGCTTTCTGAGAAACTGCTGAGTGTTCTGTTAATTCATCTCACAGAGTTACATCTGTATGTCGTGGATCTCTTTGCTAGCCTTATTTCTGTGGAATCTGAGAACAGATATTTCGGATCCCTTTGAAGACTATAGGGCCAAAGGAAATATCCTCCGATAACAAAGAGAAAGAAGCTTTCTGAGAAACTTCTTTGTGTTCTGTGAAATCATCTCACAGAGTTACAGCTTTCCCCTCAAGAAGCCTTTCGCTAAGACAGTTCTTGTGGAATTGGCAAAGTGATATTTGGAAGCCCTTAGAGGGCTATGCTGAAAAAGGAAATATCCTCAGATGAAATCTGGAAAGAAGCTTTCTGAGAAACTGCTGAGTGTTCTGTTAATTCATCTCACAGAGTTACATCTGTATTTCGTGGATCTCTTTGCTAGACTTATTTCTGTGGAATCTGAGAACAGATATTTCGGATCCCTTTGAAGACTATAGGGCCAAAGGAAATATCCTCCGATAACAAAGAGAAAGAAGCTTTCTGAGAAACTTCTTTGTGTTCTGTGAAATCATCTCACAGAGTTACAGCTTTCCCCTCAAGAAGCCTTTCTCTAAGACAGTTCTTGAGGAATTGGCAAAGTGATATTTGGAAGCCCATAGAGGGCTATGGTGAAAAAGGAAATATCCTCAGATGAAATCTGAAAAGAAGCTTTCTGAGAAACTGCTTAGTGTTCTGTTAGTTCATCTCACAGAGTTATATCTGTATTTCGTGGATCTCTTTGCTAGCCTTATTTCTGTGGAATCTGAGAACAGATATTTCGGATCCCTTTGAAGACTTTAGGGCCAAAGGAAATAATCTCCGATAACAAAGAGAAAGAAGCTTTCTGAGAAACGGCTGAGTGTTCTGTTAATTCATCTCACAGAGTTACATCTGTATGTCGTGGATCTCTTTGCTAGGCTTATTTCTGTGGAATCTGAGAACAGATATTTCGGATCCCGTTGAAGACTATAGGGCCAAAGGAAATATCCTCCGATAACAAAGAGAAAGAAGCTTTCGGAGAAACTTCTTTGTGTTGTGTGAAATCATCTCACAGAGTTACAGCTTTCCCCTCAAGAAGCCTTTCGCTAATACAGTTCTTGTGGAATTAGCAAAGTGATATTTGGAAGCCCATAGAGGGCTATGGTGAAATAGGAAATATCCTCAGATGAAATCTGGAAAGAAGATTTCTGAGAAACTGCTTTGTGTTCTGTTAATTCATCTCACAGAGTTGCATATGTATTTCGTGGATCTCTTTGCTAGCCTTATTTCTGTGGAATCTGAGAACAGATATTTCGGATTCCTTTGAAGACTATAGGGCCAAAGGAAATAATCTCCGATAACAAAGAAAAGAAGCTTTCTGAGAAACTTCTTTGTGTTCTGTGAAATCATCTCACAGAGTTACAGCTTTCCCCTCAAGAAGCCTTTCGCTAAGACAGTTCTTGTGGAATTGGCAAAGTGATATTTGGAAGCCCTTAGAGGTCTATGGTGAAAAAGGTAATATCCTCAGATGAAATCTGGAAAGAAGCTTTCTGAGAAACTGCTGAGTTTTCTGTTAATTCATCGCACAGAGTTACATCTGTATTTCGTGGATCTCTTTGCTAGACTTATTTCTGTGGAATCTGAGAACAGATATTTCGGATCCTGATGAAGACTATAGGGCCAAAGGAAATATCCTCCGATAACAAAGAGAAAGAAGCTTTCTGAGAAACTTCTTTGTGTTCTGTGAAATCATCTCACAGAGTTACAGCTTTCCCCTCAAGAAGCCTTTCGCTAAGACAGTTCTTGTGGAATTGGCAAAGTGATATTTGGAAGCCATTAGGGGTCCGTGGTGAAAAAGGAAATATCCTCAGATGAAATCTGGAAGGAAGCTTTCTGAGATACTGCTGAGTGTTCTGTTAATTCATCTCACAGAGTTACATCGGTATGTCGTGGGTCTCTTTGCTACCTTATTTCTGTGGAATCTGAGAACAGATATTTCGGATCCCATTGAAGAATATAGGGCCAAAGGAAATATCCTCCGATAACAAAGAGAAAGAAGCTTTCTGAGAAACTTCTTTGTGTTCTGTGAAATCATCTCACAGAGTTACAGCTTTCCCCTCAAGAAGCCTTTCGCTAAGACAGTTCTTGTGGAATTGGCAAAGTGATATTTGGAAGCCCTTAGAGGGCTATGCTGAAAAAGGAAATATCCTCAGATGAAATCTGGAAAGAAGCTTTCTGTGAAACTGCTGAGTGTTCTGTTAATTCATCTCACAGAGTTACATCTGTATTTCGTGGATCTCTTTGCTAGCCTTATTTCTGTGGAATCTGAGAACAGATATTTCGGATCCCTTTGAAGACTATAGGGCCAAAGGAAATATCCTCGGATAACAAAGAGAAAGAAGCTTTCTGAGAAACTTCTTTGTGTTCTGTGAAATCATCTCACAGAGTTACAGCTTTCCCCTCAAGAAGCCTTTCGCTAAGACAGTTCTTGTGGAATTGGCAAAGTGATATTTGGAAGCCCATAGAGGGCTATGGTGAAAAAGGAAATATCCTCAGATGAAATCTGGAAAGAAGCTTTCTGAGAAACTGCTTAGTGTTCTGTTAATTCATCTCACAGAGTTACATCTGCATTTCGTGGATCTCTTTGCTAGCCTTATTTCTGTGGAAACTGAGAACAGATATTTCGGATCCCATTGAAGACTATAGGGCCAAAGGAAATAATCTCCGATAACATAGAAAAGAAGCTTTCTGAGAAACTTCTTTGTGTTCTGTGAAATCATCTCACAGAGTTACAGCTTTCCCCTCAAGAAGCCTTTCGCTAAGACAGTTCTTGTGGAATTGGCAAAGTGATATTTGGAAGCCCATAGAGGGCAATGGTGAAAAAGGAAATATCCTCAGATGAAATCTGGAAAGAAGCTTTCTGAGAAACTGCTTAGTGTTCTGTTAATTCATCTCACAGAGTTACATCTGTATTTCGTGGATCTCTTTGCTTGGCTTATTTCTGTGGAATCTGAGAACAGATATTTCGGATCCCTTTGAAGACTATAGGGCCAAAGGAAATATCCTCCGATAACAAAGAGAAAGAAGCTTTCTGAGAAACTTCTTTGTGTTCTGTGAAATCATCTCACTGAGTTACAGCTTTCCCCTCAAGAAGCCTTTCGCTAAGACAGTTCTTGTGGAATTGGCAAAGTGATATTTGGAAGCCCATAGAGGGCTATGGTGAAAAAGGAAATATCCTCAGATGAAATCTGGAAAGAAGCTTTCAGAGAAACTGCTTAGTGTTCTGTTAGTTCATCTCACAGAGTTACATCTGTATTTCGTGGATCTCTTTGCTAGCCTTATTTCTGTGGAATGTGAGAACAGATATTTCGGATCCCTTTGAAGACTATAGGGCCAAAGGAAATAATCTCCGATAACAAAGAGAAAGAAGCTTTCTGAGAAACTTCTTTGTGTTCTGTGAAATCATCTCACAGAGTTACAGCTTTCCCCTAAAGAAGCCTTTCGCTCAGACAGTTCTTGTGGAATTGGCAAAGCGATATTTGGAAGCCCACAGAGGGCTATGGTGAAAAAGGAAATATCCTCAGATGAAATCTTGAAGGAAGCTTTCTGAGAAACTGCTGAGTGTTCTGTTAATTCATCTCACAGAGTTACATCTGTATTTCGTGGATCTCTTTGCTAGCCTTATTTCTGTGGAATCTGAGAACAGATATTTCGGATCCCATTGAAGACTATAGGGCCAAAGGAAATATCCTCCGATAACAAAGAGAAAGAAGCTTTCTGAGAAACTTCTTTGTGTTCTGTGAAATCATCTCACAGAGTTACAGCTTTCCCCTCAAGAAGCCTTTCGCTAAGACAGTTTTCGTGGGATTGGCAAAGTGATATTTGGAAGCCCATATAGGGCTATGGTGAAAAAGGAAATATCCTCAGATGAAATCTGGAAAGAAGCTTTCTGAGAAACTGCTGAGTGTTCTGTTAATTCATCTCACAGAGTTACATCTGTATTTCGTGGATCTCTTTGCTAGACTTATTTCTGTGCAATCTGAGAACAGATATTTCGGATCCCTTTGAAGACTATAGGGCCAAAGGAAATATCCTCCGATAACAAAGAGAAAGAAGCTTTCTGAGAAACTTCTTTGTGTTCTGTGAAATCATCTCACAGAGTTACAGCTTTCCCCTAAAGAAGTCTTTCGCTCAGACAGTTCTTGTGGAATTGGCAAAGCGATATTTGGAAGCCCACAGAGGGCTATGGTGAAAAAGGAAATATCCTCAGATGAAATCTGGAAGGAAGATTTCTGAGAAACTGCTGAGTGTTCTGTTAATTCATCTCACAGAGTTACATCTGTATTTCGTGGATCTCTTTGCTAGCCTTATTTCTGTGGAATCTGAGATCAGTTATTTCGGATCCCTTTGAAGACTATAGGGCTAAAGGAAATAATCTCCGATAACAAAGAGAAAGAAGCTTTCTGAGAAACTTCTTTGTGTTCTGTGAAATCATCTCACAGAGTTACAGCTTCCCCCTCAAGAAGCCTTTCGCTAAGACAGTTCTTGTGGAATTGGCAAAGTGATATTTGGAAGCCCATAGAGGGCTATGGTGAAAAAGGAAATATCCTCAGATGAATTCTGGAAAGAAGCTTTCTGAGAAATTGCTTAGTGTTCTGTTAATTCATCTCACAGAGTTACATCTGTATGTCGTGGATCTCTTTGCTAGCCTTATTTCTGTGGAATCTGAGAACAGATATTTCGGATCCCTTTGAAGACTATAGGGCCAAAGGAAATAATCTCCAATAACAAAAAGAAAGAAGCTTTCTGAGAAACTTCTTTGTGTTCTGTGAAATCATCTCACAGAGTTACAGCTTTCCCCTCAAGAAGCCTTTCGCTAAGACAGTTCTTGTGGAATTGGCAAAGTGATATTTGTAAGCCCATAGAGGGCTATGGTGAAAAAGGAAATATCCTCAGATGAAATCTGGAAAGAAGCTTTCTGAGAAACTGCTGAGTGTTCTATTAATTCATCTCACAGAGTTACATCTGTATTTCGTGGATCTCTTTGCTAGACTTATTTCTGTGGAATCTGAGAACAGATATTTCGGATCCTGTTGAAGACTATAGGGCCAAAGGAAATATCCTCCGATAACAAAGAGAAAGAAGCTTTCTGAGAAACTTCTTTGTGTTCTGTGAAATCATCTCACAGAGTTACAGCTTTCCCCTAAAGAAGCCTTTCGCTAAGACAGTTTTTGTGGAATTGGCAAAGTGATATTTGGAAGCCCATAGAGGGCTATGGTGAAAAAGGAAATATCCTCAGATGAAATCTGGAAAGAAGCTTTCTGAGAAACTGCTGAGTGTTCTGTTAATTCATCTCACAGAGTTACATCTGTATTTCGTGGATCTCTTTGCTAGACTTATTTCTGTGGAATCTGAGAACAGTTATTTCGGATCCCTTTGAAGACTATAGGGCTAAAGGAAATAATCTCTGATAACAAAGAGAAAGAAGCTTTCTGAGAAACTTCTTTGTGTTCTGTGAAATCATCTCACAGAGTTACAGCTTTCCCCTCAAGAAGCCTTTCGCTAAGACAGTTCCTGTGGAATTGGCAAAGTGATATTTGGAAGCCCTTAGAGGGCTATGGTGAAAAAGGAAATATCCTCAGATGAAATCTGGAAGGAAGCTTTCTGAGAAACTGCTGAGTGTTCTGTTAATTCATCTCACAGAGTTACATCTGTATGTCGTGGATCTTTTTGCTAGCCTTATTTCTGTGGAATCTGAGAACAGATAATTCGGATCCCATTGAAGACTATAGGGCCAAAGGAAATATCCTCCGATAACAAAGAGAAAGAAGCTTTCTGAGAAACTTCTTTGTGTTCTGTGAAATCATCTCACAGAGTTACAGCTTTCCCCTCAAGAAGCCTTTCGCTAAGACAGTTCTTGTGGAATTGGCAAAGTGATATTTGGAAGCCCTTAGAGGGCTATGCTGAAAAAGGAAATATCCTCAGATGAAATCTGGAAAGAAGCTTTCTGTGAAACTGCTGAGTGTTCTGTTAATTCATCTCACGGAGTTACATCTGTATTTCGTGGATCTCTTTGCTAGCCTTATTTCTGTGGAATCTGAGAACAGATATTTCGGATCCCTTTGAAGACTATAGGGCCAAAGGAAATATCCTCCGATAACAAAGAGAAAGAAGCTTTCTGAGAAACTTCTTTGTGTTCTGTGAAATCATCTCACAGAGTTACAGCTTTCCCCTCAAGAAGCCTTTCGCTAAGACAGTTCTTGTGGAATTGGCAAAGTGATATTTGGAAGCCCATAGAGGGCTATGGTGAAAAAGGAAATATCCTCAGATGAAATCTGGAAAGAAGCTTTCTGAGAAACTGCTTAGTGTTCTGTTAATTCATCTCACAGAGTTACATCTGCATTTCGTGGATCTCTTTGCTAGCCTTATTTCTGTGGAAACTGAGAACAGATATTTCGGATCCCATTGAAGACTATAGGGCCAAAGGAAATAATCTCCGATAACATAGAAAAGAAGCTTTCTGAGAAACTTCTTTGTGTTCTGTGAAATCATCTCACAGAGTTACAGCTTTCCCCTCAAGAAGCCTTTCGCTAAGACAGTTCTTGTGGAATTGGCAAAGTGATATTTGGAAGCCCATAGAGGGCTATGGTGAAAAAGGAAATATCCTCAGATGAAATCTGGAAAGAAGCTTTCTGAGAAACTGCTGAGTGTTCTGTTAATTCATCTCACAGAGTTACATCTGTATGTCGTGGATCTCTTTGCTAGCCTTATTTCTGTGGAATCTGAGAACAGATATTTCGGATCCCTTTGAAGACTATTGGGCCAAAGGAAATATCCTCCGATAACAAAGAGAAAGAAGCTTTCTGAGAAACTTCTTTGTGTTCTGTGAAATCATCTCACAGAGTTACAGCTTTCCCCTCAAGAAGCCTTTCGCTAAGACAGTTCTTGTGGAATTGGCAAAGTGATATTTGGAAGCCCTTAGAGGGCTATGCTGAAAAAGGAAATATCCTCAGATGAAATCTGGAAAGAAGCTTTCTGTGAAACTGCTGAGTGTTCTGTTAATTCATCTCACAGAGTTACATCTGTATTTCGTGGATCTCTTTGCTAGACTTATTTCTGTGGAATCTGAGAACAGATATTTCGGATCCCATTGAAGACTATAGGGCCAATGGAAATATCCTCCGATAACAAAGAGAAAGAAGCTTTCTGAGAAACTTCTTTGTGTTCTGTGAAATCATCTCACAGAGTTACAGCTTTCCCCTCAAGAAGCCTTTCGCTAAGACAGTTCTTGTGGAATTGGCAAAGTGATATTTGGAAGCCCATAGAGGGCTATGGTGAAAAAGGAAATATCCTCAGATGAAATCTGGAAAGAAGCTTTCTGAGAAACTGCTTAGTGTTCTGTTAATTCATCTCACAGAGTTACATCTGTATTTCGTGGATCTCTTTGCTAGCCTTATTTCTGTGGAAACTGAGAACAGATATTTCGGATCCCATTGAAGACTATAGGGCCAAAGGAAATAATCTCCGATAACAAAGAAAAGAAGTTTTCTGAGAAACTTCTTTGTGTTCTGTGAAATCATCTCACAGAGTTACAGCTTTCCCCTCAAGAAGCCTTTCGCTAAGACAGTTCTTGTGGAATTGGCAAAGTGATATTTGGAAGCCCATAGAGGGCTATGGTGAAAAAGGAAATATCCTCAGATGAAATCTGGAAGGAAGCTTTCTGAGATACTGCTGAGTGTTCTGTTAATTCATCTCACAGAGTTACATCGGTATGTCGTGGGTCTCTTTGCTAGCCTTATTTCTGTGGAATCTGAGAACAGATATTTCGGATCCCATTGAAGACTATAGGGCCAAAGGAAATATCCTCCGATAACAAAGAGAAAGAAGCTTTCTGAGAAACTTCTTTGTGTTCTGTGAAATCATCTCACAGAGTTACAGCTTTCCCCTCAAGAAGCCTTTCGCTAAGACAGTTCTTGTGGAATTGGCAAAGTGATATTTGGAAGCCCATAGAGGGCTATGGTGAAAAAGGAAATATCCTCAGATGAAATCTGGAAGGAAGCTTTCTGAGAAACTGCTGAGTGTTCTGTTAATTCATCTCACAGAGTTACATCTGTATTTCGTGGATCTCTTTGCTAGACTTATTTCTGTGGAATCTGAGAACAGATATTTCGGATCCCTTTGAAGACTATAGGGCCAAAGGAAATATCCTCCGATAACAAAGAGAAAGAAGCTTTCTGAGAAACTTCTTTGTGTTCTGTGAAATCATCTCACAGAGTTACAGCTTTCCCCTCAAGAAGCCTTTCGCTAAGACAGTTCTTGTGGAATTGGCAAAGTGATATTTGGAAGCCCATAGAGGGCTATGGTGAAAAAGGAAATATCCTCAGATGAAATCTGGAAGGAAGCTTTCTGAGAAACTGCTGAGTGTTCTGTTAATTCATCTCACAGAGTTACATCTGTATGTCGTGGATCTTTTTGCTAGCCTTATTTCTGTGGAATCTGAGAACAGATAATTCGGATCCCATTGAAGACTATAGGGCCAAAGGAAATATCCTCCGATAACAAAGAGAAAGAAGCTTTCTGAGAAACTTCTTTGTGTTCTGTGAAATCATCTCACAGAGTTACAGCTTTCCCCTCAAGAAGCCTTTCGCTAAGACAGTTCTTGTGGAATTGGCAAAGTGATATTTGGAAGCCCTTAGAGGGCTATGCTGAAAAAGGAAATATCCTCAGATGAAATCTGGAAAGAAGCTTTCTGTGAAACTGCTGAGTGTTCTGTTAATTCATCTCACAGAGTTACATCTGTATTTCGTGGATCTCTTTGCTAGACTTATTTCTGTGGAATCTGAGAACAGATATTTCGGATCCCTTTGAAGACTATAGGGCCAAAGGAAATATCCTCCGATAACAAAGAGAAAGAAGCTTTCTGAGAAACTTCTTTGTGTTCTGTGAAATCATCTCACAGAGTTACAGCTTTCCCCTCAAGAAGCCTTTCGCTAAGACAGTTCTTGTGGAATTGGCAAAGTGATATTTGGAAGCCCATAGAGGGCTATGGTGAAAAAGGAAATATCCTCAGATGAAATCTGGAAAGAAGCTTTCTGAGAAACTGCTTAGTGTTCTGTTAATTCATCTCACAGAGTTACATCTGCATTTCGTGGATCTCTTTGCTAGCCTTATTTCTGTGGAAACTGAGAACAGATATTTCGGATCCCATTGAAGACTATAGGGCCAAAGGAAATAATCTCCGATAACATAGAAAAGAAGCTTTCTGAGAAACTTCTTTGTGTTCTGTGAAATCATCTCACAGAGTTACAGCTTTCCCCTCAAGAAGCCTTTCGCTAAGACAGTTCTTGTGGAATTGGCAAAGTGATATTTGGAAGCCCATAGAGGGCTATGGTGAAAAAGGAAATATCCTCAGATGAAATCTGGAAAGAAGCTTTCTGAGAAACTGCTGAGTGTTCTGTTAATTCATCTCACAGAGTTACATCTGTATGTCGTGGATCTCTTTGCTAGCCTTATTTCTGTGGAATCTGAGAACAGATATTTCGGATCCCTTTGAAGACTATTGGGCCAAAGGAAATATCCTCCGATAACAAAGAGAAAGAAGCTTTCTGAGAAACTTCTTTGTGTTCTGTGAAATCATCTCACAGAGTTACAGCTTTCCCCTCAAGAAGCCTTTCGCTAAGACAGTTCTTGTGGAATTGGCAAAGTGATATTTGGAAGCCCTTAGAGGGCTATGCTGAAAAAGGAAATATCCTCAGATGAAATCTGGAAAGAAGCTTTCTGTGAAACTGCTGAGTGTTCTGTTAATTCATCTCACAGAGTTACATCTGTATTTCGTGGATCTCTTTGCTAGACTTATTTCTGTGGAATCTGAGAACAGATATTTCGGATCCCATTGAAGACTATAGGGCCAAAGGAAATATCCTCCGATAACAAAGAGAAAGAAGCTTTCTGAGAAACTTCTTTGTGTTCTGTGAAATCATCTCACAGAGTTACAGCTTTCCCCTCAAGAAGCCTTTCGCTAAGACAGTTCTTGTGGAATTGGCAAAGTGATATTTGGAAGCCCATAGAGGGCTATGGTGAAAAAGGAAATATCCTCAGATGAAATCTGGAAAGAAGCTTTCTGAGAAACTGCTTAGTGTTCTGTTAATTCATCTCACAGAGTTACATCTGTATTTCGTGGATCTCTTTGCTAGCCTTATTTCTGTGGAAACTGAGAACAGATATTTCGGATCCCATTGAAGACTATAGGGCCAAAGGAAATAATCTCCGATAACAAAGAAAAGAAGTTTTCTGAGAAACTTCTTTGTGTTCTGTGAAATCATCTCACAGAGTTACAGCTTTCCCCTCAAGAAGCCTTTCGCTAAGACAGTTCTTGTGGAATTGGCAAAGTGATATTTGGAAGCCCATAGAGGGCTATGGTGAAAAAGGAAATATCCTCAGATGAAATCTGGAAGGAAGCTTTCTGAGATACTGCTGAGTGTTCTGTTAATTCATCTCACAGAGTTACATCGGTATGTCGTGGGTCTCTTTGCTAGCCTTATTTCTGTGGAATCTGAGAACAGATATTTCGGATCCCATTGAAGACTATAGGGCCAAAGGAAATATCCTCCGATAACAAAGAGAAAGAAGCTTTCTGAGAAACTTCTTTGTGTTCTGTGAAATCATCTCACAGAGTTACAGCTTTCCCCTCAAGAAGCCTTTCGCTAAGACAGTTCTTGTGGAATTGGCAAAGTGATATTTGGAAGCCCATAGAGGGCTATGGTGAAAAAGGAAATATCCTCAGATGAAATCTGGAAGGAAGCTTTCTGAGAAACTGCTGAGTGTTCTGTTAATTCATCTCACAGAGTTACATCTGTATTTCGTGGATCTCTTTGCTAGACTTATTTCTGTGGAATCTGAGAACAGATATTTCGGATCCCTTTGAAGACTATAGGGCCAAAGGAAATATCCTCCGATAACAAAGAGAAAGAAGCTTTCTGAGAAACTTCTTTGTGTTCTGTGAAATCATCTCACAGAGTTACAGCTTTCCCCTCAAGAAGCCTTTCGCTAAGACAGTTCTTGTGGAATTGGCAAAGTGATATTTGGAAGCCCATAGAGGGCTATGGTGAAAAAGGAAATATCCTCAGATGAAATCTGGAAAGAAGCTTTCTGAGAAACTGCTTAGTGTTCTGTTAATTCATCTCACAGAGTTACATCGGTATGTCGTGGATCTCTTTGCTAGGCTTATTTCTGTGGAATCTGAGAACAGATATTTCGGATCCCTTTGAAGACTATAGGGCCAAAGGAAATATCCTCCGATAACAAAGAGAAAGAAGCTTTCTGAGAAACTTCTTTGTGTTCTGTGAAATCATCTCACTGAGTTACAGCTTTCCCCTCAAGAAGCCTTTCGCTAAGACAGTTCTTGTGGAATTGGCAAAGTGATATTTGGAAGCCCATAGAGGGCTATGGTGAAAAAGGAAATATCCTCAGATGAAATCTGGAAAGATGCTTTCAGAGAAACTGCTTAGTGTTCTGTTAGATCATCTCACAGAGTTACATCTGTATTTCGTGGATCTCTTTGCTAGCCTTGTTTCTGTGGAAACTGAGAACAGATATTTCGGATCCCATTGAAGACTATAGGGCCAAAGGAAATAATCTAAGGATAACAAAGAAAAGAAGCTTTCTGAGAAACTTCTTTGTGTTCTGTGAAATCATCTCACAGAGTTACAGCTTTCCCCTCAAGAAGCCTTTCGCTAAGACAGTTCCTGTGGAATTGGCAAAGTGATACTTGGAAGCCCATAGAGGGCTATGGTGAAAAAGGAAATATCCTCTTATGAAATCTGGAAGGAAGCTTTCTGAGAAAATGCTGAGTGTTCTGTTAATTCATCTCACAGAGTTACATCTGTATATCGTGGATCTCTTTGCTAGCCTTATTTCTGTGGAATCTGAGAACAGATATTTCGGATCCCTTTGAAGACTATAGGGCCAAAGGAAATATCCTCCGATAACAAAGAGAAAGAAGCTTTCTGAGAAACTTCTTTGTGTTCTGTGAAATCATCTCACAGAGTTACAGCTTTCCCCTCAAGAAGCCTTTCGCTAAGACAGTTCTTGTGGAATTGGCAAAGTGATATTTGGAAGCCCATAGAGGGCTATGCTGAAAAAGGAAATATCCTCAGATGAAATCTGGAAAGAAGATTTCTGTGAAACTGCTTAGTGTTCTGTTAATTCATCTCACAGAGTTACATCTGTATTTCGTGGATCTCTTTGCTAGGCTTATTTCTGTGGAATCTGAGAACAGATATTTCGGATCCCTTTGAAGACTATAGGGCCAAAGGAAATATCCTCCGATAACAAAGAGAAAGAAGCTTTCTGAGAAACTTCTTTGTGTTCTGTGAAATCATCTCACTGAGTTACAACTTTCCCCTCAAGAAGCCTTTCGCTAAGACAGTTCTTGTGGAATTGGCAAAGTGATATTTGGAAGCCCATAGAGGGCTATGGTGAAAAAGGAAATATCCTCAGATGAAATCTGGAAAGAAGCTTTCTGAGAAACTGCTTAGTGTTCTGTTAGTTCATCTCACAGAGTTACATCTGTATTTCGTGGATCTCTTTGCTAGCCTTATTTCTGTGGAAACTGAGAACAGATATTTCGGATCCCATTGAAGACTATAGGGCCAAAGGAAATAATCTCCGATAACAAAGAGAAAGAAGCTTTCTGAGAAACTTCTTTGTGTTCTGTGAAATCATCTCACAGAGTTAGAGCTTTCCCCTCAAGAAGCCTTTCGCTCAGACAGTTCTTGTGGAATTGGCAAAGCGATATTTGGAAGCCCGCAGAGGGCTATGGTGAAAAAGGAAATATCCTCAGATGAAATCTGGAAGGAAGGTTTCTGAGAAACTGCTGAGTGTTCTGTTAATTCATCTCACAGAGTTACATCTGTATTTCGTGGATCTCTTTGCTAGCCTTATTTCTGTGGAATCTGAGAACAGATATTTCGGATCCCATTGAAGACTATAGGGCCAAAGGAAATATCCTCCGTAACAAAGAGAAAGAAGATTTCTGAGAAACTTCTTTGTGTTCTGTGAAATCATCTCACAGAGTTACAGCTTTCCCCTCAAGAAGCCTTTCGCTAAGACAGTTTTCGTGGGATTGGCAAAGTGATATTTGGAAGCCCATAGAGGGCTATGGTGAAAAAGGAAATATCCTCAGATGAAATCTGGAAGGAAGCTTTCTAAGAAACTGCTGAGTGTTCTGTTAATTCATCTCACAGAGTTACATCTGTATGTCGTGGATCTCTTTGCTAGCCTTATTTCTGTGGAATCTGAGAACAGATATTTCGGATCCCTTTGAAGACTATAGGGCCAAAGGAAATATCCTCCGATAACAAAGAGAAAGAAGCTTTCTGAGAAACTTCTTTGTGTTCTGTGAAATCATCTCACAGAGTTACAGCTTTCCCCTCAAGAAGCCTTTCGCTAAGACAGTTCTTGTGGAATTGGCAAAGTGATATTTGGAAGCCCTTAGAGGGCTATGCTGAAAAAGGAAATATCCTCAGATGAAATCTGGAAAGAAGCTTTCTGAGAAACTGCTGAGTGTTCTGTTAATTCATCTCACAGAGTTACATCTGTATTTCGTGGATCTCTTTGCTAGACTTATTTCTGTGGAATCTGAGAACAGATATTTCGGATCCCTTTGAAGACTATAGGGCCAAAGGAAATATCCTCCGATAACAAAGAGAAAGAAGCTTTCTGAGAAACTTCTTTGTGTTCTGTGAAATCATCTCACAGAGTTACAGCTTTCCCCTCAAGAAGCCTTTCGCTAAGACAGTTCTTGTGGAATTGGCAAAGTGATATTTGGAAGCCCATAGAGGGCTATGCTGAAAAAGGAAATATCCTCAGATGAAATCTGGAAAGAAGATTTCTGTGAAACTGCTTAGTGTTCTGTTAATTCATCTCACAGAGTTACATCTGTATTTCGTGGATCTCTTTGCTAGGCTTATTTCTGTGGAATCTGAGAACAGATATTTCGGATCCCTTTGAAGACTATAGGGCCAAAGGAAATATCCTCCGATAACAAAGAGAAAGAAGCTTTCTGAGAAACTTCTTTGTGTTCTGTGAAATCATCTCACTGAGTTACAACTTTCCCCTCAAGAAGCCTTTCGCTAAGACAGTTCTTGTGGAATTGGCAAAGTGATATTTGGAAGCCCATAGAGGGCTATGGTGAAAAAGGAAATATCCTCAGATGAAATCTGGAAAGAAGCTTTCTGAGAAACTGCTTAGTGTTCTGTTAGTTCATCTCACAGAGTTACATCTGTATTTCGTGGATCTCTTTGCTAGCCTTATTTCTGTGGAAACTGAGAACAGATATTTCGGATCCCATTGAAGACTATAGGGCCAAAGGAAATAATCTCCGATAACAAAGAGAAAGAAGCTTTCTGAGAAACTTCTTTGTGTTCTGTGAAATCATCTCACAGAGTTAGAGCTTTCCCCTCAAGAAGCCTTTCGCTCAGACAGTTCTTGTGGAATTGGCAAAGCGATATTTGGAAGCCCGCAGAGGGCTATGGTGAAAAAGGAAATATCCTCAGATGAAATCTGGAAGGAAGGTTTCTGAGAAACTGCTGAGTGTTCTGTTAATTCATCTCACAGAGTTACATCTGTATTTCGTGGATCTCTTTGCTAGCCTTATTTCTGTGGAATCTGAGAACAGATATTTCGGATCCCATTGAAGACTATAGGGCCAAAGGAAATATCCTCCGTAACAAAGAGAAAGAAGATTTCTGAGAAACTTCTTTGTGTTCTGTGAAATCATCTCACAGAGTTACAGCTTTCCCCTCAAGAAGCCTTTCGCTAAGACAGTTTTCGTGGGATTGGCAAAGTGATATTTGGAAGCCCATAGAGGGCTATGGTGAAAAAGGAAATATCCTCAGATGAAATCTGGAAGGAAGCTTTCTAAGAAACTGCTGAGTGTTCTGTTAATTCATCTCACAGAGTTACATCTGTATGTCGTGGATCTCTTTGCTAGCCTTATTTCTGTGGAATCTGAGAACAGATATTTCGGATCCCTTTGAAGACTATAGGGCCAAAGGAAATATCCTCCGATAACAAAGAGAAAGAAGCTTTCTGAGAAACTTCTTTGTGTTCTGTGAAATCATCTCACAGAGTTACAGCTTTCCCCTCAAGAAGCCTTTCGCTAAGACAGTTCTTGTGGAATTGGCAAAGTGATATTTGGAAGCCCTTAGAGGGCTATGCTGAAAAAGGAAATATCCTCAGATGAAATCTGGAAAGAAGCTTTCTGAGAAACTGCTGAGTGTTCTGTTAATTCATCTCACAGAGTTACATCTGTATTTCGTGGATCTCTTTGCTAGACTTATTTCTGTGGAATCTGAGAACAGATATTTCGGATCCCTTTGAAGACTATAGGGCCAAAGGAAATATCCTCCGATAACAAAGAGAAAGAAGCTTTCTGAGAAACTTCTTTGTGTTCTGTGAAATCATCTCACAGAGTTACAGCTTTCCCCTCAAGAAGCCTTTCTCTAAGACAGTTCTTGAGGAATTGGCAAAGTGATATTTGGAAGACCATAGAGGGCTATGGTGAAAAAGGAAATATCCTCAGATGAATTCTGAAAAGAAGCTTTCTGAGAAACTGCTTAGTGTTCTGTTAGTTCATCTCACAGAGTTATATCTGTATTTCGTGGATCTCTTTGCTAGCCTTATTTCTGTGGAATCTGAGAACAGATATTTCGGATCCCTTTGAAGACGTTAGGGCCAAAGGAAATAATCTCCGATAACAAAGAGAAAGAAGCTTTCTGAGAAACGGCTGAGTGTTCTGTTAATTCATCTCACAGAGTTACATCAGTATGTCGTGGATCTCTTTGCTAGGCTTATTTCTGTGGAATCTGAGGACAGATATTTCGGATCCCGTTGAAGACTATAGGGCCAAAGGAAATATCCTCCGATAACAAAGAGAAAGAAGCTTTCTGAGAAACTTCTTTGTGTTCTGTGAAATCATCTCACAGAGTTACAGCTTTCCCCTCAAGAAGACTTTCGCTAAGACAGTTTTCGTGGAATTGGCAAAGTGATATTTGGAAGCCCATAGAGGGCTATTGTGAAAAAGGTAATATCCTCAGATGAAATCTGGAAAGAAGCTTTCTGAGAAACTGGTGAGAGTTCTGTTAATTCATCTCACAGAGTTACATCTGTATTTCGTGGATCTCTTTGCTAGCCTTATTTCTGTGGAATCTGAGAACAGATATTTCGGATTCCTTTGAAGACTATAGGGCCAAAGGAAATATCCTCCGATAACAAAGAGAAAGAAGCTTTCGGAGAAACTTCTTTGTGTTGTGTGAAATCATCTCACAGAGTTACAGCTTTCCCCTCAAGAAGACTTTCGCTAATACAGTTCTTGTGGAATTGGCAAAGTGATATTTGGAAGCCCATAGAGGGCTATGGTGAAATAGGAAATATCCTCAGATGAAATCTGGAAAGAAGATTTCTGAGAAACTGCTTTGTGTTCTGTTAATTCATCTCACAGAGTTGCATATGTATTTCGTGGATCTCTTTGCTAGCCTTATTTCTGTGGAATCTGAGAACAGATATTTCGGATTCCTTTGAAGACTATAGGGCCAAAGGAAATAATCTCCGATAACAAAGAAAAGAAGCTTTCTGAGAAACTTCTTTGTGTTCTGTGAAATCATCTCACAGAGTTACAGCTTTCCCCTCAAGAAGCCTTTCGCTAAGACAGTTCTTGTGGAATTGGCAAAGTGATATTTGGAAGCCCTTAGAGGTCTATGGTGAAAAAGGTAATATCCTCAGATGAAATCTGGAAAGAAGCTTTCTGAGAAACTGCTGAGTGTTCTGTTAATTCATCTCACAGAGTTACATCTGTATTTCGTGGATCTCTTTGCTAGACTTATTTCTGTGGAATCTGAGAACAGATATTTCGGATCCTGTTGAAGACTATAGGGCCAAAGGAAATATCCTCCGATAACAAAGAGAAAGAAGCTTTCTGAGAAACTTCTTTGTGTTCTGTGAAATCATCTCACAGAGTTACAGCTTCCCCCTCAAGAAGCCTTTCGCTAAGACAGTTCTTGTGGAATTGGCAAAGTGATATTTGGAAGCCCATAGAGGGCTATGGTGAAAAAGGAAATATCCTCAGATGAAATCTGGAAAGAAGCTTTCTGAGAAACTGCTTAGTGTTCTGTTAATTCATCTCACAGAGTTACATCTGTATGTCGTGGATCTCTTTGCTAGCCTTATTTCTGTGGAATCTGAGAACAGATATTTCGGATCCCTTTGAAGACTATAGGGCCAAAGGAAATAATCTCCAATAACAAAAAGAAAGAAGCTTTCTGAGAAACTTCTTTGTGTTCTGTGAAATCATCTCACAGAGTTACAGCTTTCCCCTCAAGAAGCCTTTCGCTAAGACAGTTCTTGTGGAATTGGCAAAGTGATATTTGTAAGCCCATAGAGGGCTATGGTGAAAAAGGAAATATCCTCAGATGAAATCTGGAAAGAAGCTTTCTGAGAATCTGCTGAGTGTTCTATTAATTCATCTCACAGAGTTACATCTGTATTTCGTGGATCTCTTTGCTAGACTTATTTCTGTGGAATCTGAGAACAGATATTTCGGATCCTGTTGAAGACTATAGGGCCAAAGGAAATATCCTCCGATAACAAAGAGAAAGAAGCTTTCTGAGAAACTTCTTTGTGTTCTGTGAAATCATCTCACAGAGTTACAGCTTTCCCCTCAAGAAGCCTTTCGCTAAGACAGTTTTTGTGGAATTGGCAAAGTGATATTTGGAAGCCCATAGAGGGCTATGGTGAAAAAGGAAATATCCTCAGATGAAATCTGGAAGGAAGCTTTCTGAGAAACTGCTGAGTGTTCTGTTAATTCATCTCACAGAGTTACATCTGCATTTCGTGGATCTCTTTGCTAGACTTATTTCTGTGGAATCTGAGAACAGTTATTTCGGATCCCTTTGAAGACTATAGGGCTAAAGGAAATAATCTCCGATAACAAAGAGAAAGAAGCTTTCTGAGAAACTTCTTTGTGTTCTGTGAAATCATCTCACAGAGTTACAGCTTTCCCCTCAAGAAGCCTTTCGCTAAGACAGTTCCTGTGGAATTGGCAAAGTGATATTTGGAAGCCCATAGAGGGCTATGGTGAAAAAGGAAATATCCTCAGATGAAATCTGGAAGGAAGCTTTCTGAGAAACTGCTGAGTGTTCTGTTAATTCATCTCACAGAGTTACATCTGTATGTCGTGGATCTTTTTGCTAGCCTTATTTCTGTGGAATCTGAGAACAGATAATTCGGATCCCATTGAAGACTATAGGGCCAAAGGAAATATCCTCCGATAACAAAGAGAAAGAAGCTTTCTGAGAAACTTCTTTGTGTTCTGTGAAATCATCTCACAGAGTTACAGCTTTCCCCTCAAGAAGCCTTTCGCTAAGACAGTTCTTGTGGAATTGGCAAAGTGATATTTGGAAGCCCTTAGAGGGCTATGCTGAAAAAGGAAATATCCTCAGATGAAATCTGGAAAGAAGCTTTCTGTGAAACTGCTGAGTGTTCTGTTAATTCATCTCACGGAGTTACATCTGTATTTCGTGGATCTCTTTGCTAGCCTTATTTCTGTGGAATCTGAGAACAGATATTTCGGATCCCTTTGAAGACTATAGGGCCAAAGGAAATATCCTCCGATAACAAAGAGAAAGAAGCTTTCTGAGAAACTTCTTTGTGTTCTGTGAAATCATCTCACAGAGTTACAGCTTTCCCCTCAAGAAGCCTTTCGCTAAGACAGTTCTTGTGGAATTGGCAAAGTGATATTTGGAAGCCCATAGAGGGCTATGGTGAAAAAGGAAATATCCTCAGATGAAATCTGGAAAGAAGCTTTCTGAGAAACTGCTTAGTGTTCTGTTAATTCATCTCACAGAGTTACATCTGCATTTCGTGGATCTCTTTGCTAGCCTTATTTCTGTGGAAACTGAGAACAGATATTTCGGATCCCATTGAAGACTATAGGGCCAAAGGAAATAATCTCCGATAACATAGAAAAGAAGCTTTCTGAGAAACTTCTTTGTGTTCTGTGAAATCATCTCACAGAGTTACAGCTTTCCCCTCAAGAAGCCTTTCGCTAAGACAGTTCTTGTGGAACTGGCAAAGTGATATTTGGAAGCCCATAGAGGGCTATGGTGAAAAAGGAAATATCCTCAGATGAAATCTGGAAAGAAGCTTTCTGAGAAACTGCTGAGTGTTCTGTTAATTCATCTCACAGAGTTACATCTGTATGTCGTGGATCTCTTTGCTAGCCTTATTTCTGTGGAATCTGAGAACAGATATTTCGGATCCCTTTGAAGACTATTGGGCCAAAGGAAATATCCTCCGATAACAAAGAGAAAGAAGCTTTCTGAGATACTTCTTTGTGTTCTGTGAAATCATCTCACAGAGTTACAGCTTTCCCCTCAAGAAGCCTTTCGCTAAGACAGTTCTTGTGGAATTGGCAAAGTGATATTTGGAAGCCCATAGAGGGCTATGGTGAAAAAGGAAATATTCTCAGATGAAATCTGGAAAGAAGCTTTCTGAGAAACTGCTTAGTGTTCTGTTAATTCATCTCACAGAGTTACATCTGTATTTCGTGGATCTCTTTGCTAGCCTTATTTCTGTGGAAACTGAGAACAGATATTTCGGATCCCATTGAAGACTATAGGGCCAAAGGAAATAATCTCCGATAACAAAGAAAAGAAGCTTTCTGAGAAACTTCTTTGTGTTCTGTGAAATCATCTCACAGAGTTACAGCTTTCCCCTCAAGAAGCCTTTCGCTAAGACAGTTCTTGTGGAATTGGCAAAGTGATATTTGGAAGCCCATAGAGGGCTATGGTGAAAAAGGAAATATCCTCAGATGAAATCTGGAAGGAAGCTTTCTGAGATACTGCTGAGTGTTCTGTTAATTCATCGCACAGAGTTACATCGGTATGTCGTGGGTCTCTTTGCTAGCCTTATTTCTGTGGAATCTGAGAACAGATATTTCGGATCCCATTGAAGACTATAGGGACAAAGGAAATATCCTCCGATAACAAAGAGAAAGAAGCTTTCTGAGAAACTTCTTTGTGTTCTGTGAAATCATCTCACAGAGTTACAGCTTTCCCCTCAAGAAGCCTTTCGCTAAGACAGTTTTCGTGGAATTGGCAAAGTGATATTTGGAAGCCCATAGAGGGCTATGGTGAAAAAGGAAATATCCTCACATGAAATCTGGAAAGAAGCTTTCTGAGAAACTGCTGAGTGTTCTGTGAATTCATCTCACAGAGTTACATCTGTATTTCGTGGATCTCTTTGCTAGACTTATTTCTGTGGAATCTGAGAACAGATATTTCGGATCCCATTGAAGACTATAGGGCCAAAGGAAATAACCTCCGATAACAAAGAGAAAGAAGCTTTCTGAGAAACTTCTTTGTGTTCTGTGAAATCATCTCACAGAGTTACAGCTTTCCCCTCAAGAAGCCTTTCGCTAAGACAGTTCTTGTGGAATTGGCAAAGTGATATTTGGAAGCCCATAGAGGGCTATGGTGAAAAAGGAAATATCCTCAGATGAAATCTGGAAGGAAGCTTTCTGAGAAACTGCTTAGTGTTCTGTTAATTCATCTCACAGAGTTACATCTGTATTTCGTGGATCTCTTTGCTAGCCTTATTTCTGTGGAATCTGAGAACAGATATTTCGGATCCCTTTGAAGACTATAGGGCCAAAGGAAATATCCTCCGATAACAAAGAGAAAGAAGCTTTCTGAGAAACTTCTTTGTGTTCTGTGAAATCATCTCACAGAGTTACAGCTTTCCCCTCAAGAAGCCTTTCGCTAAGACAGTTCTTGTGGAATTGGCAAAGTGATATTTGGAAGCCCATAGAGGGCTATGGTGAAAAAGGAAATATCCTCAGATGAAATCTGGAAAGAAGCTTTCTGAGAAACTGCTTAGTGTTCTGTTAATTCATCTCACAGAGTTACATCGGTATGTCGTGGATCTCTTTGCTAGGCTTATTTCTGTGGAATCTGAGAACAGATATTTCGGATCCCTTTGAAGACTATAGGGCCAAAGGAAATATCCTCCGATAACAAAGAGAAAGAAGCTTTCTGAGAAACTTCTTTGTGTTCTGTGAAATCATCTCACTGAGTTACAGCTTTCCCCTCAAGAAGCCTTTCGCTAAGACAGTTCTTGTGGAATTGGCAAAGTGATATTTGGAAGCCCATAGAGGGCTATGGTGAAAAAGGAAATATCCTCAGATGAAATCTGGAAAGAAGCTTTCTGAGAAACTGCTTAGTGTTCTGTTAGTTCATCTCACAGAGTTACATCTGTATTTCGTGGATCTCTTTGCTAGCCTTATTTCTGTGGAATGTGAGAACAGATATTTCGGATCCCTTTGAAGACTATAGGGCCAAAGGAAATATCCTCCGATAACAAAGAGAAAGAAGCTTTCTGAGAAACTTCTTTGTGTTCTGTGAAATCATCTCACTGAGTTACAGCTTTCCCCTCAAGAAGCCTTTCGCTAAGACAGTTCTTGTGGAATTGGCAAAGTGATATTTGGAAGCCCATAGAGGGCTATGGTGAAAAAGGAAATATCCTCAGATGAAATCTGGAAAGAAGCTTTCAGAGAAAGTGCTTAGTGTTCTGTTAGTTCATCTCACAGAGTTACATCTGTATTTCGTGGATCTCTTTGCTAGCCTTATTTCTGTGGAATGTGAGAACAGATATTTCGGATCCCTTTGAAGACTATAGGGCCAAAGGAAATAATCTCCGATAACAAAGAGAAAGAAGCTTTCTGAGAAACTTCTTTGTGTTCTGTGAAATCATCTCACAGAGTTACAGCTTTCCCCTAAAGAAGCCTTTCGCTCAGACAGTTCTTGTGGAATTGGCAAAGCGATATTTGGAAGCCCACAGAGGGCTATGGTGAAAAAGGAAATATCCTCAGATGAAATCTGGAAGGAAGCTTTCTGAGAAACTGCTGAGTGTTCTGTTAATTCATCTCACAGAGTTACATCTGTATTTCGTGGATCTCTTTGCTAGCCTTATTTCTGTGGAATCTGAGAACAGATATTTCGGATCCCATTGAAGACTATAGGGCCAAAGGAAATATCCTCCGATAACAAAGAGAAAGAAGCTTTCTGAGAAACTTCTTTGTGTTCTGTGAAATCATCTCACAGAGTTACAGCTTTCCCCTCAAGAAGCCTTTCGCTAAGACAGTTTTCGTGGGATTGGCAAAGTGATATTTGGAAGCCCATATAGGGCTATGGTGAAAAAGGAAATATCCTCAGATGAAATCTGGAAAGAAGCTTTCTGAGAAACTGCTGAGTGTTCTGTTAATTCATCTCACAGAGTTACATCTGTATTTCGTGGATCTCTTTGCTAGACTTATTTCTGTGGAATCTGAGAACAGATATTTCGGATCCCTTTGAAGACTATAGGGCTAAAGGAAATAATCTCCGATAACAAAGAGAAAGAAGCTTTCTGAGAAACTTCTTTGTGTTCTGTGAAATCATCTCACAGAGTTACAGCTTTCCCCTCAAGAAGCCTTTCGCTAAGACAGTTCCTGTGGAATTGGCAAAGTGATATTTGGAAGCCCATAGAGGGCTATGGTGAAAAAGGAAATATCCTCAGATGAAATCTGGAAGGAAGCTTTCTGAGAAACTGCTGAGTGTTCTGTTAATTCACCTCACAGAGTTACATCTGTATGTCGTGGATCTTTTTGCTAGCCTTATTTCTGTGGAATCTGAGAACAGATAATTCGGATCCCATTGAAGACTATAGGGCCAAAGGAAATATCCTCCGATAACAAAGAGAAAGAAGCTTTCTGAGAAACTTCTTTGTGTTCTGTGAAATCATCTCACAGAGTTACAGCTTTCCCCTCAAGAAGCCTTTCGCTAAGACAGTTCTTGTGGAATTGGCAAAGTGATATTTGGAAGCCCTTAGAGGGCTATGCTGAAAAAGGAAATATCCTCAGATGAAATCTGGAAAGAAGCTTTCTGTGAAACTGCTGAGTGTTCTGTTAATTCATCTCACAGAGTTACATCTGTATTTCGTGGATCTCTTTGCTAGCCTTATTTCTGTGGAATCTGAGAACAGATATTTCGGATCCCTTTGAAGACTATAGGGCCAAAGGAAATATCCTCCGATAACAAAGAGAAAGAAGCTTTCTGAGAAACTTCTTTGTGTTCTGTGAAATCATCTCACAGAGTTACAGCTTTCCCCTCAAGAAGACTTTCGCTAAGACAGTTCTTGTGGAATTGGCAAAGTGATATTTGGAAGCCCATAGAGGGCTATGGTGAAAAAGGAAATATCCTCAGATGAAATCTGGAAAGAAGCTTTCTGAGAAACTGCTTAGTGTTCTGTTAATTCATCTCACAGAGTTACATCTGCATTTCGTGGATCTCTTTGCTAGCCTTATTTCTGTGGAAACTGAGAACAGATATTTCGGATCCCATTGAAGACTATAGGGCCAAAGGAAATAATCTCCGATAACATATAAAAGAAGCTTTCTGAGAAACTTCTTTGTGTTCTGTGAAATCATCTCACAGAGTTACAGCTTTCCCCTCAAGAAGCCTTTCGCTAAGACAGTTCTTGTGGAATTGGCAAAGTGATATTTGGAAGCCCATAGAGGGCTATGGTGAAAAAGGAAATATCCTCAGATGAAATCTGGAAGGAAGCTTTCTGAGAAACTGCTGAGTGTTCTGTTAATTCATCTCACAGAGTTACATCTGTATGTCGTGGATCTCTTTGCTAGCCTTATTTCTGTGGAATCTGAGAACAGATATTTCGGATCCCTTTGAAGACTATTGGGCCAAAGGAAATATCCTCCGATAACAAAGAGAAAGAAGCTTTCTGAGAAACTTCTTTGTGTTCTGTGAAATCATCTCACAGAGTTACAGCTTTCCCCTCAAGAAGCCTTTCGCTAAGACAGTTCTTGTGGAATTGGCAAAGTGATATTTGGAAGCCCTTAGAGGGCTATGCTGAAAAAGGAAATATCCTCAGATGAAATCTGGAAAGAAGCTTTCTGAGAAACTGCTGAGTGTTCTGTTAATTCATCTCACAGAGTTACATCTGTATTTCGTGGATCTCTTTGCTAGCCTTATTTCTTTGGAAACTGAGAACAGATATTTCGGATCCCATTGAAGACTATAGGGCCAAAGGAAATAATCTCCGATAACAAAGAAAAGAAGCTTTCTGAGAAACTTCTTTGTGTTCTGTGAAATCATCTCACAGAGTTACAGCTTTCCCCTCAAGAAGCCTTTCGCTAAGACAGTTCTTGTGGAATTGGCAAAGTGATATTTGGAAGCCCATAGAGGGCTATGGTGAAAAAGGAAATATCCTCAGATGAAATCTGGAAGGAAGCTTTCTGAGATACTGCTGAGTGTTCTGTTAATTCATCTCACAGAGTTACATCGGTATGTCGTGGGTCTCTTTGCTAGCCTTATTTCTGTGGAATATGAGAACAGATATTTCGGATCCCATTGAAGACTATAGGGCCAAAGGAAATATCCTCCGATAACAAAGAGAAAGAAGCTTTCTGAGAAACTTCTTTGTGTTCTGTGAAATCATCTCACAGAGTTACAGCTTTCCCCTCAAGAAGCCTTTCGCTAAGACAGTTTTCGTGGAATTGGCAAAGTGATATTTGGAAGCCCATATAGGGCTATGGTGAAAAAGGAAATATCCTCAGATGAAATCTGGAAAGAAGCTTTCTGAGAAACTGCTGAGGGTTCTGTGAATTCATCTCACAGAGTTACATCTGTATTTCGTGGATCTCTTTGCTAGACTTATTTCTGTGGAATCTGAGAACAGATATTTCGGATCCCATTGAAGACTATAGGGCCAAAGGAAATAACCTCCGATAACAAAGAGAAAGAAGCTTTCTGAGAAACTTCTTTGTGTTCTGTGAAATCATCTCACAGAGTTACAGCTTTCCCCTCAAGAAGCCTTTCGCTAAGACAGTTCTTGTGGAATTGGCAAAGTGATATTTGGAAGCCCATAGAGGGCTATGGTGAAAAAGGAAATATCCTCAGATGAAATCTGGAAGGAAGCTTTCTGAGAAACTGCTGAGTGTTCTGTTAATTCATCTCACAGAGTTACATCTGTATGTCGTGGATCTCTTTGCTAGACTTATTTCTGTGGAATCTGAGAACAGATATTTCGGATCCCTTTGAAGACTATAGGGCCAAAGGAAATATCCTCCGATAACAAAGAGAAAGAAGCTTTCTGAGAAACTTCTTTGTGTTCTGTGAAATCATCTCACAGAGTTACAGCTTTCCCCTCAAGAAGCCTTTCGCTAAGACAGTTCTTGTGGAATTGGCAAAGTGATATTTGGAAGCCCATAGAGGGCTATGGTGAAAAAGGAAATATCCTCAGATGAAATCTGGAAAGAAGCTTTCTGAGAAACTGCTTAGTGTTCTGTTAATTCATCTCACAGAGTTACATCTGTATTTCGTGGATCTCTTTGCTAGGCTTATTTCTGTGGAATCTGAGAACAGATATTTCGGATCCCTTTGAAGACTATAGGGCCAAAGGAAATATCCTCCGATAACAAAGAGAAAGAAGCTTTCTGAGAAACTTCTTTGTGTTCTGTGAAATCATCTCACAGAGTTACAGCTTTCCCCTCAAGAAGCCTTTCGCTAAGACAGTTCTTGTGGAATTGGCAAAGTGATATTTGGAAGCCCATAGAGGGCTATGGTGAAAAAGGAAATATCCTCAGATGAAATCTGGAAGGAAGCTTTCTGAGAAACTGCTGAGTGTTCTGTTAATTCATCTCACAGAGTTACATCTGTATGTCGTGGGTCTCTTTGCTAGCCTTATTTCTGTGGAATCTGAGAACAGATATTTCGGATCCCATTGAAGACTATAGGGCCAAAGGAAATATCCTCCGATAACAAAGAGAAAGAAGCTTTCTGAGAAACTTCTTTGTGTTCTGTGAAATCATCTCACAGAGTTACAGCTTTCCCCTCAAGAAGCCTTTCGCTAAGACAGTTTTCGTGGAATTGGCAAAGTGATATTTGGAAGCCCATAGAGGGCTATGTTGAAAAAGGAAATATCCTCACATGAAATCTGGAAAGAAGCTTTCTGAGAAACTGCTGAGTGTTCTGTGAATTCATCTCACAGAGTTACATCTGTATTTCGTGGATCTCTTTGCTAGACTTATTTCTGTGGAATCTGAGAACAGATATTTCGGATCCCATTGAAGACTATAGGGCCAAAGGAAATAACCTCCGATAACAAAGAGAAAGAAGCTTTCTGAGAAACTTCTTTGTGTTCTGTGAAATCATCTCACAGAGTTACAGCTTTCCCCTCAAGAAGCCTTTCGCTCAGACAGTTCTTGTGGAATTGGCAAAGCGATATTTGGAAGCCCACAGAGGGCTATGGTGAAAAAGGAAATATCCTCAGATGAAATCTGGAAGGAAGCTTTCTGAGAAACTGCTGAGTGTTCTGTTAATTCATCTCACAGAGTTACATCTGTATTTCGTGGATCTCTTTGCTAGCCTTATTTCTGTGGAATCTGAGAACAGGTATTTCGGATCCCATTGAAGACTATAGGGCCAAAGGAAATATCCTCCGATAACAAAGAGAAAGAAGCTTTCTGAGAAACTTCTTTGTGTTCTCTGAAATCATCTCACAGAGTTACAGCTTTCCCCTCAAGAAGCCTTTCGCTAAGACAGTTCTTGTGGAATTGGCAAAGTGATATTTGGAAGCCCATAGAGGGCTATGGTGAAAAAGGAAATATCCTCAGATGAAATCTGGAAAGAAGCTTTCTGAGAAACTGCTGAGTGTTCTGTTAATTCATCTCACAGAGTTACATCTGTATTTCGTGGATCTCTTTGCTAGACTTATTTCTGTGGAATCTGAGAACAGATATTTCGGATCCCTTTGAAGACTACAGGGCCAAAGGAAATATCCTCCGATTACAAAGAGAAAGAAGCTTTCTGAGAAACTTCTTTGTGTTCTGTGAAATCATCTCACAGAGTTACAGCTTTCCCCTCAAAAAGTCTTTCTCTAAGACAGTTCTTGTGGAATTGGCAAAGTGATATTTGGAAGCCCATAGAGGGCTATGGTGAAAAAGGAAATATCCTCAGATGAAATCTGGAAGGAAGCTTTCTGAGATACTGCTGAGTGTTCTGTTAATTCATCTCACAGAGTTACATCGGTATGTCGTGGTTCTCTTTGCTAGCCTTATTTCTGTGGAATCTGAGAACAGATATTTCGGATCCCATTGAAGACTATAGGGCCAAAGGAAATATCCTCCGATAACAAAGAGAAAGAAGCTTTCTGAGAAACTTCTTTGTGTTCTGTGAAATCATCTCACAGAGTTACAGCTTTCCCCTCAAGAAGCCTTTCGCTAAGACAGTTTTCGTGGAATTGGCAAAGTGATATTTGGAAGCCCATAGAGGGCTATGGTGAAAAAGGAAATATCCTCACATGAAATCTGGAAAGAAGCTTTCTGAGAAACTGCTGAGTGTTCTGTGAATTCATCTCACAGAGTTACATCTGTATTTCGTGGATCTCTTTGCTAGACTTATTTCTGTGGAATCTGAGAACAGATATTTCGGATCCCATTGAAGACTATAGGGCCAAAGGAAATAACCTCCGATAACAAAGAGAAAGAAGCTTTCTGAGAAACTTCTTTGTGTTCTGTGAAATCATCTCACAGAGTTACAGCTTTCCCCTCAAGAAGCCTTTCGCTAAAACAGTTCTTGTGGAATTGGCAAAGTGATATTTGGAAGCCCATAGAGGGCTATGGTGAAAAAGGAAATATCCTCAGATGAAATCTGGAAAGAAGCTTTCTGAGAAACTGCTTAGTGTTCTGTTAATTCATTTCACAGAGTTACATCTGTATTTCGTGGATCTCTTTGCTAGGCTTATTTCTGTGGAATCTGAGAACAGATATTTCGGATCCCTTTGAAGACTATAGGGCCAAAGGAAATATCCTCCGATAACAAAGAGAAAGAAGCTTTCTGAGAAACTTCTTTGTGTTCTGTGAAATCATCTCACTGAGTTACAGCTTTCCCCTCAAGAAGCCTTTCGCTAAGACAGTTCTTGTGGAATTGGCAAAGTGATATTTGGAAGCCCATAGAGGGCTATGGTGAAAAAGGAAATATCCTCAGATGAAATCTGGAAAGAAGCTTTCAGAGAAACTGCTTAGTGTTCTGTTAGTTCATCTCACAGAGTTACATCTGTATTTCGTGGATCTCTTTGCTAGCCTTATTTCTGTGGAATGTGAGAACAGATATTTCGGATCCCTTTGAAGACTATAGGGCCAAAGGAAATAATCTCCGATAACAAAGAGAAAGAAGCTTTCTGAGAAACTTCTTTGTGTTCTGTGAAATCATCTCACAGAGTTACAGCTTTCCCCTAAAGAAGCCTTTCGCTCAGACAGTTCTTGTGGAATTGGCAAAGCGATATTTGGAAGCCCACAGAGGGCTATGGTGAAAAAGGAAATATCCTCAGATGAAATCTGGAAGGAAGCTTTCTGAGATACTGCTGAGTGTTCTGTTAATTCATCTCACAGAGTTACATCTGTATTTCGTGGATCTCTTTGCTAGCCTTATTTCTGTGGAATCTGAGAACAGATATTTCGGATCCCATTGAAGACTATAGGGCCAAAGGAAATATCCTCCGATAACAAAGAGAAAGAAGCTTTCTGAGAAACTTCTTTGTGTTCTGTGAAATCATCTCACAGAGTTACAGCTTTCCCCTCAAGAAGCCTTTCGCTAAGACAGTTTTCGTGGGATTGGCAAAGTGATATTTGGAAGCCCATATAGGGCTATGGTGAAAAAGGAAATATCCTCAGATGAAATCTGGAAAGAAGCTTTCTGAGAAACTGCTGAGTGTTCTGTTAATTCATCTCACAGAGTTACATCTGTATTTCGTGGATCTCTTTGCTAGACTTATTTCTGTGGAATCTGAGAACAGATATTTCGGATCCCTTTGAAGACTACAGGGCCAAAGGAAATATCCTCCGATTACAAAGAGAAAGAAGCTTTCTGAGAAACTTCTTTGTGTTCTGTGAAATCATCTCACAGAGTTACAGCTTTCCCCTCAAAAAGCCTTTCTCTAAGACAGTTCTTGTGGAATTGGCAAAGTGATATTTGGAAGCCCATAGAGGGCTATGGTGAAAAAGGAAATATCCTCAGATGAAATCTGAAAAGAAGCTTTCTGAGAAACTGCTTAGTGTTCTGTTAGTTCATCTCACAGAGTTATATCTATATTTCGTGGATCTCTTTGCTAGCCTTATTTCTGTGGAATCTGAGAACAGATATTTCGGATCCCTTTGAAGACTTTAGGGCCAAAGGAAATAATCTCCGATAACAAAGAGAAAGAAGCTTTCTGAGAAACTTCTTTGTGTTCTGTGAAATCATCTCACAGAGTTACAGCTTTCCCCTCAAGAAGCCTTTCGCTAAGACAGTTTTCGTGGAATTGGCAAAGTGATATTTGGAAGCCCATAGAGGGCTACGGTGAAAAAGGAAATATCCTCACATGAAATCTGGAAAGAAGCTTTCTGAGAAACTGCTGAGTGTTCTGTGAATTCATCTCACAGAGTTACATCTGTATTTCGTGGATCTCTTTGCTAGACTTATTTCTGTGGAATCCGAGAACAGATATTTCGGATCCCATTGAAGACTATAGGGCCAAAGGAAATAACCTCCGATAACAAAGAGAAAGAAGCTTTCTGAGAAACTTCTTTGTGTTCTGTGAAATCATCTCACAGAGTTACAGCTTTCCCCTCAAGAAGCCTTTCGCTAAGACAGTTCTTGTGGAATTGGCAAAGTGATATTTGGAAGCCCATAGAGGGCTATGGTGAAAAAGGAAATATCCTCAGATGAAATCTGGAAGGAAGCTTTCTGAGAAACTGCTTAGTGTTCTGTTAATTCATCTCACAGAGTTACATCTGTATGTCGTGGATCTCTTTGCTAGCCTTATTTCTGTGGAATCTGAGAACAGATATTTCGGATCCCTTTGAAGACTATAGGGCCAAAGGAAATATCCTCCGATAACAAAGAGAAAGAAGCTTTCTGAGAAACTTCTTTGTGTTCTGTGAAATCATCTCACAGAGTTACAGCTTTCCCCTCAAGAAGCCTTTCGCTAAGACAGTTCTTGTGGAATTGGCAAAGTGATATTTGGAAGCCCTTAGAGGGCTATGCTGAAAAAGGAAATATCCTCAGATGAAATCTGGAAAGAAGCTTTCTGAGAAACTGCTTAGTGTTCTGTTAATTCATCTCACAGAGTTAAATCTGTATGTCGTGGATCTCTTTGCTAGCCTTATTTCTGTGGAATGTGAGAACAGATATTTCGGATCCCTTTGAAGACTTTAGGGCCAAAGGAAATAATCTCCGATAACAAAGAGAAAGAAGCTCTCTGAGAAACGGCTGAGTGTTCTGTTAATTCATCTCACAGAGTTACATCTGTATGTCGTGGATCTCTTTGCTAGCCTTATTTCTGTGGAATCTGAGAACAGATATTTCGGATCCCATTGAAGACTATAGGGCCAAAGGAAATATCCTCCGATAACAAAGAGAAAGAAGCTTTCTGAGAAACTTCTTTGTGTTCTGTGAAATCATCTCACAGAGTTACAGCTTTCCCCTCAAGAAGACTTTCGCTAAGACAGTTTTCGTGGAATTGGCAAAGTGATATTTGGAAGCCCATAGAGGGCTATTGTGAAAAAGGAAATATCCTCAGATGAAATCTGGAAAGAAGCTGTCTGAGAAACTGCTCAGAGTTCTGTTAATTCATCTCACAGAGTTACATCTGTATTTCGTGGATCTCTTTGCTAGCCTTATTTCTGTGGAATCTGAGAACAGATATTTCGGATCCCTTTGAAGACTATAGGGCCAAAGGAAATATCCTCCGATAACAAAGAGAAAGAAGCTTTCGGAGAAACTTCTTTGTGTTGTGTGAAATCATCTCACAGAGTTACAGCTTTCCCCTCAAGAAGCCTTTCGCTAAGACAGTTCTTGTGGAATTGGCAAAGTGATATTTGGAAGCCCATAGAGGGCTATGGTGAAATAGGAAATATCCTCAGATGAAATCTGGAAAGAAGCTTTCTGTGAAACTGCTGAGTGTTCTGTTAATTCATCTCACAGAGTTACATCTGTATTTCGTGGATCTCTTTGCTAGGCTTATTTCTGTGGAATCTGAGAACAGATATTTCGGATCCCTTTGAAGACTATAGGGCCAAAGGAAATATCCTCCGATAACAAAGAGAAAGAAGCTTTCTGAGAAACTTCTTTGTGTTCTGTGAAATCATCTCACTGAGTTACAGCTTTCCCCTCAAGAAGCCTTTCGCTAAGACAGTTTTCGTGGAATTGGCAAAGTGATATTTGGAAGCCCATAGAGGGCTACGGTGAAAAAGGAAATATCCTCACATGAAATCTGGAAAGAAGCTTTCTGAGAAACTGCTGAGTGTTCTGTGAATTCATCTCACAGAGTTACATCTGTATTTCGTGGATCTCTTTGCTAGACTTATTTCTGTGGAATCTGAGAACAGATATTTCGGATCCCATTGAAGACTATAGGGCCAAAGGAAATAACCTCCGATAACAAAGAGAAAGAAGCTTTCTGAGAAACTTCTTTGTGTTCTGTGAAATCATCTCACAGAGTTACAGCTTTCCCCTCAAGAAGCCTTTCGCTAAGACAGTTCTTGTGGAATTGGCAAAGTGATATTTGGAAGCCCATAGAGGGCTATGGTGAAAAAGGAAATATCCTCAGATGAAATCTGGAAGGAAGCTTTTTGATAAACTGCTGAGTGTTCTGTTAATTCATCTCACAGAGTTACATCTGTATGTCGTGGATCTCTTTGCTAGCCTTATTTCTGTGGAATCTGAGAACAGATATTTCGGATCCCTTTGAAGACTATAGGGCCAAAGGAAATATCCTCCGATAACAAAGAGAAAGAAGCTTTCTGAGAAACTTCTTTGTGTTCTGTGAAATCATCTCACAGAGTTACAGCTTTCCCCTCAAGAAGCCTTTCGCTAAGACAGTTCTTGTGGAATTGGCAAAGTGATATTTGGAAGCCCTTAGAGGGCTATGCTGAAAAAGGAAATATCCTCAGATGAAATCTGGAAAGAAGCTTTCTGTGAAACTGCTTAGTGTTCTGTTAATTCATCTCACAGAGTTACATCTGTATTTCGTGGATCTCTTTGCTAGGCTTATTTCTGTGGAATCTGAGATCAGATATTTCGGATCCCTTTGAAGACTATAGGGCCAAAGGAAATATCCTCCGATAACAAAGAGAAAGAAGCTTTCTGAGAAACTTCTTTGTGTTCTGTGAAATCATCTCACTGAGTTACAGCTTTCCCCTCAAGAAGCCTTTCGCTGAGACAGTTCTTGTGGAATTGGCAAAGTGATATTTGGAAGCCCATAGAGGGCTATGGTGAAAAAGGAAATATCCTCAGATGAAATCTGGAAAGAAGCTTTCTGAGAAACTGCTTAGTGTTCTGTTAATTCATCTCACAGAGTTACATCTGTATTTCGTGGATCTCTTTGCTAGCCTTATTTCTGTGGAAACTGAGAACAGATATTTCGGATCCCATTGAAGACTATAGGGCCAAAGGAAATAATCTCCGATAAAAAAGAGAAAGAAGCTTTCTGAGAAACTTCTTTGTGTTCTGTGAAATCATCTCACAGAGTTACAGCTTTCCCCTCAAGTAGCCTTTCGCTCAGACAGTTCTTGTGGAATTGGCAAAGCGATATTTGGAAGCCCACAGAGGGCTATGGTGAAAAAGGAAATATCCTCAGATGAAATCTGGAAGGAAGCTTTCTGAGAAACTGCTGAGTGTTCTGTTAATTCATCTCACAGAGTTACATCTGTATTTCGTGGATCTCTTTGCTAGCCTTATTTCTGTGGAATCTGAGAACAGATATTTCGGATCCCATTGAAGACTATAGGGCCAAAGGAAATATCCTCCGATAACAAAGAGAAAGAAGCTTTCTGAGAAACTTCTTTGTGTTCTGTGAAATCATCTCACAGAGTTACAGCTTTCCCCTCAAGAAGCCTTTCGCTAAGACAGTTTTCGTGGGATTGGCAAAGTGATATTTGGAAGCCCATATAGGGCTATGTTGAAAAAGGAAATATCCTCAGATGAAATCTGGAAGGAAGCTTTCTGAGAAACTGCTGAGTGTTCTGTTAATTCATCTCACAGAGTTAAATCTGTATATCGTTGATCTCTTTGCTAGCCTTATTTCTTTGGAATCTGAGAACAGATATTTCGGATCCCTTTGAAGACTATAGGGCCAAAGGAAATCTCCTCCGATAACAAAGAGAGAGAAGCTTTCTGAGAAACTTCTTTGTGTTCTGTGAAATCATCTCACAGAGTTACAGCTTTCCCCTCAAGAAGCCTTTTGCTAAGACAGTTCTTGTGGAATTGGCAAAGTGATATTTGGAAGCCCTTAGAGGGCTATGGTGAAAAAGGAAATATCCTCAGATGAAATCTGGAAAGAAGCTTTCTGAGAAACTGCTTAGTGTTCTGTTAATTCATCTCACAGAGTTACATCTGTATTTCGTGGATCTCTTTGCTAGACTTATATCTGTGGAATCCGAGAACAGATATTTCGGATCCCATTGAAGACTATAGGGCCAAAGGAAATAACCTCCGATAACAAAGAGAAAGAAGCTTTCTGAGAAACTTCTTTGTGTTCTGTGAAATCATCTCACAGAGTTACAGCTTTCCCCTCAAGAAGCCTTTCGCTAAGACAGTTCTTGTGGAATTGGCAAAGTGATATTTGGAAGCCCATAGAGGGCTATGGTGAAAAAGGAAATATCCTCAGATGAAATCTGGAAGGAAGCTTTCTGAGAAACTGCTTAGTGTTCTGTTAATTCATCTCACAGAGTTACATCTGTATGTCGTGGATCTCTTTGCTAGCCTTATTTCTGTGGAATCTGAGAACAGATATTTCGGATCCCTTTGAAGACTATAGGGCCAAAGGAAATATCCTCCGATAACAAAGAGAAAGAAGCTTTCTGAGAAACTTCTTTGTGTTCTGTGAAATCATCTCACAGAGTTACAGCTTTCCCCTCAAGAAGCCTTTCGCTAAGACAGTTCTTGTGGAATTGGCAAAGTGATATTTGGAAGCCCTTAGAGGGCTATGCTGAAAAAGGAAATATCCTCAGATGAAATCTGGAAAGAAGCTTTCTGAGAAACTGCTTAGTGTTCTGTTAATTCATCTCACAGAGTTAAATCTGTATGTCGTGGATCTCTTTGCTAGCCTTATTTCTGTGGAATGTGAGAACAGATATTTCGGATCCCTTTGAAGACTTTAGGGCCAAAGGAAATAATCTCCGATAACAAAGAGAAAGAAGCTCTCTGAGAAACGGCTGAGTGTTCTGTTAATTCATCTCACAGAGTTACATCTGTATGTCGTGGATCTCTTTGCTAGCCTTATTTCTGTGGAATCTGAGAACAGATATTTCGGATCCCATTGAAGACTATAGGGCCAAAGGAAATATCCTCCGATAACAAAGAGAAAGAAGCTTTCTGAGAAACTTCTTTGTGTTCTGTGAAATCATCTCACAGAGTTACAGCTTTCCCCTCAAGAAGACTTTCGCTAAGACAGTTTTCGTGGAATTGGCAAAGTGATATTTGGAAGCCCATAGAGGGCTATTGTGAAAAAGGAAATATCCTCAGATGAAATCTGGAAAGAAGCTGTCTGAGAAACTGCTCAGAGTTCTGTTAATTCATCTCACAGAGTTACATCTGTATTTCGTGGATCTCTTTGCTAGCCTTATTTCTGTGGAATCTGAGAACAGATATTTCGGATCCCTTTGAAGACTATAGGGCCAAAGGAAATATCCTCCGATAACAAAGAGAAAGAAGCTTTCGGAGAAACTTCTTTGTGTTGTGTGAAATCATCTCACAGAGTTACAGCTTTCCCCTCAAGAAGCCTTTCGCTAAGACAGTTCTTGTGGAATTGGCAAAGTGATATTTGGAAGCCCATAGAGGGCTATGGTGAAATAGGAAATATCCTCAGATGAAATCTGGAAAGAAGCTTTCTGTGAAACTGCTGAGTGTTCTGTTAATTCATCTCACAGAGTTACATCTGTATTTCGTGGATCTCTTTGCTAGGCTTATTTCTGTGGAATCTGAGAACAGATATTTCGGATCCCTTTGAAGACTATAGGGCCAAAGGAAATATCCTCCGATAACAAAGAGAAAGAAGCTTTCTGAGAAACTTCTTTGTGTTTTGTGAAATCATCTCACTGAGTTACAGCTTTCCCCTCAAGAAGCCTTTCGCTAAGACAGTTTTCGTGGAATTGGCAAAGTGATATTTGGAAGCCCATAGAGGGCTACGGTGAAAAAGGAAATATCCTCACATGAAATCTGGAAAGAAGCTTTCTGAGAAACTGCTGAGTGTTCTGTGAATTCATCTCACAGAGTTACATCTGTATTTCGTGGATCTCTTTGCTAGACTTATTTCTGTGGAATCTGAGAACAGATATTTCGGATCCCATTGAAGACTATAGGGCCAAAGGAAATAACCTCCGATAACAAAGAGAAAGAAGCTTTCTGAGAAACTTCTTTGTGTTCTGTGAAATCATCTCACAGAGTTACAGCTTTCCCCTCAAGAAGCCTTTCGCTAAGACAGTTCTTGTGGAATTGGCAAAGTGATATTTGGAAGCCCATAGAGGGCTATGGTGAAAAAGGAAATATCCTCAGATGAAATCTGGAAGGAAGCTTTTTGATAAACTGCTGAGTGTTCTGTTAATTCATCTCACAGAGTTACATCTGTATGTCGTGGATCTCTTTGCTAGCCTTATTTCTGTGGAATCTGAGAACAGATATTTCGGATCCCTTTGAAGACTATAGGGCCAAAGGAAATATCCTCCGATAACAAAGAGAAAGAAGCTTTCTGAGAAACTTCTTTGTGTTCTGTGAAATCATCTCACAGAGTTACAGCTTTCCCCTCAAGAAGCCTTTCGCTAAGACAGTTCTTGTGGAATTGGCAAAGTGATATTTGGAAGCCCTTAGAGGGCTATGCTGAAAAAGGAAATATCCTCAGATGAAATCTGGAAAGAAGCTTTCTGTGAAACTGCTTAGTGTTCTGTTAATTCATCTCACAGAGTTACATCTGTATTTCGTGGATCTCTTTGCTAGGCTTATTTCTGTGGAATCTGAGATCAGATATTTCGGATCCCTTTGAAGACTATAGGGCCAAAGGAAATATCCTCCGATAACAAAGAGAAAGAAGCTTTCTGAGAAACTTCTTTGTGTTCTGTGAAATCATCTCACTGAGTTACAGCTTTCCCCTCAAGAAGCCTTTCGCTGAGACAGTTCTTGTGGAATTGGCAAAGTGATATTTGGAAGCCCATAGAGGGCTATGGTGAAAAAGGAAATATCCTCAGATGAAATCTGGAAAGAAGCTTTCTGAGAAACTGCTTAGTGTTCTGTTAATTCATCTCACAGAGTTACATCTGTATTTCGTGGATCTCTTTGCTAGCCTTATTTCTGTGGAAACTGAGAACAGATATTTCGGATCCCATTGAAGACTATAGGGCCAAAGGAAATAATCTCCGATAAAAAAGAGAAAGAAGCTTTCTGAGAAACTTCTTTGTGTTCTGTGAAATCATCTCACAGAGTTACAGCTTTCCCCTCAAGTAGCCTTTCGCTCAGACAGTTCTTGTGGAATTGGCAAAGCGATATTTGGAAGCCCACAGAGGGCTATGGTGAAAAAGGAAATATCCTCAGATGAAATCTGGAAGGAAGCTTTCTGAGAAACTGCTGAGTGTTCTGTTAATTCATCTCACAGAGTTACATCTGTATTTCGTGGATCTCTTTGCTAGCCTTATTTCTGTGGAATCTGAGAACAGATATTTCGGATCCCATTGAAGACTATAGGGCCAAAGGAAATATCCTCCGATAACAAAGAGAAAGAAGCTTTCTGAGAAACTTCTTTGTGTTCTGTGAAATCATCTCACAGAGTTACAGCTTTCCCCTCAAGAAGCCTTTCGCTAAGACAGTTTTCGTGGGATTGGCAAAGTGATATTTGGAAGCCCATATAGGGCTATGTTGAAAAAGGAAATATCCTCAGATGAAATCTGGAAGGAAGCTTTCTGAGAAACTGCTGAGTGTTCTGTTAATTCATCTCACAGAGTTAAATCTGTATATCGTTGATCTCTTTGCTAGCCTTATTTCTTTGGAATCTGAGAACAGATATTTCGGATCCCTTTGAAGACTATAGGGCCAAAGGAAATCTCCTCCGATAACAAAGAGAGAGAAGCTTTCTGAGAAACTTCTTTGTGTTCTGTGAAATCATCTCACAGAGTTACAGCTTTCCCCTCAAGAAGCCTTTTGCTAAGACAGTTCTTGTGGAATTGGCAAAGTGATATTTGGAAGCCCTTAGAGGGCTATGGTGAAAAAGGAAATATCCTCAGATGAAATCTGGAAAGAAGCTTTCTGAGAAACTGCTTAGTGTTCTGTTAATTCATCTCACAGAGTTACATCTGTATTTCGTGGATCTCTTTGCTAGACTTATTTCTGTGGAATCTGAGAACAGATATTTCGGATCCCTTTGAAGACTATAGAGCCAAAGGAAATATCCTCCGATAACAAAGAGAAAGAAGCTTTCTGAGAAACTTCTTTGTGTTCTGTGAAATCATCTCACAGAGTTACAGCTTTCCCCTCAAGAAGCCTTTCTCTAAGACAGTTCTTGTGGAATTGGCAAAGTGATATTTGGAAGCCCATAGAGGGCTATGGTGAAAAAGGAAATATCCTTAGATGAAATCTGAAAAGAAGCTTTCTGAGAAACTGCTTAGTGTTCTGTTAGTTCATCTCACAGAGTTATATCTGTATTTCGTGGATCTCTTTGCTAGCCTTATTTCTGTGGAATGTGAGAACAGATATTTCGGATCCCTTTGAATACTTTAGGGCCAAAGGAAATAATCTCCGATAACAAAGAGAAAGAAGCTCTCTGAGAAACGGCTGAGTGTTCTGTTAATTCATCTCACAGAGTTACATCTGTATGTCGTGGATCTCTTTGCTAGCCTTATTTCTGTGGAATCTGAGAACAGATATTTCGGATCCCTTTGAAGACTATAGGGCCAAAGGAAATATCCTCCGATAACAAAGAGAAAGAAGCTTTCTGAGAAACTTCTTTGTGTTCTGTGAAATCATCTCACAGAGTTACAGCTTTCCCCTCAAGAAGACTTTCGCTAAGACAGTTTTCGTGGAATTGGCAAAGTGATATTTGGAAGCCCATAGAGGGCTATTGTGAAAAAGGAAATATCCTCAGATGAAATCTGGAAAGAAGCTTTCTGAGAAACTGCTGAGAGTTCTGTTAATTCATCTCACAGAGTTACATCTGTATTTCGTGGATCTCTTTGCTAGCCTTATTTCTGTGGAATCTGAGAACAGATATTTCGGATCCCTTTGAAGACTATAGGGCCAAAGGAAATATCCTCCGATAACAAAGAGAAAGAAGCTTTCGGAGAAACTTCTTTGTGTTGTGTGAAATCATCTCACAGAGTTACAGCTTTCCCCTCAAGAAGCCTTTCGCTAAGACAGTTCTTGTGGAATTGGCAAAGTGATATTTGGAAGCCCATAGAGGGCTATGGGGAAATAGGAAATATCCTCAGATGAAATCTGGAAAGAAGATTTCTGAGAAACTGCTTAGTGTTCTGTTAATTCATCTCACAGAGTTGCATATGTATTTCGTGGATCTCTTTGCTAGCCTTATTTCTGTGGAATCTGAGAACAGATATTTCGGATCCCTTTGAAGACTATAGGGCCAAAGGAAATATCCTCCGATAACAAGGAGAAAGAAGCTTTCTGAGAAACTTCTTTGTGTTCTGTGAAATCATCTCACAGAGTTACAGCTTTCCCCTCAAGAAGCCTTTCGCTCAGACAGTTCTTGTGGAATTGGCAAAGCGATATTTGGAAGCCCACAGAGGGCTATGGTGAAAAAGGAAATATCCTCAGATGAAATCTGGAAGGAAGCTTTCTGAGAAACTGCTGAGTGTTCTGTTAATTCATCTCACAGAGTTACATCTGTATTTCGTGGATCTCTTTGCTAGCCTTATTTCTGTGGAATCTGAGAACAGATATTTCGGATCCCATTGAAGACTATAGGGCCAAAGGAAATATCCTCCGATAACAAAGAGAAAGAAGCTTTCTGAGAAACTTCTTTGTGTTCTGTGAAATCATCTCACAGAGTTACAGCTTTCCCCTCAAGAAGCCTTTCGCTAAGACAGTTTTCGTGGGATTGGCAAAGTGATATTTGGAAGCCCATATAGGGCTATGGTGAAAAAGGAAATATCCTCAGATGAAATCTGGAAGGAAGCTTTCTGAGAAACTGCTGAGTGTTCTGTTAATTCATCTCACAGAGTTAAATCTGTATGTCGTTGATCTCTTTGCTAGCCTTATTTCTTTGGAATCTGAGAACAGATATTTCGGATCCCATTGAAGACTATAGGGCCAAAGGAAATAATCTCCGATAAAAAAGAGAAAGAAGCTTTCTGAGAAACTTCTTTGTGTTCTGTGAAATCATCTCACAGAGTTACAGCTTTCCCCTCAAGTAGCCTTTCGCTCAGACAGTTCTTGTGGAATTGGCAAAGCGATATTTGGAAGCCCACAGAGGGCTATGGTGAAAAAGGAAATATCCTCAGATGAAATCTGGAAGGAAGCTTTCTGAGAAACTGCTGAGTGTTCTGTTAATTCATCTCACAGAGTTACATCTGTATTTCGTGGATCTCTTTGCTAGCCTTATTTCTGTGGAATCTGAGAACAGATATTTCGGATCCCATTGAAGACTATAGGGCCAAAGGAAATATCCTCCGATAACAAAGAGAAAGAAGCTTTCTGAGAAACTTCTTTGTGTTCTGTGAAATCATCTCACAGAGTTACAGCTTTCCCCTCAAGAAGCCTTTCGCTAAGACAGTTTTCGTGGGATTGGCAAAGTGATATTTGGAAGCCCATATAGGGCTATGTTGAAAAAGGAAATATCCTCAGATGAAATCTGGAAGGAAGCTTTCTGAGAAACTGCTGAGTGTTCTGTTAATTCATCTCACAGAGTTAAATCTGTATATCGTTGATCTCTTTGCTAGCCTTATTTCTTTGGAATCTGAGAACAGATATTTCGGATCCCTTTGAAGACTATAGGGCCAAAGGAAATCTCCTCCGATAACAAAGAGAGAGAAGCTTTCTGAGAAACTTCTTTGTGTTCTGTGAAATCATCTCACAGAGTTACAGCTTTCCCCTCAAGAAGCCTTTTGCTAAGACAGTTCTTGTGGAATTGGCAAAGTGATATTTGGAAGCCCTTAGAGGGCTATGGTGAAAAAGGAAATATCCTCAGATGAAATCTGGAAAGAAGCTTTCTGAGAAACTGCTTAGTGTTCTGTTAATTCATCTCACAGAGTTACATCTGTATTTCGTGGATCTCTTTGCTAGACTTATTTCTGTGGAATCTGAGAACAGATATTTCGGATCCCTTTGAAGACTATAGAGCCAAAGGAAATATCCTCCGATAACAAAGAGAAAGAAGCTTTCTGAGAAACTTCTTTGTGTTCTGTGAAATCATCTCACAGAGTTACAGCTTTCCCCTCAAGAAGCCTTTCTCTAAGACAGTTCTTGTGGAATTGGCAAAGTGATATTTGGAAGCCCATAGAGGGCTATGGTGAAAAAGGAAATATCCTCAGATGAAATCTGAAAAGAAGCTTTCTGAGAAACTGCTTAGTGTTCTGTTAGTTCATCTCACAGAGTTATATCTGTATTTCGTGGATCTCTTTGCTAGCCTTATTTCTGTGGAATGTGAGAACAGATATTTCGGATCCCTTTGAAGACTTTAGGGCCAAAGGAAATAATCTCCGATAACAAAGAGAAAGAAGCTCTCTGAGAAACGGCTGAGTGTTCTGTTAATTCATCTCACAGAGTTACATCTGTATGTCGTGGATCTCTTTGCTAGCCTTATTTCTGTGGAATCTGAGAACAGATATTTCGGATCCCTTTGAAGACTATAGGGCCAAAGGAAATATCCTCCGATAACAAAGAGAAAGAAGCTTTCTGAGAAACTTCTTTGTGTTCTGTGAAATCATCTCACAGAGTTACAGCTTTCCCCTCAAGAAGACTTTCGCTAAGACAGTTTTCGTGGAATTGGCAAAGTGATATTTGGAAGCCCATAGAGGGCTATTGTGAAAAAGGAAATATCCTCAGATGAAATCTGGAAAGAAGCTTTCTGAGAAACTGCTGAGAGTTCTGTTAATTCATCTCACAGAGTTACATCTGTATTTCGTGGATCTCTTTGCTAGCCTTATTTCTGTGGAATCTGAGAACAGATATTTCGGATCCCTTTGAAGACTATAGGGCCAAAGGAAATATCCTCCGATAACAAAGAGAAAGAAGCTTTCGGAGAAACTTCTTTGTGTTGTGTGAAATCATCTCACAGAGTTACAGCTTTCCCCTCAAGAAGCCTTTCGCTAAGACAGTTCTTGTGGAATTGGCAAAGTGATATTTGGAAGCCCATAGAGGGCTATGGGGAAATAGGAAATATCCTCAGATGAAATCTGGAAAGAAGATTTCTGAGAAACTGCTTAGTGTTCTGTTAATTCATCTCACAGAGTTGCATATGTATTTCGTGGATCTCTTTGCTAGCCTTATTTCTGTGGAATCTGAGAACAGATATTTCGGATCCCTTTGAAGACTATAGGGCCAAAGGAAATATCCTCCGATAACAAGGAGAAAGAAGCTTTCTGAGAAACTTCTTTGTGTTCTGTGAAATCATCTCACAGAGTTACAGCTTTCCCCTCAAGAAGCCTTTCGCTCAGACAGTTCTTGTGGAATTGGCAAAGCGATATTTGGAAGCCCACAGAGGGCTATGGTGAAAAAGGAAATATCCTCAGATGAAATCTGGAAGGAAGCTTTCTGAGAAACTGCTGAGTGTTCTGTTAATTCATCTCACAGAGTTACATCTGTATTTCGTGGATCTCTTTGCTAGCCTTATTTCTGTGGAATCTGAGAACAGATATTTCGGATCCCATTGAAGACTATAGGGCCAAAGGAAATATCCTCCGATAACAAAGAGAAAGAAGCTTTCTGAGAAACTTCTTTGTGTTCTGTGAAATCATCTCACAGAGTTACAGCTTTCCCCTCAAGAAGCCTTTCGCTAAGACAGTTTTCGTGGGATTGGCAAAGTGATATTTGGAAGCCCATATAGGGCTATGGTGAAAAAGGAAATATCCTCAGATGAAATCTGGAAGGAAGCTTTCTGAGAAACTGCTGAGTGTTCTGTTAATTCATCTCACAGTGTTAAATCTGTATGTCGTTGATCTCTTTGCTAGCCTTATTTCTTTGGAATCTGAGAACAGATATTTCGGATCCCTTTGAAGACTATAGGGCCAAAGGAAATATCCTCCGATAACAAGGAGAAAGAAGCTTTCTGAGAAACTTCTTTGTGTTCTGTGAAATCATCTCACAGAGTTACAGCTTTCCCCTCAAGAAGCCTTTCGCTCAGACAGTTCTTGTGGAATTGGCAAAGCGATATTTGGAAGCCCACAGAGGGCTATGGTGAAAAAGGAAATATCCTCAGATGAAATCTGGAAGGAAGCTTTCTGAGAAACTGCTGAGTGTTCTGTTAATTCATCTCACAGAGTTACATCTGTATTTCGTGGATCTCTTTGCTAGCCTTATTTCTGTGGAATCTGAGAACAGATATTTCGGATCCCATTGAAGACTATAGGGCCAAAGGAAATATCCTCCGATAACAAAGAGAAAGAAGCTTTCTGAGAAACTTCTTTGTGTTCTGTGAAATCATCTCACAGAGTTACAGCTTTCCCCTCAAGAAGCCTTTCGCTAAGACAGTTTTCGTGGGATTGGCAAAGTGATATTTGGAAGCCCATATAGGGCTATGGTGAAAAAGGAAATATCCTCAGATGAAATCTGGAAGGAAGCTTTCTGAGAAACTGCTGAGTGTTCTGTTAATTCATCTCACAGAGTTAAATCTGTATGTCGTTGATCTCTTTGCTAGCCTTATTTCTTTGGAATCTGAGAACAGATATTTCGGATCCCTTTGAAGACTATAGGGCCAAAGGAAATCTCCTCCGATAACAAAGAGAGAGAAGCTTTCTGAGAAACTTCTTTGTGTTCTGTGAAATCATCTCACAGAGTTACAGCTTTCCCCTCAAGAAGCCTTTTGCTAAGACAGTTCTTGTGGAATTGGCAAAGTGATATTGGAAGCCCTTAGAGGGCTATGGTGAAAAAGGAAATATCCTCAGATGAAATCTGGAAAGAAGCTTTCTGAGAAACTGCTTAGTGTTCTGTTAATTCATCTCACAGAGTTACATCTGTATTTCGTGGATCTCTTTGCTAGACTTATTTCTGTGGAATCTGAGAACAGATATTTCGGATCCCTTTGAAGACTATAGGGCCAAAGGAAATATCCTCCGATAACAAAGAGAAAGAAGCTTTCTGAGAAACTTCTTTGTGTTCTGTGAAATCATCTCACAGAGTTACAGCTTTCCCCTCAAGAAGCCTTTCTCTAAGACAGTTCTTGTGGAATTGGCAAAGTGATATTTGGAAGCCCATAGAGGGCTATGGTGAAAAAGGAAATATCCTCAGATGAAATCTGAAAGGAAGCTTTCTGAGAAACTGCTTAGTGTTCTGTTAGTTCATCTCACAGAGTTACATGTGTATTTCGTGGATCTCTTTGCTAGACTTATTTCTGTGGAATCTGAGAACAGATATTTCGGATCCCATTGAAGACTATAGGGCCAAAGGAAATAATCTCCGATAACAAAGAGAAAGAAGCTTTCTGAGAAACGGCTGAGTGTTCTGTTAATTCATCTCACAGAGTTACATCTGTATGTCGTGGATCTCTTTGCTAGGCTTATTTCTGTGGAATCTGAGAACAGATATTTCGGATCCCGTTGAAGACTATAGGGCCAAAGGAAATATCCTCCGATAACAAAGAGAAAGAAGCTTTCTGAGAAACTTCTTTGTGTTCTGTGAAATCATCTCACAGAGTTACAGCTTTCCCCTCAAGAAGACTTTCGCTAAGACAGTTTTCGTGGAATTGGCAAAGTGATATTTGGAAGCCCATAGAGGGCTATTGTGAAAAAGGAAATATCCTCAGATGAAATCTGGAAAGAAGCTTTCTGAGAAACTGCTGAGAGTTCTGTTAATTCATCTCACAGAGTTACATCTGTATTTCGTGGATCTCTTTGCTAGCCTTATTTCTGTGGAATCTGAGAACAGATATTTCGGATTCCTTTGAAGACTATAGGGCCAAAGGAAATATCCTCCGATAACAAAGAGAAAGAAGCTTTCGGAGAAACTTCTTTGTGTTGTGTGAAATCATCTCACAGAGTTACAGCTTTCCCCTCAAGAAGACTTTCGCTAATACAGTTCTTGTGGAATTGGCAAAGTGATATTTGGAAGCCCATAGAGGGCTATGGTGAAATAGGAAATATCCTCAGATGAAATCTGGAAAGAAGATTTCTGAGAAACTGCTTTGTGTTCTGTTAATTCATCTCACAGAGTTGCATATGTATTTCGTGGATCTCTTTGCTAGCCTTATTTCTGTGGAATCTGAGAACAGATATTTCGGATTCCTTTGAAGACTATAGGGCCAAAGGAAATAATCTCCGATAACAAAGAAAAGAAGCTTTCTGAGAAACTTCTTTGTGTTCTGTGAAATCATCTCACAGAGTTACAGCTTTCCCCTCAAGAAGCCTTTCGCTAAGACAGTTCTTGTGGAATTGGCAAAGTGATATTTGGAAGCCCTTAGAGGTCTATGGTGAAAAAGGTAATATCCTCAGATGAAATCTGGAAAGAAGCTTTCTGAGAAACTGCTGAGTGTTCTGTTAATTCATCTCACAGAGTTACATCTGTATTTCGTGGATCTCTTTGCTAGACTTATTTCTGTGGAATCTGAGAACAGATATTTCGGATCCTGTTGAAGACTATAGGGCCAAAGGAAATATCCTCCGATAACAAAGAGAAAGAAGCTTTCTGAGAAACTTCTTTGTGTTCTGTGAAATCATCTCACAGAGTTACAGCTTCCCCCTCAAGAAGCCTTTCGCTAAGACAGTTCTTGTGGAATTGGCAAAGTGATATTTGGAAGCCCATAGAGGGCTATGGTGAAAAAGGAAATATCCTCAGATGAAATCTGGAAAGAAGCTTTCTGAGAAACTGCTTAGTGTTCTGTTAATTCATCTCACAGAGTTACATCTGTATGTCGTGGATCTCTTTGCTAGCCTTATTTCTGTGGAATCTGAGAACAGATATTTCGGATCCCTTTGAAGACTATAGGGCCAAAGGAAATAATCTCCAATAACAAAAAGAAAGAAGCTTTCTGAGAAACTTCTTTGTGTTCTGTGAAATCATCTCACAGAGTTACAGCTTTCCCCTCAAGAAGCCTTTCGCTAAGACAGTTCTTGTGGAATTGGCAAAGTGATATTTGGAAGCCCATAGAGGGCTATGGTGAAAAAGGAAATATCCTCAGATGAAATCTGGAAAGAAGCTTTCTGAGAAACTGCTGAGTGTTCTATTAATTCATCTCACAGAGTTACATCTGTATTTCGTGGATCTCTTTGCTAGACTTATTTCTGTGGAATCTGAGAACAGATATTTCGGATCCTGTTGAAGACTATAGGGCCAAAGGAAATATCCTCCGATAACAAAGAGAAAGAAGCTTTCTGAGAAACTTCTTTGTGTTCTGTGAAATCATCTCACAGAGTTACAGCTTTCCCCTCAAGAAGCCTTTCGCTAAGACAGTTTTTGTGGAATTGGCAAAGTGATATTTGGAAGCCCATAGAGGGCTATGGTGAAAAAGGAAATATCCTCAGATGAAATCTGGAAGGAAGCTTTCTGAGAAACTGCTGAGTGTTCTGTTAATTCATCTCACAGAGTTACATCTGTATGTCGTGGATCTTTTTGCTAGCCTTATTTCTGTGGAATCTGAGAACAGATAATTCGGATCCCATTGAAGACTATACGGCCAAAGGAAATATCCTCCGATAACAAAGAGAAAGAAGCTTTCTGAGAAACTTCTTTGTGTTCTGTGAAATCATCTCACAGAGTTACAGCTTTCCCCTCAAGAAGCCTTTCGCTAAGACAGTTCTTGTGGAATTGGCAAAGTGATATTTGGAAGCCCATAGAGGGCTATGGTGAAAAAGGAAATATCCTCAGATGAAATCTGGAAAGAAGCTTTCTGTGAAACTGCTGAGTGTTCTGTTAATTCATCTCACAGAGTTACATCTGTATTTCGTGGATCTCTTTGCTAGCCTTATTTCTGTGGAATCTGAGAACAGATATTTCGGATCCCTTTGAAGACTATAGGGCCAAAGGAAATATCCTCCGATAACAAAGAGAAAGAAGCTTTCTGAGAAACTTCTTTGTGTTCTGTGAAATCATCTCACAGAGTTACAGCTTTCCCTTCAAGAAGCCTTTCGCTAAGACAGTTCTTGTGGAATTGGCAAAGTGATATTTGGAAGCCCATAGAGGGCTATGGTGAAAAAGGAAATATCCTCAGATGAAATCTGGAAAGAAGCTTTCTGAGAAACTGCTTAGTGTTCTGTTAATTCATCTCACAGAGTTACATCTGCATTTCGTGGATCTCTTTGCTAGCCTTATTTCTGTGGAAACTGAGAACAGATATTTCGGATCCCATTGAAGACTATAGGGCCAAAGGAAATAATCTCCGATAACATAGAAAAGAAGCTTTCTGAGAAACTTCTTTGTGTTCTGTGAAATCATCTCACAGAGTTACAGCTTTCCCCTCAAGAAGCCTTTCGCTAAGACAGTTCTTGTGGAATTGGCAAAGTGATATTTGGAAGCCCATAGAGGGCTATGGTGAAAAAGGAAATATCCTCAGATGAAATCTGGAAGGAAGCTTTCTGAGAAACTGCTGAGTGTTCTGTTAATTCATCTCACAGAGTTACATCTGTATGTCGTGGATCTCTTTGCTAGCCTTATTTCTGTGGAATCTGAGAACAGATATTTCGGATCCCTTTGAAGACTATTGGGCCAAAGGAAATATCCTCCGATAACAAAGAGAAAGAAGCTTTCTGAGAAACTTCTTTGTGTTCTGTGAAATCATCTCACAGAGTTACAGCTTTCCCCTCAAGAAGCCTTTCGCTAAGACAGTTCTTGTGGAATTGGCAAAGTGATATTTGGAAGCCCTTAGAGGGCTATGCTGAAAAAGGAAATATCCTCAGATGAAATCTGGAAAGAAGCTTTCTGTGAAACTGCTGAGTGTTCTGTTAATTCATCTCACAGAGTTACATCTGTATTTCGTGGATCTCTTTGCTAGACTTATTTCTGTGGAATCTGAGAACAGATATTTCGGATCCCTTTGAAGACTATAGGGCCAAAGGAAATATCCTCCGATAACAAAGAGAAAGAAGCTTTCTGAGAAACTTCTTTGTGTTCTTTGAAATCATCTCACAGAGTTACAGCTTTCCCCTCAAGAAGCCTTTTGCTAAGACAGTTCTTGTGGAATTGGCAAAGTGATATTTGGAAGCCCATAGAGGGCTATGGTGAAAAAGGAAATATCCTCAGATGAAATCTGGAAAGAAGCTTTCTGAGAAACTGCTTAGTGTTCTGTTAATTCATCTCACAGAGTTACATCTGTATTTCGTGGATCTCTTTGCTAGCCTTATTTCTGTGGAAACTGAGAACAGATATTTCGGATCCCATTGAAGACTATAGGGACAAAGGAAATAATCTCCGATAACAAAGAAAAGAAGCTTTCTGAGAAACTTCTTTGTGTTCTGTGAAATCATCTCACAGAGTTACAGCTTTCCCCTCAAGAAGCCTTTCGCTAAGACAGTTCTTGTGGAATTGGCAAAGTGATATTTGGAAGCCCATAGAGGGCTATGGTGAAAAAGGAAATATCCTCAGATGAAATCTGGAAGGAAGCTTTCTGAGATACTGCTGAGTGTTCTGTTAATTCATCTCACAGAGTTACATCGGTATGTCGTGGGTCTCTTTGCTAGCCTTATTTCTGTGGAATCTGAGAACAGATATTTCGGATCCCATTGAAGACTATAGGGCCAAAGGAAATATCCTCCGATAACAAAGAGAAAGAAGCTTTCTGAGAAACTTCTTTGTGTTCTGTGAAATCATCTCACAGAGTTACAGCTTTCCCCTCAAGAAGCCTTTCGCTAAGACAGTTTTCGTGGAATTGGCAAAGTGATATTTGGAAGCCCATAGAGGGCTATGGTGAAAAAGGAAATATCCTCACATGAAATCTGGAAAGAAGCTTTCTGAGAAACTGCTGAGTGTTCTGTGAATTCATCTCACAGAGTTACATCTGTATTTCGTGGATCTCTTTGCTAGACTTATTTCTGTGGAATCTGAGAACAGATATTTCGGATCCCATTGAAGACTATAGGGCCAAAGGAAATAACCTCCGATAACAAAGAGAAAGAAGCTTTCTGAGAAACTTCTTTGTGTTCTGTGAAATCATCTCACAGAGTTACAGCTTTCCCCTCAAGAAGCCTTTCGCTAAGACAGTTCTTGTGGAATTGGCAAAGTGATATTTGGAAGCCCATAGAGGGCTATGGTGAAAAAGGAAATATCCTCAGATGAAATCTGGAAGGAAGCTTTCTGAGAAACTGCTGAGTGTTCTGTTAATTCATCTCACAGAGTTACATCTGCATTTCGTGGATCTCTTTGCTAGACTTATTTCTGTGGAATCTGAGAACAGATATTTCGGATCCCTTTGAAGACTATAGGGCCAAAGGAAATATCCTCCGATAACAAAGAGAAAGAAGCTTTCTGAGAAACTTCTTTGTGTTCTGTGAAATCATCTCACAGAGTTACAGCTTTCCCCTCAAGAAGCCTTTCGCTAAGACAGTTCTTGTGGAATTGGCAAAGTGATATTTGGAAGCCCATAGAGGGCTATGGTGAAAAAGGAAATATCCTCAGATGAAATCTGGAAAGAAGCTTTCTGAGAAACTGCTTAGTGTTCTGTTAATTCATCTCACAGAGTTACATCGGTATGTCGTGGATCTCTTTGCTAGGCTTATTTCTGTGGAATCTGAGAACAGATATTTCGGATCCCTTTGAAGACTATAGGGCCAAAGGAAATATCCTCCGATAACAAAGAGAAAGAAGCTTTCTGAGAAACTTCTTTGTGTTCTGTGAAATCATCTCACTGAGTTACAGCTTTCCCCTCAAGAAGCCTTTCGCTAAGACAGTTCTTGTGGAATTGGCAAAGTGATATTTGGAAGCCCATAGAGGGCTATGGTGAAAAAGGAAATATCCTCAGATGAAATCTGGAAAGAAGCTTTCAGAGAAACTGCTTAGTGTTCTGTTAGTTCATCTCACAGAGTTACATCTGTATTTCGTGGATCTCTTTGCTAGCCTTATTTCTGTGGAATGTGAGAACAGATATTTCGGATCCCTTTGAAGACTATAGGGCCAAAGGAAATAATCTCCGATAACAAAGAGAAAGAAGCTTTCTGAGAAACTTCTTTGTGTTCTGTGAAATCATCTCACAGAGTTACAGCTTTCCCCTAAAGAAGCCTTTCGCTCAGACAGTTCTTGTGGAATTGGCAAAGCGATATTTGGAAGCCCACAGAGGGCTATGGTGAAAAAGGAAATATCCTCAGATGAAATCTGGAAGGAAGCTTTCTGAGAAACTGCTGAGTGTTCTGTTAATTCATCTCACAGAGTTACATCTGTATTTCGTGGATCTCTTTGCTAGCCATATTTCTGTGGAATCTGAGAACAGATATTTCGGATCCCATTGAAGACTATAGGGCCAAAGGAAATATCCTCCGATAACAAAGAGAAAGAAGCTTTCTGAGAAACTTCTTTGTGTTCTGTGAAATCATCTCACAGAGTTACAGCTTTCCCCTCAAGAAGCCTTTCGCTAAGACAGTTTTCGTGGGATTGGCAAAGTGATATTTGGAAGCCCATATAGGGCAATGGTGAAAAAGGAAATATCCTCAGATGAAATCTGGAAAGAAGCTTTCTGAGAAACTGCTGAGTGTTCTGTTAATTCATCTCACAGAGTTACATCTGTATTTCGTGGATCTCTTTGCTAGACTTATTTCTGTGGAATCTGAGAACAGATATTTCGGATCCCTTTGAAGACTATAGGGCTAAAGGAAATAATCTCCGATAACAAAGAGAAAGAAGCTTTCTGAGAAACTTCTTTGTGTTCTGTGAAATCATCTCACAGAGTTACAGCTTTCCCCTCAAGAAGCCTTTCGCTAAGACAGTTCCTGTGGAATTGGCAAAGTGATATTTGGAAGCCCATAGAGGGCTATGGTGAAAAAGGAAATATCCTCAGATGAAATCTGGAAGGAAGCTTTCTGAGAAACTGCTGAGTGTTCTGTTAATTCATCTCACAGAGTTACATCTGTATGTCGTGGATCTTTTTGCTAGCCTTATTTCTGTGGAATCTGAGAACAGATAATTCGGATCCCATTGAAGACTATAGGGCCAAAGGAAATATCCTCCGATAACAAAGAGAAAGAAGCTTTCTGAGAAACTTCTTTGTGTTCTGTGAAATCATCTCACAGAGTTACAGCTTTCCCCTCAAGAAGCCTTTCGCTAAGACAGTTCTTGTGGAATTGACAAAGTGATATTTGGAAGCCCTTAGAGGGCTATGCTGAAAAAGGAAATATCCTCAGATGAAATCTGGAAAGAAGCTTTCTGTGAAACTGCTGAGTGTTCTGTTAATTCATCTCACAGAGTTACATCTGTATTTCGTGGATCTCTTTGCTAGCCTTATTTCTGTGGAATCTGAGAACAGATATTTCGGATCCCTTTGAAGAGTATAGGGCCAAAGGAAATATCCTCCGATAACAAAGAGAAAGAAGCTTTCTGAGAAACTTCTTTGTGTTCTGTGAAATCATCTCACAGAGTTACAGCTTTCCCCTCAAGAAGCCTTTCGCTAAGACAGTTCTTGTGGAATTGGCAAAGTGATATTTGGAAGCCCATAGAGGGCTATGGTGAAAAAGGAAATATCCTCAGATGAAATCTGGAAAGAAGCTTTCTGAGAAACTGCTTAGTGTTCTGTTAATTCATCTCACAGAGTTACATCTGCATTTCGTGGATCTCTTTGCTAGCCTTATTTCTGTGGAAACTGAGAACAGATATTTCGGATCCCATTGAAGACTATAGGGCCAAAGGAAATAATCTCCGATAACATATAAAAGAAGCTTTCTGAGAAACTTCTTTGTGTTCTGTGAAATCATCTCACAGAGTTACAGCTTTCCCCTCAAGAAGCCTTTCGCTAAGACAGTTCTTGTGGAAATGGCAAAGTGATATTTGGAAGCCCATAGAGGGCTATGGTGAAAAAGGAAATATCCTCAGATGAAATCTGGAAGGAAGCTTTCTGAGAAACTGCTGAGTGTTCTGTTAACTCATCTCACAGAGTTACATCTGTATGTCGTGGATCTCTTTGCTAGCCTTATTTCTGTGGAATCTGAGAACAGATATTTCGGATCCCTTTGAAGACTATTGGGCCAAAGGAAATATCCTCCGATAACAAAGAGAAAGAAGCTTTCTGAGAAACTTCTTTGTGTTCTGTGAAATCATCTCACAGAGTTACAGCTTTCCCCTCAAGAAGCCTTTCGCTAAGACAGTTCTTGTGGAATTGGCAAAGTGATATTTGGAAGCCCTTAGAGGGCTATGCTGAAAAAGGAAATATCCTCAGATGAAATCTGGAAAGAAGCTTTCTGTGAAACTGCTGAGTGTTCTGTTAATTCATCTCACAGAGTTACATCTGTATTTCGTGGATCTCTTTGCTAGACTTATTTCTGTGGAATCTGAGAACAGATATTTCGGATCCCATTGAAGACTATAGGGCCAAAGGAAATATCCTCCGATAACAAAGAGAAAGAAGCTTTCTGAGAAACTTCTTTGTGTTCTGTGAAATCATCTCACAGAGTTACAGCTTTCCCCTCAAGAAGCCTTTCGCTAAGACAGTTCTTGTGGAATTGGCAAAGTGATATTTGGAAGCCCATAGAGGGCTATGGTGAAAAAGGAAATATCCTCAGATGAAATCTGGAAAGAAGCTTTCTGAGAAACTGCTTAGTGTTCTGTTAATTCATCTCACAGAGTTACATCTGTATTTCGTGGATCTCTTTGCTAGCCTTATTTCTTTGGAAACTGAGAACAGATATTTCGGATCCCATTGAAGACTATAGGGCCAAAGGAAATAATCTCCGATAACAAAGAAAAGAAGCTTTCTGAGAAACTTCTTTGTGTTCTGTGAAATCATCTCACAGAGTTACAGCTTTCCCCTCAAGAAGCCTTTCGCTAAGACAGTTCTTGTGGAATTGGCAAAGTGATATTTGGAAGCCCATAGAGGGCTATGGTGAAAAAGGAAATATCCTCAGATGAAATCTGGAAGGAAGCTTTCTGAGATACTGCTGAGTGTTCTGTTAATTCATCTCACAGAGTTACATCGGTATGTCGTGGGTCTCTTTGCTAGCCTTATTTCTGTGGAATCTGAGAACAGATATTTCGGATCCCATTGAAGACTATAGGGCCAAAGGAAATATCCTCCGATAACAAAGAGAAAGAAGCTTTCTGAGAAACTTCTTTGTGTTCTGTGAAATCATCTCACAGAGTTACAGCTTTCCCCTCAAGAAGCCTTTCGCTAAGACAGTTTTCGTGGAATTGGCAAAGTGATATTTGGAAGCCCATAGAGGGCTATGTTGAAAAAGGAAATATCCTCACATGAAATCTGGAAAGAAGCTTTCTGAGAAACTGCTGAGTGTTCTGTGAATTCATCTCACAGAGTTACATCTGTATTTCGTGGATCTCTTTGCTAGACTTATTTCTGTGGAATCTGAGAACAGATATTTCGGATCCCATTGAAGACTATAGGGCCAAAGGAAATAACCTCCGATAACAAAGAGAAAGAAGCTTTCTGAGAAACTTCTTTGTGTTCTGTGAAATCATCTCACAGAGTTACAGCTTTCCCCTCAAGAAGCCTTTCGCTAAGACAGTTCTTGTGGAATTGGCAAAGTGATATTTGGAAGCCCATAGAGGGCTATGGTGAAAAAGGAAATATCCTCAGATGAAATCTGGAAGGAAGCTTTCTGAGAAACTGCTGAGTGTTCTGTTAATTCATCTCACAGAGTTACATCTGTATTTCGTGGATCTCTTTGCTAGACTTATTTCTGTGGAATCTGAGAACAGATATTTCGGATCCCTTTGAAGACTATAGGGCCAAAGGAAATATCCTCCGATAACAAAGAGAAAGAAGCTTTCTGAGAAACTTCTTTGTGTTCTGTGAAATCATCTCACAGAGTTACAGCTTTCCCCTCAAGAAGCCTTTCGCTAAGACAGTTCTTGTGGAATTGGCAAAGTGATATTTGGAAGCCCATAGAGGGCTATGGTGAAAAAGGAAATATCCTCAGATGAAATCTGGAAAGAAGCTTTCTGAGAAACTGCTTAGTGTTCTGTTAATTCATCTCACAGAGTTACATCTGTATTTCGTGGATCTCTTTGCTAGGCTTATTTCTGTGGAATCTGAGAACAGATATTTCGGATCCCTTTGAAGACTATAGGGCCAAAGGAAATATCCTCCGATAACAAAGAGAAAGAAGCTTTCTGAGAAACTTCTTTGTGTTCTGTGAAATCATCTCACTGAGTTACAGCTTTCCCCTCAAGAAGCCTTTCGCTAAGACAGTTCTTGTGGAATTGGCAAAGTGATATTTGGAAGCCCATAGAGGGCTATGGTGAAAAAGGAAATATCCTCAGATGAAATCTGGAAAGAAGCTTTCAGAGAAACTGCTTAGTGTTCTGTTAGTTCATCTCACAGAGTTACATCTGTATTTCGTGGATCTCTTTGCTAGCCTTATTTCTGTGGAATGTGAGAACAGATATTTCGGATCCCTTTGAAGACTATAGGGCCAAAGGAAATAATCTCCGATAACAAAGAGAAAGAAGCTTTCTGAGAAACTTCTTTGTGTTCTGTGAAATCATCTCACAGAGTTACAGCTTTCCCCTAAAGAAGCCTTTCGCTCAGACAGTTCTTGTGGAATTGGCAAAGCGATATTTGGAAGCCCACAGAGGGCTATGGTGAAAAAGGAAATATCCTCAGATGAAATCTGGAAAGAAGCTTTCTGAGAAACTGCTGAGTGTTCTGTTAATTCATCTCACAGAGTTACATCTGTATTTCGTGGATCTCTTTGCTAGACTTATTTCTGTGGAATCTGAGAACAGATATTTCGGATCCCTTTGAAGACTATAGAGCCAAAGGAAATATCCTCCGATAACAAAGAGAAAGAAGCTTTCTGAGAAACTTCTTTGTGTTCTGTGAAATCATCTCACAGAGTTACAGCTTTCCCCTCAAGAAGCCTTTCGCTAAGACAGTTCTTGTGGAGTTGGCAAAGTGATATTTGGAAGCCCATAGAGGGCTATGGTGAAAAAGGAAATATCCTCAGATGAAATCTGGAAAGAAGCTTTCTGAGAAACTGCTTAGTGTTCTGTTAATTCATCTCACAGAGTTACATCGGTATGTCGTGGATCTCTTTGCTAGGCTTATTTCTGTGGAATCTGAGAACAGATATTTCGGATCCCTTTGAAGACTATAGGGCCAAAGGAAATATCCTCCGATAACAAAGAGAAAGAAGCTTTCTGAGAAACTTCTTTGTGTTCTGTGAAATCATCTCACTGAGTTACAGCTTTCCCCTCAAGAAGCCTTTCGCTAAGACAGTTCTTGTGGAATTGGCAAAGTGATATTTGGAAGCCCATAGAGGGCTATGGTGAAAAAGGAAATATCCTCAGATGAAATCTGGAAAGAAGCTTTCAGAGAAACTGCTTAGTGTTCTGTTAGTTCATCTCACAGAGTTACATCTGTATTTCGTGGATCTCTTTGCTAGCCTTATTTCTGTGGAATGTGAGAACAGATATTTCGGATCCCTTTGAAGACTATAGGGCCAAAGGAAATAATCTCCGATAACAAAGAGAAAGAAGCTTTCTGAGAAACTTCTTTGTGTTCTGTGAAATCATCTCACAGAGTTACAGCTTTCCCCTAAAGAAGCCTTTCGCTCAGACAGTTCTTGTGGAATTGGCAAAGCGATATTTGGAAGCCCTCAGAGGGCTATGGTGAAAAAGGAAATATCCTCAGATGAAATCTGGAAGGAAGCTTTCTGAGAAACTGCTGAGTGTTCTGTTAATTCATCTCACAGAGTTACATCTGTATTTCGTGGATCTCTTTGCTAGCCATATTTCTGTGGAATCTGAGAACAGATATTTCGGATCCCATTGAAGACTATAGGGCCAAAGGAAATATCCTCCGATAACAAAGAGAAAGAAGCTTTCTGAGAAACTTCTTTGTGTTCTGTGAAATCATCTCACAGAGTTACAGCTTTCCCCTCAAGAAGCCTTTCGCTAAGACAGTTTTCGTGGGATTGGCAAAGTGATATTTGGAAGCCCATATAGGGCAATGGTGAAAAAGGAAATATCCTCAGATGAAATCTGGAAAGAAGCTTTCTGAGAAACTGCTGAGTGTTCTGTTAATTCATCTCACAGAGTTACATCTGTATTTCGTGGATCTCTTTGCTAGACTTATTTCTGTGGAATCTGAGAACAGATATTTCGGATCCCTTTGAAGACTATAGGGCTAAAGGAAATAATCTCCGATAACAAAGAGAAAGAAGCTTTCTGAGAAACTTCTTTGTGTTCTGTGAAATCATCTCACAGAGTTACAGCTTTCCCCTCAAGAAGCCTTTCGCTAAGACAGTTCCTGTGGAATTGGCAAAGTGATATTTGGAAGCCCATAGAGGGCTATGGTGAAAAAGGAAATATCCTCAGATGAAATCTGGAAGGAAGCTTTCTGAGAAACTGCTGAGTGTTCTGTTAATTCATCTCACAGAGTTACATCTGTATGTCGTGGATCTTTTTGCTAGCCTTATTTCTGTGGAATCTGAGAACAGATAATTCGGATCCCATTGAAGACTATAGGGCCAAAGGAAATATCCTCCGATAACAAAGAGAAAGAAGCTTTCTGAGAAACTTCTTTGTGTTCTGTGAAATCATCTCACAGAGTTACAGCTTTCCCCTCAAGAAGCCTTTCGCTAAGACAGTTCTTGTGGAATTGACAAAGTGATATTTGGAAGCCCTTAGAGGGCTATGCTGAAAAAGGAAATATCCTCAGATGAAATCTGGAAAGAAGCTTTCTGTGAAACTGCTGAGTGTTCTGTTAATTCATCTCACAGAGTTACATCTGTATTTCGTGGATCTCTTTGCTAGCCTTATTTCTGTGGAATCTGAGAACAGATATTTCGGATCCCTTTGAAGAGTATAGGGCCAAAGGAAATATCCTCCGATAACAAAGAGAAAGAAGCTTTCTGAGAAACTTCTTTGTGTTCTGTGAAATCATCTCACAGAGTTACAGCTTTCCCCTCAAGAAGCCTTTCGCTAAGACAGTTCTTGTGGAATTGGCAAAGTGATATTTGGAAGCCCATAGAGGGCTATGGTGAAAAAGGAAATATCCTCAGATGAAATCTGGAAAGAAGCTTTCTGAGAAACTGCTTAGTGTTCTGTTAATTCATCTCACAGAGTTACATCTGCATTTCGTGGATCTCTTTGCTAGCCTTATTTCTGTGGAAACTGAGAACAGATATTTCGGATCCCATTGAAGACTATAGGGCCAAAGGAAATAATCTCCGATAACATATAAAAGAAGCTTTCTGAGAAACTTCTTTGTGTTCTGTGAAATCATCTCACAGAGTTACAGCTTTCCCCTCAAGAAGCCTTTCGCTAAGACAGTTCTTGTGGAAATGGCAAAGTGATATTTGGAAGCCCATAGAGGGCTATGGTGAAAAAGGAAATATCCTCAGATGAAATCTGGAAGGAAGCTTTCTGAGAAACTGCTGAGTGTTCTGTTAACTCATCTCACAGAGTTACATCTGTATGTCGTGGATCTCTTTGCTAGCCTTATTTCTGTGGAATCTGAGAACAGATATTTCGGATCCCTTTGAAGACTATTGGGCCAAAGGAAATATCCTCCGATAACAAAGAGAAAGAAGCTTTCTGAGAAACTTCTTTGTGTTCTGTGAAATCATCTCACAGAGTTACAGCTTTCCCCTCAAGAAGCCTTTCGCTAAGACAGTTCTTGTGGAATTGGCAAAGTGATATTTGGAAGCCCTTAGAGGGCTATGCTGAAAAAGGAAATATCCTCAGATGAAATCTGGAAAGAAGCTTTCTGTGAAACTGCTGAGTGTTCTGTTAATTCATCTCACAGAGTTACATCTGTATTTCGTGGATCTCTTTGCTAGACTTATTTCTGTGGAATCTGAGAACAGATATTTCGGATCCCATTGAAGACTATAGGGCCAAAGGAAATATCCTCCGATAACAAAGAGAAAGAAGCTTTCTGAGAAACTTCTTTGTGTTCTGTGAAATCATCTCACAGAGTTACAGCTTTCCCCTCAAGAAGCCTTTCGCTAAGACAGTTCTTGTGGAATTGGCAAAGTGATATTTGGAAGCCCATAGAGGGCTATGGTGAAAAAGGAAATATCCTCAGATGAAATCTGGAAAGAAGCTTTCTGAGAAACTGCTTAGTGTTCTGTTAATTCATCTCACAGAGTTACATCTGTATTTCGTGGATCTCTTTGCTAGCCTTATTTCTTTGGAAACTGAGAACAGATATTTCGGATCCCTTTGAAGACTATAGGGCCAAAGGAAATAATCTCCGATAACAAAGAAAAGAAGCTTTCTGAGAAACTTCTTTGTGTTCTGTGAAATCATCTCACAGAGTTACAGCTTTCCCCTCAAGAAGCCTTTCGCTAAGACAGTTCTTGTGGAATTGGCAAAGTGATATTTGGAAGCCCATAGAGGGCTATGGTGAAAAAGGAAATATCCTCAGATGAAATCTGGAAGGAAGCTTTCTGAGATACTGCTGAGTGTTCTGTTAATTCATCTCACAGAGTTACATCGGTATGTCGTGGGTCTCTTTGCTAGCCTTATTTCTGTGGAATCTGAGAACAGATATTTCGGATCCCATTGAAGACTATAGGGCCAAAGGAAATATCCTCCGATAACAAAGAGAAAGAAGCTTTCTGAGAAACTTCTTTGTGTTCTGTGAAATCATCTCACAGAGTTACAGCTTTCCCCTCAAGAAGCCTTTCGCTAAGACAGTTTTCGTGGAATTGGCAAAGTGATATTTGGAAGCCCATAGAGGGCTATGTTGAAAAAGGAAATATCCTCACATGAAATCTGGAAAGAAGCTTTCTGAGAAACTGCTGAGTGTTCTGTGAATTCATCTCACAGAGTTACATCTGTATTTCGTGGATCTCTTTGCTAGACTTATTTCTGTGGAATCTGAGAACAGATATTTCGGATCCCATTGAAGACTATAGGGCCAAAGGAAATAACCTCCGATAACAAAGAGAAAGAAGCTTTCTGAGAAACTTCTTTGTGTTCTGTGAAATCATCTCACAGAGTTACAGCTTTCCCCTCAAGAAGCCTTTCGCTAAGACAGTTCTTGTGGAATTGGCAAAGTGATATTTGGAAGCCCATAGAGGGCTATGGTGAAAAAGGAAATATCCTCAGATGAAATCTGGAAGGAAGCTTTCTGAGAAACTGCTGAGTGTTCTGTTAATTCATCTCACAGAGTTACATCTGTATTTCGTGGATCTCTTTGCTAGACTTATTTCTGTGGAATCTGAGAACAGATATTTCGGATCCCTTTGAAGACTATAGGGCCAAAGGAAATATCCTCCGATAACAAAGAGAAAGAAGCTTTCTGAGAAACTTCTTTGTGTTCTGTGAAATCATCTCACAGAGTTACAGCTTTCCCCTCAAGAAGCCTTTCGCTAAGACAGTTCTTGTGGAATTGGCAAAGTGATATTTGGAAGCCCATAGAGGGCTATGGTGAAAAAGGAAATATCCTCAGATGAAATCTGGAAAGAAGCTTTCTGAGAAACTGCTTAGTGTTCTGTTAATTCATCTCACAGAGTTACATCTGTATTTCGTGGATCTCTTTGCTAGGCTTATTTCTGTGGAATCTGAGAACAGATATTTCGGATCCCTTTGAAGACTATAGGGCCAAAGGAAATATCCTCCGATAACAAAGAGAAAGAAGCTTTCTGAGAAACTTCTTTGTGTTCTGTGAAATCATCTCACTGAGATACAGCTTTCCCCTCAAGAAGCCTTTCGCTAAGACAGTTCTTGTGGAATTGGCAAAGTGATATTTGGAAGCCCATAGAGGGCTATGGTGAAAAAGGAAATATCCTCAGATGAAATCTGGAAAGAAGCTTTCAGAGAAACTGCTTAGTGTTCTGTTAGTTCATCTCACAGAGTTACATCTGTATTTCGTGGATCTCTTTGCTAGCCTTATTTCTGTGGAATGTGAGAACAGATATTTCGGATCCCTTTGAAGACTATAGGGCCAAAGGAAATAATCTCCGATAACAAAGAGAAAGAAGCTTTCTGAGAAACTTCTTTGTGTTCTGTGAAATCATCTCACAGAGTTACAGCTTTCCCCTAAAGAAGCCTTTCGCTCAGACAGTTCTTGTGGAATTGGCAAAGCGATATTTGGAAGCCCACAGAGGGCTATGGTGAAAAAGGAAATATCCTCAGATGAAATCTGGAAAGAAGCTTTCTGAGAAACTGCTGAGTGTTCTGTTAATTCATCTCACAGAGTTACATCTGTATTTCGTGGATCTCTTTGCTAGCCTTATTTCTGTGGAATCTGAGAACAGGTATTTCGGATCCCATTGAAGACTATAGGGCCAAAGGAAATATCCTCCGATAACAAAGAGAAAGAAGCTTTCTGAGAAACTTCTTTGTGTTCTGTGAAATCATCTCACAGAGTTACAGCTTTCCCCTCAAGAAGCCTTTCGCTAAGACAGTTTTCGTGGGATTGGCAAAGTGATATTTGGAAGCCCTTATAGGGCTATGGTGAAAAAGGAAATATCCTCAGATGAAATCTGGAAAGAAGCTTTCTGAGAAACTGCTGAGTGTTCTGTTAATTCATCTCACAGAGTTACATCTGTATTTCGTGGATCTCTTTGCTAGACTTATTTCTGTGGAATCTGAGAACAGATATTTCGGATCCCTTTGAAGACTACAGGGCCAAAGGAAATATCCTCCGATTACAAAGAGAAAGAAGCTTTCTGAGAAACTTCTTTGTGTTCTGTGAAATCATCTCAGAGAGTTACAGCTTTCCCCTCAAAAAGCCTTTCTCTAAGACAGTTCTTGTGGAATTGGCAAAGTGATATTTGGAAGCCCATAGAGGGCTATGGTGAAAAAGGAAATATCCTCAGATGAAATCTGGAAGGAAGCTTTCTGAGATACTGCTGAGTGTTCTGTTAATTCATCTCACAGAGTTACATCGGTATGTCGTGGGTCTCTTTGCTAGCCTTATTTCTGTGGAATCTGAGAACAGATATTTCGGATCCCATTGAAGACTATAGGGACAAAGGAAATATCCTCCGATAACAAAGAGAAAGAAGCTTTCTGAGAAACTTCTTTGTGTTCTGTGAAATCATCTCACAGAGTTACAGCTTTCCCCTCAAGAAGCCTTTCGCTAAGACAGTTTTCGTGGAATTGGCAAAGTGATATTTGGAAGCCCATAGAGGGCTATGGTGAAAAAGGAAATATCCTCACATGAAATCTGGAAAGAAGCTTTCTGAGAAACTGCTGAGTGTTCTGTGAATTCATCTCACAGAGTTACATCTGTATTTCGTGGATCTCTTTGCTAGACTTATTTCTGTGGAATCTGAGAACAGATATTTCGGATCCCATTGAAGACTATAGGGCCAAAGGAAATAACCTCCGATAACAAAGAGAAAGAAGCTTTCTGAGAAACTTCTTTGTGTTCTGTGAAATCATCTCACAGAGTTACAGCTTTCCCCTCAAGAAGCCTTTCGCTAAAACAGTTCTTGTGGAATTGGCAAAGTGATATTTGGAAGCCCATAGAGGGCTATGGTGAAAAAGGAAATATCCTCAGATGAAATCTGGAAAGAAGCTTTCTGAGAAACTGCTTAGTGTTCTGTTAATTCATCTCACAGAGTTACATCTGTATTTCGTGGATCTCTTTGCTAGGCTTATTTCTGTGGAATCTGAGAACAGATATTTCGGATCCCTTTGAAGAGTATAGGGCCAAAGGAAATATCCTCCGATAACAAAGAGAAAGAAGCTTTCTGAGAAACTTCTTTGTGTTCTGTGAAATCATCTCACTGAGTTACAGCTTTCCCCTCAAGAAGCCTTTCGCTAAGACAGTTCTTGTGGAATTGGCAAAGTGATATTTGGAAGCCCATAGAGGGCTATGGTGAAAAAGGAAATATCCTCAGATGAAATCTGGAAAGAAGCTTTCAGAGAAACTGCTTAGTGTTCTGTTAGTTCATCTCACAGAGTTACATCTGTATTTCGTGGATCTCTTTGCTAGCCTTATTTCTGTGGAATGTGAGAACAGATATTTCGGATCCCTTTGAAGACTATAGGGCCAAAGGAAATAATCTCCGATAACAAAGAGAAAGAAGCTTTCTGAGAAACTTCTTTGTGTTCTGTGAAATCATCTCACAGAGTTACAGCTTTCCCCTAAAGAAGCCTTTTGCTCAGACAGTTCTTGTGGAATTGGCAAAGCGATATTTGGAAGCCCACAGAGGGCTATGGTGAAAAAGGAAATATCCTCAGATGAAATCTGGAAGGAAGCTTTCTGAGAAACTGCTGAGTGTTCTGTTAATTCATCTCACAGAGTTACATCTGTATTTCGTGGATCTCTTTGCTAGCCTTATTTCTGTGGAATCTGAGAACAGATATTTCGGATCCCATTGAAGACTATAGGGCCAAAGGAAATATCCTCCGATAACAAAGAGAAAGAAGCTTTCTGAGAAACTTCTTTGTGTTCTGTGAAATCATCTCACAGAGTTACAGCTTTCCCCTCAAGAAGCCTTTCGCTAAGACAGTTTTCGTGGGATTGCAAAGTGATATTTGGAAGCCCATATAGGGCTATGGTGAAAAAGGAAATATCCTCAGATGAAATCTGGAAAGAAGCTTTCTGAGAAACTGCTGAGTGTTCTGTTAATTCATCTCACAGAGTTACATCTGTATTTCGTGGATCTCTTTGCTAGACTTATTTCTGTGGAATCTGAGAACAGATATTTCGGATCCCTTTGAAGACTACAGGGCCAAAGGAAATATCCTCCGATTACAAAGAGAAAGAAGCTTTCTGAGAAACTTCTTTGTGTTCTGTGAAATCATCTCACAGAGTTACAGCTTTCCCCTCAAAAAGCCTTTCTCTAAGACAGTTCTTGTGGAATTGGCAAAGTGATATTTGGAAGCCCATAGAGGGCTATGGTGAAAAAGGAAATATCCTCAGATGAAATCTGAAAAGAAGCTTTCTGAGAAACTGCTTAGTGTTCTGTTAGTTCATCTCACAGAGTTATATCTGTATTTCTTGGATCTCTTTGCTAGCCTTATTTCTGTGGAATCTGAGAACAGATATTTCGGATCCCTTTGAAGACTTTAGGGCCAAAGGAAATAATCTCCGATAACAAAGAGAAAGAAGCTTTCTGAGAAACTTCTTTGTGTTCTGTGAAATCATCTCACAGAGTTACAGCTTTCCCCTCAAGAAGCCTTTCGCTAAGACAGTTTTCGTGGAATTGGCAAAGTGATATTTGGAAGCCCATAGAGGGCTACGGTGAAAAAGGAAATATCCTCACATGAAATCTGGAAAGAAGCTTTCTGAGAAACTGCTGAGTGTTCTGTGAATTCATCTCACAGAGTTACATCTGTATTTCGTGGATCTCTTTGCTAGACTTATTTCTGTGGAATCTGAGAACAGATATTTCGGATCCCATTGAAGACTATAGGGCCAAAGGAAATAACCTCCGATAACAAAGAGAAAGAAGCTTTCTGAGAAACTTCTTTGTGTTCTGTGAAATCATCTCACAGAGTTACAGCTTTCCCCTCAAGAAGCCTTTCGCTAAGACAGTTCTTGTGGAATTGGCAAAGTGATATTTGGAAGCCCATAGAGGGCTATGGTGAAAAAGGAAATATCCTCAGATGAAATCTGGAAGGAAGCTTTCTGAGAAACTGCTGAGTGTTCTGTTAATTCATCTCACAGAGTTACATCTGTATGTCGTGGATCTCTTTGCTAGCCTTATTTCTGTGGAATCTGAGAACAGATATTTCGGATCCCTTTGAAGACTATAGGGCCAAAGGAAATATCCTCCGATAACAAAGAGAAAGAAGCTTTCTGAGAAACTTCTTTGTGTTCTGTGAAATCATCTCACAGAGTTACAGCTTTCCCCTCAAGAAGCCTTTCGCTAAGACAGTTCTTGTGGAATTGGCAAAGTGATATTTGGAAGCCCTTAGAGGGCTATGCTGAAAAAGGAAATATCCTCAGATGAAATCTGGAAAGAAGCTTTCTGAGAAACTGCTTAGTGTTCTGTTAATTCATCTCACAGAGTTATATCTGTATGTCGTGGATCTCTTTGCTAGCCTTATTTCTGTGGAATGTGAGAACAGATATTTCGGATCCCTTTGAAGACTTTAGGGCCAAAGGAAATAATCTCCGATAACAAAGAGAAAGAAGCTCTCTGAGAAACGGCTGAGTGTTCTGTTAATTCATCTCACAGAGTTACATCTGTATGTCGTGGATCTCTTTGCTAGCCTTATTTCTGTGGAATCTGGGAACAGATATTTCGGATCCCATTGAAGACTATAGGGCCAAAGGAAATATCCTCCGATAACAAAGAGAAAGAAGCTTTCTGAGAAACTTCTTTGTGTTCTGTGAAATCATCTCACAGAGTTACAGCTTTCCCCTCAAGAAGACTTTCGCTAAGACAGTTTTCGTGGAATTGGCAAAGTGATATTTGGAAGCCCATAGAGGGCTATTGTGAAAAAGGAAATATCCTCAGATGAAATCTGGAAAGAAGCTTTCTGAGAAACTGCTCAGAGTTCTCTTAATTCATCTCACAGAGTTACATCTGTATTTCGTGGATCTCTTTGCTAGCCTTATTTCTGTGGAATCTGAGAACAGATATTTCGGATCCCTTTGAAGACTATAGGGCCAAAGGAAATATCCTCCGATAACAAAGAGAAAGAAGCTTTCGGAGAAACTTCTTTGTGTTGTGTGAAATCATCTCACAGAGTTACAGCTTTCCCCTCAAGAAGCCTTTCGCTAAGACAGTTCTTGTGGAATTGGCAAAGTGATATTTGGAAGCCCATAGAGGGCTATGGTGAAATAGGAAATATCCTCAGATGAAATCTGGAAAGAAGCTTTCTGTGAAACTGCTGAGTGTTCTGTTAATTCATCTCACAGAGTTACATCTGTATTTCGTGGATCTCTTTGCTAGGCTTATTTCTGTGGAATCTGAGAACAGATATTTCGGATCCCTTTGAAGACTATAGGGCCAAAGGAAATATCCTCCGATAACAAAGAGAAAGAAGCTTTCTGAGAAACTTCTTTGTGTTCTGTGAAATCATCTCACTGAGTTACAGCTTTCCCCTCAAGAAGCCTTTCGCTAAGACAGTTCTTGTGGAATTGGAAAAGTGATATTTGGAAGCCCATAGAGGGCTATGGTGAAAAAGGAAATATCCTCAGATGAAATCTGGAAAGAAGCTTTCTGAGAAACTGCTTAGTGTTCTGTTAATTCATCTCACAGAGTTACATCTGTATTTCGTGGATCTCTTTGCTAGCCTTATTTCTGTGGAAACTGAGAACAGATATTTCGGATCCCATTGAAGACTATAGGGCCAAAGGAAATAATCTCCGATAACAAAGAGAAAGAAGCTTTCTGAGAAACTTCTTTGTGTTCTGTGAAATCATCTCACAGAGTTACAGCTTTCCCCTCAAGAAGCCTTTCGCTAAGACAGTTCTTGTGGAATTGGCAAAGCGATATTTGGAAGCCCACAGAGGGCTATGGTGAAAAAGGAAATATCCTCAGATGAAATCTGGAAGGAAGCTTTCTGAGAAACTGCTGAGTGTTCTGTTAATTCATCTCACAGAGTTACATCTGTATTTCGTGGATCTCTTTGCTAGCCTTATTTCTGTGGAATCTGAGAACAGATATTTCGGATCCCTTTGAAGACTATAGGGCCAAAGGACATATCCTCCGATAACAAAGAGAAAGAAGCTTTCTGAGAAACTTCTTTGTGTTCTGTGAAATCATCTCACAGAGTTACAGCTTTCCCCTCAAGAAGCCTTTCGCTAAGACAGTTTTCGTGGGATTGGCAAAGTGATATTTGGAAGCCCATATAGGGCTATGGTGAAAAAGGAAATATCCTCAGATGAAATCTGGAAGGAAGCTTTCTGAGAAACTGCTGAGTGTTCTGTTAATTCATCTCACAGAGTTACATCTGTATGTCGTGGATCTCTTTGCTAGCCTTATTTCTGTGGAATCTGAGAACAGATATTTCGGATCCCTTTGAAGACTATAGGGCCAAAGGAAATATCCTCCGATAACAAAGAGAGAGAAGCTTTCTGAGAAACTTCTTTGTGTTCTGTGAAATCATCTCACAGAGTTACAGCTTTCCCCTCAAGAAGCCTTTTGCTAAGACAGTTCTTGTGGAATTGGCAAAGTGATATTTGGAAGCCCTTAGAGGGCTATGGTGAAAAAGGAAATATCCTCAGATGAAATCTGGAAAGAAGCTTTCTGAGAAACTGCTTAGTGTTCTGTTAATTCATCTCACAGAGTTACATCTGTATTTCGTGGATCTCTTTGCTAGACTTATTTCTGTGGAATCTGAGAACAGATATTTCGGATCCCTTTGAAGACTATAGGGCCAAAGGAAATATCCTCCGATAACAAAGAGAAAGAAGCTTTCTGAGAAACTTCTTTGTGTTCTGTGAAATCATCTCACAGAGTTACAGCTTTCCCCTCAAGAAGCCTTTCTCTAAGACAGTTCTTGTGGAATTGGCAAAGTGATATTTGGAAGCCCATAGAGGGCTATGGTGAAAAAGGAAATATCCTCAGATGAAATCTGAAAAGAAGCTTTCTGAGAAACTGCTTAGTGTTCTGTTAGTTCATCTCACAGAGTTATATCTGTATTTCGTGGATCTCTTTGCTAGCCTTATTTCTGTGGAATGTGAGAACAGACATTTCGGATCCCTTTGAAGACTTTAGGGCCAAAGGAAATAATCTCCGATAACAAAGAGAAAGAATCTTTCTGAGAAACGGCTGAGTGTTCTGTTAATTCATCTCACAGAGTTACATCTGTATGTCGTGGATCTCTTTGCTAGCCTTATTTCTGTGGAATCTGAGAACAGATATTTCGGATCCCATTGAAGACTATAGGGCCAAAGGAAATATCCTCCGATAACAAAGAGAAAGAAGCTTTCTGAGAAACTTCTTTGTGTTCTGTGAAATCATCTCACAGAGTTACAGCTTTCCCCTCAAGAAGACTTTCGCTAAGACAGTTTTCGTGGAATTGGCAAAGTGATATTTGGAAGCCCATAGAGGGCTATTGTGAAAAAGGAAATATTCTCAGATGAAATCTGGAAAGAAGCTTTCTGAGAAACTGCTGAGAGTTCTGTTAATTTATCTCACAGAGTTACATCTGTATTTCGTGAATCACTTTGCTAGCCTTATTTCTGTGGAATCTGAGAACAGATATTTCGGATGTCTTTGAAGACTATAGGGCCAAAGGAAATATCCTCCGATAACAAAGAGAAAGAAGCTTTCTGAGAAACTTCTTTGTGTTCTGTGAAATCATCTCACAGAGTTACAGCTTTCCCCTCAAGAAGCCTTTCGCTAAGACAGTTCTTGTGGAATTGGCAAAGTGATATTTGGAAGCCCTTAGAGGGCTATGGTGAAATAGGAAATATCCTCAGATGAAATCTGGAAAGAAGATTTCTGAGAAACTGCTTAGTGTTCTGTTAATTCATCTCACAGAGTTGCATATGTATTTCGTGGATCTCTTTGCTAGCCTTATTTCTGTGGAATCTGAGAACAGATATTTCGGATTCCATTGAAGACTATAGGGCCAAAGGAAATAATCTCCGATAACAAAGAAAAGAAGCTTTCTGAGAAACTTCTTTGTGTTCTGTGAAATCATCTCACTGAGTTACAGCTTTCCACTCAAGAAGCCTTTCGCTAAGACAGTTTTCGTGGAATTGGCAAAGTGATATTTGGAAGCCCATAGAGGGCTACGGTGAAAAAGGAAATATCCTCACATGAAATCTGGAAAGAAGCTTTCTGAGAAACTGCTGAGTGTTCTGTTAATTCATCTCACAGAGTTACATCTGTATTTCGTGGATCTCTTTGCTAGACTTATTTCTGTGGAATCTGAGAACAGATATTTCGGATCCCATTGAAGACTATAGGGCCAAAGGAAATAACCTCCGATAACAAAGAGAAAGAAGCTTTCTGAGAAACTTCTTTGTGTTCTGTGAAATCATCTCACAGAGTTACAGCTTTCCCCTCAAGAAGCCTTTCGCTAAGACAGTTCTTGTGGAATTGGCAAAGTGATATTTGGAAGCCCATAGAGGGCTATGGTGAAAAAGGAAATATCCTCAGATGAAATCTGGAAGGAAGCTTTCTGAGAAACTGCTGAGTGTTCTGTTAATTCATCTCACAGAGTTACATCTGTATGTCGTGGATCTCTTTGCTAGCCTTATTTCTGTGGAATCTGAGAACAGATATTTCGGATCCCTTTGAAGACTATAGGGCCAAAGGTAATATCCTCCGATAACAAAGAGAAAGAAGCTTTCTGAGAAACTTCTTTGTGTTCTGTGAAATCATCTCACAGAGTTACAGCTTTCCCCTCAAGAAGCCTTTCGCTAAGACAGTTCTTGTGGAATTGGCAAAGTGATATTTGGAAGCCCTTAGAGGGCTATGCTGAAAAAGGAAATATCCTCAGATGAAATCTGGAATGAAGCTTTCTGTGAAACTGCTGAGTGTTCTGTTAATTCATCTCTCAGAGTTACATCTGTATTTCGTGGATCTCTTTGCTAGACTTATTTCTGTGGAATCTGAGAACAGATATTTCGGATCCCTTTGAAGACTATAGGGCCAAAGGAAATATCCTCGGATAACAAAGAGAAAGAAGCTTTCTGAGAAACTTCTTTGTGTTCTGTGAAATCATCTCAGAGAGTTACAGCTTTCCCCTCAAGAAGCCTTTCGCTAAGACAGTTCTTGTGGAATTGGCAAAGTGATATTTGGAAGCCCATAGAGGGCTATGGTGAAAAAGGAAATATCCTCAGATGAAATCTGGAAGGAAGCTTTCTGAGAAACTGCTGAGTGTTCTGTTAATTCATCTCACAGAGTTACATCTGTATGTCGTGGATCTCTTTGCTAGCCTTATTTCTGTGGAATCTGAGAACAGATATTTCGGATCCCTTTGAAGACTATAGGGCCAAAGGTAATATCCTCCGATAACAAAGAGAAAGAAGCTTTCTGAGAAACTTCTTTGTGTTCTGTGAAATCATCTCACAGAGTTACAGCTTTCCCCTCAAGAAGCCTTTCGCTAAGACAGTTCTTGTGGAATTGGCAAAGTGATATTTGGAAGCCCTTAGAGGGCTATGCTGAAAAAGGAAATATCCTCAGATGAAATCTGGAATGAAGCTTTCTGTGAAACTGCTGAGTGTTCTGTTAATTCATCTCTCAGAGTTACATCTGTATTTCGTGGATCTCTTTGCTAGACTTATTTCTGTGGAATCTGAGAACAGATATTTCGGATCCCTTTGAAGACTATAGGGCCAAAGGAAATATCCTCCGATAACAAAGAGAAAGAAGGTTTCTGAGAAACTTCTTTGTGTTCTGTGAAATCATCTCACAGAGTTACAGCTTTCCCCTCAAGAAGCCTTTCGCTAAGACAGTTCTTGTGGAATTGGCAAAGTGATATTTGGAAGCCCATAGAGGGCTATGGTGAAAAAGGAAATATCCTCAGATGAAATCTGGAAAGAAGCTTTCTGAGAAACTGCTTAGTGTTCTGTTAATTCATCTCACAGAGTTACATCTGTATTTCGTGGATCTCTTTGCTAGCCTTGTTTCTGTGGAAACTGAGAACAGATATTTCGGATCCCATTGAAGACTATAGGGCCAAAGGAAATAATCTCCTATAACAAAGAAAAGAAACTTTCTGAGAAACTACTTTGTGTTCTGTGAAATCATCTCACAGAGTTACAGCATTCCCCTCAAGAAGCCTTTCGCTAAGACAGTTCCTGTGGAATTGGCAAAGTGATATTTGGAAGCCCATAGAGGGCTATGGTGAAAAAGGAAATATCCTCAGATGAAATCTGGAAGGAAGCTTTCTGAGAAACTGCTGAGTGTTCTGTTAATTCATCTCACAGAGTTACATCTGTATGTCGTGGATCTCTTTGCTAGCCTTATTTCTGTGGAATCTGAGAACAGATATTTCGGATCCCTTTGAAGACTATAGGGCCAAAGGAAATATCCTCCGATAACAAAGAGAAAGAAGCTTTCTGAGAAACTTCTTTGTGTTCTGTGAAATCATCTCACAGAGTTACAGCTTTCCCCTCAAGAAGCCTTTCGCTAAGACAGTTCTTGTGGAATTGGCAAAGTGATATTTGGAAGCCCTTAGAGGGCTATGCTGAAAAAGGAAATATCCTCAGATGAAATCTGAAAAAAAGCTTTCTGTGAAACTGCTTAGTGTTCTGTTAATTCATCTCACAGAGTTACATCTGTATTTCGTGGATCTCTTTGCTAGGCTTATTTCTGTGGAATCTGAGAACAGATATTTCGGATCCCTTTGAAGACTATAGGGCCAAAGGAAATATCCTCCGATAACAAAGAGAAAGAAGCTTTCTGAGAAACTTCTTTGTGTTCTGTGAAATCATCTCACTGAGTTACAGCTTTCCCCTCAAGAAGCCTTTCGCTGAGACAGTTCTTGTGGAATTGGCAAAGTGATATTTGGAAGCCCATAGAGGGCTATGGTGAAAAAGGAAATATCCTCAGATGAAATCTGGAAAGAAGCTTTCTGAGAAACTGCTTAGTGTTCTGTTAATTCATCTCACAGAGTTACATCTGTATTTCGTGGATCTCTTTGCTAGCCTTATTTCTGTGGAAACTGAGAACAGATATTTCGGATCCCATTGAAGACTATAGGGCCAAAGGAAATAATCTCCGATAACAAAGAGAAAGAAGCTTTCTGAGAAACTTCTTTGTGTTCTGTGAAATCATCTCACAGAGTTACAGCTTTCCCCTCAAGAAGCCTTTCGCTCAGACAGTTCTTGTGGAATTGGCAAAGCGATATTTGGAAGCCCACAGAGGGCTATGGTGAAAAAGGAAATATCCTCAGATGAAATCTGGAAGGAAGCTTTCTGAGAAACTGCTGAGTGTTCTGTTAATTCATCTCACAGAGTTACATCTGTATTTCGTGGATCTCTTTGCTAGCCTTATTTCTGTGGAATCTGAGAACAGATATTTCGGATCCCATTGAAGACTATAGGGCCAAAGGAAATATCCTCCGATAACAAAGAGAAAGAAGCTTTCTGAGAAACTTCTTTGTGTTCTGTGAAATCATCTCACAGAGTTACAGCTTTCCCCTCAAGAAGCCTTTCGCTAAGACAGTTTTCGTGGGATTGGCAAAGTGATATTTGGAAGCCCATATAGGGCTATGGTGAAAAAGGAAATATCCTCAGATGAAATCTGGAAGGAAGCTTTCTGAGAAACTGCTGAGTGTTCTGTTAATTCATCTCACAGAGTTACATCTGTATGTCGTGGATCTCTTTGCTAGCCTTATTTCTGTGGAATCTGAGAACAGATATTTCGGATCCCTTTGAAGACTATAGGGCCAAAGGAAATATCCTCCGATAACAAAGAGAGAGAAGCTTTCTGAGAAACTTCTTTGTGTTCTGTGAAATCATCTCACAGAGTTACAGCTTTCCCCTCAAGAAGCCTTTTGCTAAGACAGTTCTTGTGGAATTGGCAAAGTGATATTTGGAAGCCCTTAGAGGGCTATGGTGAAAAAGGAAATATCCTCAGATGAAATCTGGAAAGAAGCTTTCTGAGAAACTGCTTAGTGTTCTGTTAATTCATCTCACAGAGTTACATCTGTATTTCGTGGATCTCTTTGCTAGACTTATTTCTGTGGAATCTGAGAACAGATATTTCGGATCCCTTTGAAGACTATAGGGCCAAAGGAAATATCCTCCGATAACAAAGAGAAAGAAGCTTTCTGAGAAACTTCTTTGTGTTCTGTGAAATCATCTCACAGAGTTACAGCTTTCCCCTCAAGAAGCCTTTCTCTAAGACAGTTCTTGTGGAATTGGCAAAGTGATATTTGGAAGCCCATAGAGGGCTATGGTGAAAAAGGAAATATCCTCAGATGAAATCTGAAAAGAAGCTTTCTGAGAAACTGCTTAGTGTTCTGTTAGTTCATCTCACAGAGTTATATCTGTATTTCGTGGATCTCTTTGCTAGCCTTATTTCTGTGGAATGTGAGAACAGATATTTCGGATCCCTTTGAAGACTTTAGGGCCAAAGGAAATAATCTCCGATAACAAAGAGAAAGAAGCTCTCTGAGAAACGGCTGAGTGTTGTGTTAATTCATCTCACAGAGTTACATCTGTATGTCGTGGATCTCTTTGCTAGCCTTATTTCTGTGGAATCTGAGAACAGATATTTCGGATCCCTTTGAAGACTATAGGGCCAAAGGAAATATCCTCCGATAACAAAGAGAAAGAAGCTTTCTGAGAAACTTCTTTGTGTTCTGTGAAATCATCTCACAGAGTTACAGCTTTCCCCTCAAGAAGCCTTTCGCTAAGACAGTTCTTGTGGAATTGGCAAAGCGATATTTGGAAGCCCACAGAGGGCTATGGTGAAAAAGGAAATATCCTCAGATGAAATCTGGAAGGAAGCTTTCTGAGAAACTGCTGAGTGTTCTGTTAATTCATCTCACAGAGTTACATCTGTATTTCGTGGATCTCTTTGCTAGCCTTATTTCTGTGGAATCTGAGAACAGATATTTCGGATCCCATTGAAGACTATAGGGCCAAAGGACATATCCTCCGATAACAAAGAGAAAGAAGCTTTCTGAGAAACTTCTTTGTGTTCTGTGAAATCATCTCACAGAGTTACAGCTTTCCCCTCAAGAAGCCTTTCGCTAAGACAGTTTTCGTGGGATTGGCAAAGTGATATTTGGAAGCCCATATAGGGCTATGGTGAAAAAGGAAATATCCTCAGATGAAATCTGGAAGGAAGCTTTCTGAGAAACTGCTGAGTGTTCTGTTAATTCATCTCACAGAGTTACATCTGTATGTCGTGGATCTCTTTGCTAGCCTTATTTCTGTGGAATCTGAGAACAGATATTTCGGATCCCTTTGAAGACTATAGGGCCAAAGGAAATATCCTCCGATAACAAAGAGAGAGAAGCTTTCTGAGAAACTTCTTTGTGTTCTGTGAAATCATCTCACAGAGTTACAGCTTTCCCCTCAAGAAGCCTTTTGCTAAGACAGTTCTTGTGGAATTGGCAAAGTGATATTTGGAAGCCCTTAGAGGGCTATGGTGAAAAAGGAAATATCCTCAGATGAAATCTGGAAAGAAGCTTTCTGAGAAACTGCTTAGTGTTCTGTTAATTCATCTCACAGAGTTACATCTGTATTTCGTGGATCTCTTTGCTAGACTTATTTCTGTGGAATCTGAGAACAGATATTTCGGATCCCTTTGAAGACTATAGGGCCAAAGGAAATATCCTCCGATAACAAAGAGAAAGAAGCTTTCTGAGAAACTTCTTTGTGTTCTGTGAAATCATCTCACAGAGTTACAGCTTTCCCCTCAAGAAGCCTTTCTCTAAGACAGTTCTTGTGGAATTGGCAAAGTGATATTTGGAAGCCCATAGAGGGCTATGGTGAAAAAGGAAATATCCTCAGATGAAATCTGAAAAGAAGCTTTCTGAGAAACTGCTTAGTGTTCTGTTAGTTCATCTCACAGAGTTATATCTGTATTTCGTGGATCTCTTTGCTAGCCTTATTTCTGTGGAATGTGAGAACAGACATTTCGGATCCCTTTGAAGACTTTAGGGCCAAAGGAAATAATCTCCGATAACAAAGAGAAAGAATCTTTCTGAGAAACGGCTGAGTGTTCTGTTAATTCATCTCACAGAGTTACATCTGTATGTCGTGGATCTCTTTGCTAGCCTTATTTCTGTGGAATCTGAGAACAGATATTTCGGATCCCATTGAAGACTATAGGGCCAAAGGAAATATCCTCCGATAACAAAGAGAAAGAAGCTTTCTGAGAAACTTCTTTGTGTTCTGTGAAATCATCTCACAGAGTTACAGCTTTCCCCTCAAGAAGACTTTCGCTAAGACAGTTTTCGTGGAATTGGCAAAGTGATATTTGGAAGCCCATAGAGGGCTATTGTGAAAAAGGAAATATTCTCAGATGAAATCTGGAAAGAAGCTTTCTGAGAAACTGCTGAGAGTTCTGTTAATTTATCTCACAGAGTTACATCTGTATTTCGTGAATCTCTTTGCTAGCCTTATTTCTGTGGAATCTGAGAACAGATATTTCGGATGTCTTTGAAGACTATAGGGCCAAAGGAAATATCCTCCGATAACAAAGAGAAAGAAGCTTTCTGAGAAACTTCTTTGTGTTCTGTGAAATCATCTCACAGAGTTACAGCTTTCCCCTCAAGAAGCCTTTCGCTAAGACAGTTCTTGTGGAATTGGCAAAGTGATATTTGGAAGCCCTTAGAGGGCTATGGTGAAATAGGAAATATCCTCAGATGAAATCTGGAAAGAAGATTTCTGAGAAACTGCTTAGTGTTCTGTTAATTCATCTCACAGAGTTGCATATGTATTTCGTGGATCTCTTTGCTAGCCTTATTTCTGTGGAATCTGAGAACAGATATTTCGGATTCCATTGAAGACTATAGGGCCAAAGGAAATAATCTCCGATAACAAAGAAAAGAAGCTTTCTGAGAAACTTCTTTGTGTTCTGTGAAATCATCTCACTGAGTTACAGCTTTCCCCTCAAGAAGCCTTTCGCTAAGACAGTTTTCGTGGAATTGGCAAAGTGATATTTGGAAGCCCATAGAGGGCTACGGTGAAAAAGGAAATATCCTCACATGAAATCTGGAAAGAAGCTTTCTGAGAAACTGCTGAGTGTTCTGTTAATTCATCTCACAGAGTTACATCTGTATTTCGTGGATCTCTTTGCTAGACTTATTTCTGTGGAATCTGAGAACAGATATTTCGGATCCCATTGAAGACTATAGGGCCAAAGGAAATAACCTCCGATAACAAAGAGAAAGAAGCTTTCTGAGAAACTTCTTTGTGTTCTGTGAAATCATCTCACAGAGTTACAGCTTTCCCCTCAAGAAGCCTTTCGCTAAGACAGTTCTTGTGGAATTGGCAAAGTGATATTTGGAAGCCCATAGAGGGCTATGGTGAAAAAGGAAATATCCTCAGATGAAATCTGGAAGGAAGGTTTCTGAGAAACTGCTGAGTGTTCTGTTAATTCATCTCACAGAGTTACATCTGTATGTCGTGGATCTCTTTGCTAGCCTTATTTCTGTGGAATCTGAGAACAGATATTTCGGATCCCTTTGAAGACTATAGGGCCAAAGGTAATATCCTCCGATAACAAAGAGAAAGAAGCTTTCTGAGAAACTTCTTTGTGTTCTGTGAAATCATCTCACAGAGTTACAGCTTTCCCCTCAAGAAGCCTTTCGCTAAGACAGTTCTTGTGGAATTGGCAAAGTGATATTTGGAAGCCCTTAGAGGGCTATGCTGAAAAAGGAAATATCCTCAGATGAAATCTGGAATGAAGCTTTCTGTGAAACTGCTGAGTGTTCTGTTAATTCATCTCTCAGAGTTACATCTGTATTTCGTGGATCTCTTTGCTAGACTTATTTCTGTGGAATCTGAGAACAGATATTTCGGATCCCTTTGAAGACTATAGGGCCAAAGGAAATATCCTCGGATAACAAAGAGAAAGAAGCTTTCTGAGAAACTTCTTTGTGTTCTGTGAAATCATCTCGGAGAGTTACAGCTTTCCCCTCAAGAAGCCTTTCGCTAAGACAGTTCTTGTGGAATTGGCAAAGTGATATTTGGAAGCCCATAGAGGGCTATGGTGAAAAAGGAAATATCCTCAGATGAAATCTGGAAGGAAGCTTTCTGAGAAACTGCTGAGTGTTCTGTTAATTCATCTCACAGAGTTACATCTGTATGTCGTGGATCTCTTTGCTAGCCTTATTTCTGTGGAATCTGAGAACAGATATTTCGGATCCCTTTGAAGACTATAGGGCCAAAGGTAATATCCTCCGATAACAAAGAGAAAGAAGCTTTCTGAGAAACTTCTTTGTGTTCTGTGAAATCATCTCACAGAGTTACAGCTTTCCCCTCAAGAAGCCTTTCGCTAAGACAGTTCTTGTGGAATTGGCAAAGTGATATTTGGAAGCCCTTAGAGGGCTATGCTGAAAAAGGAAATATCCTCAGATGAAATCTGGAATGAAGCTTTCTGTGAAACTGCTGAGTGTTCTGTTAATTCATCTCTCAGAGTTACATCTGTATTTCGTGGATCTCTTTGCTAGACTTATTTCTGTGGAATCTGAGAACAGATATTTCGGATCCCTTTGAAGACTATAGGGCCAAAGGAAATATCCTCCGATAACAAAGAGAAAGAAGGTTTCTGAGAAACTTCTTTGTGTTCTGTGAAATCATCTCACAGAGTTACAGCTTTCCCCTCAAGAAGCCTTTCGCTAAGACAGTTCTTGTGGAATTGGCAAAGTGATATTTGGAAGCCCATAGAGGGCTATGGTGAAAAAGGAAATATCCTCAGATGAAATCTGGAAAGAAGCTTTCTGAGAAACTGCTTAGTGTTCTGTTAATTCATCTCACAGAGTTACATCTGTATTTCGTGGATCTCTTTGCTAGCCTTGTTTCTGTGGAAACTGAGAACAGATATTTCGGATCCCATTGAAGACTATAGGGCCAAAGGAAATAATCTCCTATAACAAAGAAAAGAAACTTTCTGAGAAACTACTTTGTGTTCTGTGAAATCATCTCACAGAGTTACAGCATTCCCCTCAAGAAGCCTTTCGCTAAGACAGTTCCTGTGGAATTGGCAAAGTGATATTTGGAAGCCCATAGAGGGCTATGGTGAAAAAGGAAATATCCTCAGATGAAATCTGGAAGGAAGCTTTCTGAGAAACTGCTGAGTGTTCTGTTAATTCATCTCACAGAGTTACATCTGTATGTCGTGGATCTCTTTGCTAGCCTTATTTCTGTGGAATCTGAGAACAGATATTTCGGATCCCTTTGAAGACTATAGGGCCAAAGGAAATATCCTCCGATAACAAAGAGAAAGAAGCTTTCTGAGAAACTTCTTTGTGTTCTGTGAAATCATCTCACAGAGTTACAGCTTTCCCCTCAAGAAGCCTTTCGCTAAGACAGTTCTTGTGGAATTGGCAAAGTGATATTTGGAAGCCCTTAGAGGGCTATGCTGAAAAAGGAAATATCCTCAGATGAAATCTGGAAAAAAGCTTTCTGTGAAACTGCTTAGTGTTCTGTTAATTCATCTCACAGAGTTACATCTGTATTTCGTGGATCTCTTTGCTAGGCTTATTTTTGTGGAATCTGAGAACAGATATTTCGGATCCCTTTGAAGACTATAGGGCCAAAGGAAATATCCTCCGATAACAAAGAGAAAGAAGCTTTCTGAGAAACTTCTTTGTGTTCTGTGAAATCATCTCACTGAGTTACAGCTTTCCCCTCAAGAAGCCTTTCGCTGAGACAGTTCTTGTGGAATTGGCAAAGTGATATTTGGAAGCCCATAGAGGGCTATGGTGAAAAAGGAAATATCCTCAGATGAAATCTGGAAAGAAGCTTTCTGAGAAACTGCTTAGTGTTCTGTTAATTCATCTCACAGAGTTACATCTGTATTTCGTGGATCTCTTTGCTAGCCTTATTTCTGTGGAAACTGAGAACAGATATTTCGGATCCCATTGAAGACTATAGGGCCAAAGGAAATAATCTCCGATAACAAAGAGAAAGAAGCTTTCTGAGAAACTTCTTTGTGTTCTGTGAAATCATCTCACAGAGTTACAGCTTTCCCCTCAAGAAGCCTTTCGCTCAGACAGTTCTTGTGGAATTGGCAAAGCGATATTTGGAAGCCCACAGAGGGCTATGGTGAAAAAGGAAATATCCTCAGATGAAATCTGGAAGGAAGCTTTCTGAGAAACTGCTGAGTGTTCTGTTAATTCATCTCACAGAGTTACATCTGTATTTCGTGGATCTCTTTGCTAGCCTTATTTCTGTGGAATCTGAGAACAGATATTTCGGATCCCATTGAAGACTATAGGGCCAAAGGAAATATCCTCCGATAACAAAGAGAAAGAAGCTTTCTGAGAAACTTCTTTGTGTTCTGTGAAATCATCTCACAGAGTTACAGCTTTCCCCTCAAGAAGCCTTTCGCTAAGACAGTTTTCGTGGGATTGGCAAAGTGATATTTGGAAGCCCATATAGGGCTATGGTGAAAAAGGAAATATCCTCAGATGAAATCTGGAAGGAAGCTTTCTGAGAAACTGCTGAGTGTTCTGTTAATTCATCTCACAGAGTTACATCTGTATGTCGTGGATCTCTTTGCTAGCCTTATTTCTGTGGAATCTGAGAACAGATATTTCGGATCCCTTTGAAGACTATAGGGCCAAAGGAAATATCCTCCGATAACAAAGAGAGAGAAGCTTTCTGAGAAACTTCTTTGTGTTCTGTGAAATCATCTCACAGAGTTACAGCTTTCCCCTCAAGAAGCCTTTTGCTAAGACAGTTCTTGTGGAATTGGCAAAGTGATATTTGGAAGCCCTTAGAGGGCTATGGTGAAAAAGGAAATATCCTCAGATGAAATCTGGAAAGAAGCTTTCTGAGAAACTGCTTAGTGTTCTGTTAATTCATCTCACAGAGTTACATCTGTATTTCGTGGATCTCTTTGCTAGACTTATTTCTGTGGAATCTGAGAACAGATATTTCGGATCCCTTTGAAGACTATAGGGCCAAAGGAAATATCCTCCGATAACAAAGAGAAAGAAGCTTTCTGAGAAACTTCTTTGTGTTCTGTGAAATCATCTCACAGAGTTACAGCTTTCCCCTCAAGAAGCCTTTCTCTAAGACAGTTCTTGTGGAATTGGCAAAGTGATATTTGGAAGCCCATAGAGGGCTATGGTGAAAAAGGAAATATCCTCAGATGAAATCTGAAAAGAAGCTTTCTGAGAAACTGCTTAGTGTTCTGTTAGTTCATCTCACAGAGTTATATCTGTATTTCGTGGATCTCTTTGCTAGCCTTATTTCTGTGGAATGTGAGAACAGATATTTCGGATCCCTTTGAAGACTTTAGGGCCAAAGGAAATAATCTCCGATAACAAAGAGAAAGAAGCTCTCTGAGAAACGGCTGAGTGTTCTGTTAATTCATCTCACAGAGTTACATCTGTATGTCGTGGATCTCTTTGCTAGCCTTATTTCTGTGGAATCTGAGAACAGATATTTCGGATCCCTTTGAAGACTATAGGGCCAAAGGAAATATCCTCCGATAACAAAGAGAAAGAAGCTTTCTGAGAAACTTCTTTGTGTTCTGTGAAATCATCTCACAGAGTTACAGCTTTCCCCTCAAGAAGCCTTTCGCTAAGACAGTTCTTGTGGAATTGGCAAAGTGATATTTGGAAGCCCTTAGAGGGCTATGCTGAAAAAGGAAATATCCTCAGATGAAATCTGGAAAAAAGCTTTCTGAGAAACTGCTGAGTGTTCTGTTAATTCATCTCACAGAGTTACATCTGTATTTCGTGGATCTCTTTGCTAGGCTTATTTCTGTGGAATCTGAGAACAGATATTTCGGATCCCTTTGAAGACTATAGGGCCAAAGGAAATATCCTCCGATAACAAAGAGAAAGAAGCTTTCTGAGAAACTTCTTTGTGTTCTGTGAAATCATCTCACTGAGTTACAGCTTTCCCCTCAAGAAGCCTTTCGCTGAGACAGTTCTTGTGGAATTGGCAAAGTGATATTTGGAAGCCCATAGAGGGCTATGGTGAAAAAGGAAATATCCTCAGATGAAATCTGGAAAGAAGCTTTCTGAGAAACTGCTTAGTGTTCTGTTAATTCATCTCACAGAGTTACATCTGTATTTCGTGGATCTCTTTGCTAGCCTTATTTCTGTGGAAACTGAGAACAGATATTTCGGATCCCATTGAAGACTATAGGGCCAAAGGAAATAATCTCCGATAACAAAGAGAAAGAAGCTTTCTGAGAAACTTCTTTGTGTTCTGTGAAATCATCTCCCAGAGTTACAGCTTTCCCCTCAAGAAGCCTTTCGCTCAGACAGTTCTTGTGGAATTGGCAAAGCGATATTTGGAAGCCCACAGAGGGCTATGGTGAAAAAGGAAATATCCTCAGATGAAATCTGGAAGGAAGCTTTCTGAGAAACTGCTGAGTGTTCTGTTAATTCATCTCACAGAGTTACATCTGTATTTCGTGGATCTCTTTGCTAGCCTTATTTCTGTGGAATCTGAGAACAGATATTTCGGATCCCATTGAAGACTATAGGGCCAAAGGAAATATCCTCTGATAACAAAGAGAAAGAAGCTTTCTGAGAAACTTCTTTGTGTTCTGTGAAATCATCTCACAGAGTTACAGCTTTCCCCTCAAGAAGCCTTTCGCTAAGACAGTTTTCGTGGGATTGGCAAAGTGATATTTGGAAGCCCATATAGGGCTATGGTGAAAAAGGAAATATCCTCAGATGAAATCTGGAAGGAAGCTTTCTGAGAAACTGCTGAGTGTTCTGTTAATTCATCTCACAGAGTTACATCTGTATGTCGTGGATCTCTTTGCTAGCCTTATTTCTGTGGAATCTGAGAACAGATATTTCGGATCCCTTTGAAGACTATAGGGCCAAAGGAAATATCCTCCGATAACAAAGAGAGAGAAGCTTTCTGAGAAACTTCTTTGTGTTCTGTGAAATCATCTCACAGAGTTACAGCTTTCCCCTCAAGAAGCCTTTTGCTAAGACAGTTCTTGTGGAATTGGCAAAGTGATATTTGGAAGCCCTTAGAGGGCTATGGTGAAAAAGGAAATATCCTCAGATGAAATCTGGAAAGAAGCTTTCTGAGAAACTGCTTAGTGTTCTGTTAATTCATCTCACAGAGTTACATCTGTATTTCGTGGATCTCTTTGCTAGACTTATTTCTGTGGAATCTGAGAACAGATATTTCGGATCCCTTTGAAGACTATAGGGCCAAAGGAAATATCCTCCGATAACAAAGAGAAAGAAGCTTTCTGAGAAACTTCTTTGTGTTCTGTGAAATCATCTCACAGAGTTACAGCTTTCCCCTCAAGAAGCCTTTCTCTAAGACAGTTCTTGTGGAATTGGCAAAGTGATATTTGGAAGCCCATAGAGGGCTATGGTGAAAAAGGAAATATCCTCAGATGAAATCTGAAAAGAAGCTTTCTGAGAAACTGCTTAGTGTTCTGTTAGTTCATCTCACAGAGTTATATCTGTATTTCGTGGATCTCTTTGCTAGCCTTATTTCTGTGGAATGTGAGAACAGATATTTCGGATCCCTTTGAAGACTTTAGGGCCAAAGGAAATAATCTCCGATAACAAAGAGAAAGAAGCTCTCTGAGAAACGGCTGAGTGTTCTGTTAATTCATCTCACAGAGTTACATCTGTATGTCGTGGATCTCTTTGCTAGCCTTATTTCTGTGGAATCTGAGAACAGATATTTCGGATCCCTTTGAAGACTATAGGGCCAAAGGAAATATCCTCCGATAACAAAGAGAAAGAAGCTTTCTGAGAAACTTCTTTGTGTTCTGTGAAATCATCTCACAGAGTTACAGCTTTCCCCTCAAGAAGACTTTCGCTAAGACAGTTTTCGTGGAATTGGCAAAGTGATATTTGGAAGCCCATAGAGGGCTATTGTGAAAAAGGAAATATCCTCAGATGAAATCTGGAAAGAAGTTTTCTGAGAAACTGCTGAGAGTTCTGTTAATTCATCTCACAGAGTTACATCTGTATTTCGTGGATCTCTTTGCTAGCCTTATTTCTGTGGAATCTGAGAACAGATATTTCGGATCCCTTTGAAGACTATAGGGCCAAAGGAAATATCCTCCGATAACAAAGAGAAAGAAGCTTTCGGAGAAACTTCTTTGTGTTGTGTGAAATCATCTCACAGAGTTACAGCTTTCCCCTCAAGAAGCCTTTCGCTAAGACAGTTCTTGTGGAATTGGCAAAGTGATATTTGGAAGCCCTTAGAGGGCTATGCTGAAAAAGGAAATATCCTCAGATGAAATCTGGAAAGAAGCTTTCTGTGAAACTGCTGAGTGTTCTGTTAATTCATCTCACAGAGTTACATCTGTATTTCGTGGATCTCTTTGCTAGCCTTATTTCTGTGGAATCTGAGAACAGATATTTCGGATCCCTTTGAAGACTATAGGGCCAAAGGAAATATCCTCCGATAACAAAGAGAAAGAAGCTTTCTGAGAAACTTCTTTGTGTTCTGTGAAATCATCTCACAGAGTTACAGCTTTCCCCTCAAGAAGCCTTTCGCTAAGACAGTTCTTGTGGAATTGGCAAAGTGATATTTGGAAGCCCATAGAGGGCTATGGTGAAAAAGGAAATATCCTCAGATGAAATCTGGAAAGAAGCTTTCTGAGAAACTGCTTAGTGTTCTGTTAATTCATCTCACAGAGTTACATCTGCATTTCGTGGATCTCTTTGCTAGCCTTATTTCTGTGGAAACTGAGAACAGATATTTCAGATCCCATTGAAGTCTATAGGGCCAAAGGAAATAATCTCCGATAACATATAAAAGAAGCTTTCTGAGAAACTTCTTTGTGTTCTGTGAAATCATCTCACAGAGTTACAGCTTTCCCCTCAAGAAGCCTTTCGCTAAGACAGTTCTTGTGGAATTGGCAAAGTGATATTTGGAAGCCCATAGAGGGCTATGGTGAAAAAGGAAATATCCTCAGATGAAATCTGGAAGGAAGCTTTCTGAGAAACTGCTGAGTGTTCTGTTAATTCATCTCACAGAGTTACATCTGTATGTCGTGGATCTCTTTGCTAGCCTTATTTCTGTGGAATCTGAGAACAGATATTTCGGATCCCTTTGAAGACTATTGGGCCAAAGGAAATATCCTCCGATAACAAAGAGAAAGAAGCTTTCTGAGAAACTTCTTTGTGTTCTGTGAAATCATCTCACAGAGTTACAGCTTTCCCCTCAAGAAGCCTTTCGCTAAGACAGTTCTTGTGGAATTGGCAAAGTGATATTTGGAAGCCCTTAGAGGGCTATGCTGAAAAAGGAAATATCCTCAGATGAAATCTGGAAAGAAGCTTTCTGTGAAACTGCTGAGTGTTCTATTAATTCATCTCACAGAGTTACATCTGTATTTCGTGGATCTCTTTGCTAGACTTATTTCTGTGGAATCTGAGAACAGATATTTCGGATCCCATTGAAGACTATAGGGCCAAAGGAAATAATCTCCGATAACAAAGAAAAGAAGCTTTCTGAGAAACTTCTTTGTGTTCTGTGAAATCATCTCACAGAGTTACAGCTTTCCCCTCAAGAAGCCTTTCGCGAAGACAGTTCTTGTGGAATTGGCAAAGTGATATTTGGAAGCCCATAGAGGGCTATGTTGAAAAAGGAAATATCCTCACATGAAATCTGGAAAGAAGCTTTCTGAGAAACTGCTGAGTGTTCTGTGAATTCATCTCACAGAGTTACATCTGTATTTCGTGGATCTCTTTGCTAGACTTATTTCTGTGGAATCTGAGAACAGATATTTCGGATCCCATTGAAGACTATAGGGCCAAAGGAAATAACCTCCGATAACAAAGAGAAAGAAGCTTTCTGAGAAACTTCTTTGTGTTCTGTGAAATCATCTCACAGAGTTACAGCTTTCCCCTCAAGAAGCCTTTCGCTAAGACAGTTTTCGTGGGATTGGCAAAGTGATATTTGGAAGCCCATATAGGGCTATGGTGAAAAAGGAAATATCCTCAGATGAAATCTGGAAGGAAGCTTTCTGAGAAACTGCTGAGTGTTCTGTTAATTCATCTCACAGAGTTACATCTGTATGTCGTGGATCTCTTTGCTAGCCTTATTTCTGTGGAATCTGAGAACAGATATTTCGGATCCCTTTGAAGACTATAGGGCCAAAGGAAATATCCTCCGATAACAAAGAGAGAGAAGCTTTCTGAGAAACTTCTTTGTGTTCTGTGAAATCATCTCACAGAGTTACAGCTTTCCCCTCAAGAAGCCTTTTGCTAAGACAGTTCTTGTGGAATTGGCAAAGTGATATTTGGAAGCCCTTAGAGGGCTATGGTGAAAAAGGAAATATCCTCAGATGAAATCTGGAAAGAAGCTTTCTGAGAAACTGCTTAGTGTTCTGTTAATTCATCTCACAGAGTTACATCTGTATTTCGTGGATCTCTTTGCTAGACTTATTTCTGTGGAATCTGAGAACAGATATTTCGGATCCCTTTGAAGACTATAGGGCCAAAGGAAATATCCTCCGATAACAAAGAGAAAGAAGCTTTCTGAGAAACTTCTTTGTGTTCTGTGAAATCATCTCACAGAGTTACAGCTTTCCCCTCAAGAAGCCTTTCTCTAAGACAGTTCTTGTGGAATTGGCAAAGTGATATTTGGAAGCCCATAGAGGGCTATGGTGAAAAAGGAAATATCCTCAGATGAAATCTGAAAAGAAGCTTTCTGAGAAACTGCTTAGTGTTCTGTTAGTTCATCTCACAGAGTTATATCTGTATTTCGTGGATCTCTTTGCTAGCCTTATTTCTGTGGAATGTGAGAACAGATATTTCGGATCCCTTTGAAGACTTTAGGGCCAAAGGAAATAATCTCCGATAACAAAGAGAAAGAAGCTCTCTGAGAAACGGCTGAGTGTTCTGTTAATTCATCTCACAGAGTTACATCTGTATGTCGTGGATCTCTTTGCTAGCCTTATTTCTGTGGAATCTGAGAACAGATATTTCGGATCCCTTTGAAGACTATAGGGCCAAAGGAAATATCCTCCGATAACAAAGAGAAAGAAGCTTTCTGAGAAACTTCTTTGTGTTCTGTGAAATCATCTCACAGAGTTACAGCTTTCCCCTCAAGAAGACTTTCGCTAAGACAGTTTTCGTGGAATTGGCAAAGTGATATTTGGAAGCCCATAGAGGGCTATTGTGAAAAAGGAAATATCCTCAGATGAAATCTGGAAAGAAGTTTTCTGAGAAACTGCTGAGAGTTCTGTTAATTCATCTCACAGAGTTACATCTGTATTTCGTGGATCTCTTTGCTAGCCTTATTTCTGTGGAATCTGAGAACAGATATTTCGGATCCCTTTGAAGACTATAGGGCCAAAGGAAATATCCTCCGATAACAAAGAGAAAGAAGCTTTCGGAGAAACTTCTTTGTGTTGTGTGAAATCATCTCACAGAGTTACAGCTTTCCCCTCAAGAAGCCTTTCGCTAAGACAGTTCTTGTGGAATTGGCAAAGTGATATTTGGAAGCCCTTAGAGGGCTATGCTGAAAAAGGAAATATCCTCAGATGAAATCTGGAAAGAAGCTTTCTGTGAAACTGCTGAGTGTTCTGTTAATTCATCTCACAGAGTTACATCTGTATTTCGTGGATCTCTTTGCTAGCCTTATTTCTGTGGAATCTGAGAACAGATATTTCGGATCCCTTTGAAGACTATAGGGCCAAAGGAAATATCCTCCGATAACAAAGAGAAAGAAGCTTTCTGAGAAACTTCTTTGTGTTCTGTGAAATCATCTCACAGAGTTACAGCTTTCCCCTCAAGAAGCCTTTCGCTAAGACAGTTCCTGTGGAATTGGCAAAGTGATATTTGGAAGCCCATAGAGGGCTATGGTGAAAAAGGAAATATCCTCAGATGAAATCTGGAAAGAAGCTTTCTGAGAAACTGCTTAGTGTTCTGTTAATTCATCTCACAGAGTTACATCTGCATTTCGTGGATCTCTTTGCTAGCCTTATTTCTGTGGAAACTGAGAACAGATATTTCAGATCCCATTGAAGTCTATAGGGCCAAAGGAAATAATCTCCGATAACATATAAAAGAAGCTTTCTGAGAAACTTCTTTGTGTTCTGTGAAATCATCTCACAGAGTTACAGCTTTCCCCTCAAGAAGCCTTTCGCTAAGACAGTTCTTGTGGAATTGGCAAAGTGATATTTGGAAGCCCATAGAGGGCTATGGTGAAAAAGGAAATATCCTCAGATGAAATCTGGAAGGAAGCTTTCTGAGAAACTGCTGAGTGTTCTGTTAATTCATCTCACAGAGTTACATCTGTATGTCGTGGATCTCTTTGCTAGCCTTATTTCTGTGGAATCTGAGAACAGATATTTCGGATCCCTTTGAAGACTATTGGGCCAAAGGAAATATCCTCCGATAACAAAGAGAAAGAAGCTTTCTGAGAAACTTCTTTGTGTTCTGTGAAATCATCTCACAGAGTTACAGCTTTCCCCTCAAGAAGCCTTTCGCTAAGACAGTTCTTGTGGAATTGGCAAAGTGATATTTGGAAGCCCTTAGAGGGCTATGCTGAAAAAGGAAATATCCTCAGATGAAATCTGGAAAGAAGCTTTCTGTGAAACTGCTGAGTGTTCTATTAATTCATCTCACAGAGTTACATCTGTATTTCGTGGATCTCTTTGCTAGACTTATTTCTGTGGAATCTGAGAACAGATATTTCGGATCCCATTGAAGACTATAGGGCCAAAGGAAATAATCTCCGATAACAAAGAAAAGAAGCTTTCTGAGAAACTTCTTTGTGTTCTGTGAAATCATCTCACAGAGTTACAGCTTTCCCCTCAAGAAGCCTTTCGCTAAGACAGTTCTTGTGGAATTGGCAAAGTGATATTTGGAAGCCCATAGAGGGCTATGTTGAAAAAGGAAATATCCTCAGATGAAATCTGGAAGGAAGCTTTCTGAGATACTGCTGAGTGTTCTGTTAATTCATCTCACAGAGTTACATCGGTATGTCGTGGGTCTCTTTGCTAGCCTTATTTCTGTGGAATCTGAGAACAGATATTTCGGATCCCATTGAAGACTATAGGGCCAAAGGAAATATCCTCCGATAACAAAGAGAAAGAAGCTTTCTGAGAAACTTCTTTGTGTTCTGTGAAATCATCTCACAGAGTTACAGCTTTCCCCTCAAGAAGCCTTTCGCTAAGACAGTTTTCGTGGAATTGGCAAAGTGATATTTGGAAGCCCATAGAGGGCTATGTTGAAAAAGGAAATATCCTCACATGAAATCTGGAAAGAAGCTTTCTGAGAAACTGCTGAGTGTTCTGTGAATTCATCTCACAGAGTTACATCTGTATTTCGTGGATCTCTTTGCTAGACTTATTTCTGTGGAATCTGAGAACAGATATTTCGGATCCCATTGAAGACTATAGGGCCAAAGGAAATAACCTCCGATAACAAAGAGAAAGAAGCTTTCTGAGAAACTTCTTTGTGTTCTGTGAAATCATCTCACAGAGTTACAGCTTTCCCCTCAAGAAGCCTTTCGCTAAGACAGTTCTTGTGGAATTGGCAAAGTGATATTTGGAAGCCCATAGAGGGCTATGGTGAAAAAGGAAATATCCTCAGATGAAATCTGAAAGGAAGCTTTCTGAGAAACTGCTGAGTGTTCTGTTAATTCATCTCACAGAGTTACATCTGTATTTCGTGGATCTCTTTGCTAGACTTATTTCTGTGGAATCTGAGAACAGATATTTCGGATCCCTTTGAAGACTATAGGGCCAAAGGAAATGTCCTCCGATAAAAAAGAGAAAGAAGCTTTCTGAGAAACTTCTTTGTGTTCTGTGAAATCATCTCACAGAGTTACAGCTTTCCCCTCAAGAAGCCTTTCGCTAAGACAGTTCTTGTGGAATTGGCAAAGTGATATTTGGAAGCCCATAGAGGGCTATGGTGAAAAAGGAAATATCCTCAGATGAAATCTGGAAAGAAGCTTTCTGAGAAACTGCTTAGTGTTCTGTTAATTCATCTCACAGAGTTACATCTGTATTTCGTGGATCTCTTTGCTAGGCTTATTTCTGTGGAATCTGAGAACAGATATTTCGGATCCCTTTGAAGACTATAGGGCCAAAGGAAATATCCTCCGATAACAAAGAGAAAGAAGCTTTCTGAGAAACTTCTTTGTGTTCTGTGAAATCATCTCACTGAGTTACAGCTTTCCCCTCAAGAAGCCTTTCGCTAAGACAGTTCTTGTGGAATTGGCAAAGTGATATTTGGAGGCCCATAGAGGGCTATGGTGAAAAAGGAAATATCCTCAGATGAAATCTGGAAAGAAGCTTTCAGAGAAACTGCTTAGTGTTCTGTTAGTTCATCTCACAGAGTTACATCTGTATTTCGTGGATCTCTTTGCTAGCCTTATTTCTGTGGAATGTGAGAACAGATATTTCGGATCCCTTTGAAGACTATAGGGCCAAAGGAAATAATCTCCGATAACAAAGAGAAAGAAGCTTTCTGAGAAACTTCTTTGTGTTCTGTGAAATCATCTCACAGAGTTACAGCTTTCCCCTAAAGAAGCCTTTCGCTCAGACAGTTCTTGTGGAATTGGCAAAGCGATATTTGGAAGCCCCCAGAGGGCTATGGTGAAAAAGGAAATATCCTCAGATGAAATCTGGAAGGAAGCTTTCTGAGAAACTGCTGAGTGTTCTGTTAATTCATCTCACAGAGTTACATCTGTATTTCGTGGATCTCTTTGCTAGCCTTATTTCTGTGGAATCTGAGAACAGGTATTTCGGATCCCATTGAAGACTATAGGGCCAAAGGAAATATCCTCCGATAACAAAGAGAAAGAAGCTTTCTGAGAAACTTCTTTGTGTTCTGTGAAATCATCTCACAGAGTTACAGCTTTCCCCTCAAGAATCCTTTCGCTAAGACAGTTTTCGTGGGATTGGCAAAGTGATATTTGGAAGCCCATATAGGGCTATGGTGAAAAAGGAAATATCCTCAGATGAAATCTGGAAAGAAGCTTTCTGAGAAACTGCTGAGTGTTCTGTTAATTCATCTCACAGAGTTACATCTGTATTTCGTGGATCTCTTTGCTAGACTTATTTCTGTGGAATCTGAGAACAGATATTTCGGATCCCTTTGAAGACTACAGGGCCAAAGGAAATATCCTCCGATTACAAAGAGAAAGAAGCTTTCTGAGAAACTTCTTTGTGTTCTGTGAAATCATCTCACAGAGTTACAGCTTTCCCCTCAAAAAGCCTTTCTCTAAGACAGTTTTCGTGGAATTGGCAAAGTGATATTTGGAAGCCCATAGAGGGCTATGGTGAAAAAGGAAATATCCTCAGATGAAATCTGGAAGGAAGCTTTCTGAGATACTGCTGAGTGTTCTGTTAATTCATCTCACAGAGTTACATCGGTATGTCGTGGGTCTCTTTGCTAGCCTTATTTCTGTGGAATCTGAGAACAGATATTTCGGATCCCATTGAAGACTATAGGGCCAAAGGAAATATCCTCCGATAACAAAGAGAAAGAAGCTTTCTGAGAAACTTCTTTGTGTTCTGTGAAATCATCTCACAGAGTTACAGCTTTCCCCTCAAGAAGCCTTTCGCTAAGACAGTTTTCGTGGAATTGGCAAAGTGATATTTGGAAGCCCATAGAGGGCTATGGTGAAAAAGGAAATATCCTCACATGAAATCTGGAAAGAAGCTTTCTGAGAAACTGCTGAGTGTTCTGTGAATTCATCTCACAGAGTTACGTCTGTATTTCGTGGATCTCTTTGCTAGACTTATTTCTGTGGAATCTGAGAACAGATATTTCGGATCCCATTGAAGACTATAGGGCCAAAGGAAATACCCTCCGATAACAAAGAGAAAGAAGCTTTCTGAGAAACTTCTTTGTGTTCTGTGAAATCATCTCACAGAGTTACAGCTTTCCCCTCAAGAAGCCTTTCGCTAAAACAGTTCTTGTGGAATTGGCAAAGTGATATTTGGAAGCCCATAGAGGGCTATGGTGAAAAAGGAAATATCCTCAGATGAAATCTGGAAAGAAGCTTTCTGAGAAACTGCTTAGTGTTCTGTGAATTCATCTCACAGAGTTACATCTGTATTTCGTGGATCTCTTTGCTAGGCTTATTTCTGTGGAATCTGAGAACAGATATTTCGGATCCCTTTGAAGAGTATAGGGCCAAAGGAAATATCCTCCGATAACAAAGAGAAAGAAGCTTTCTGAGAAACTTCTTTGTGTTCTGTGAAATCATCTCACTGAGTTACAGCTTTCCCCTCAAGAAGCCTTTCGCTAAGACAGTTCTTGTGGAATTGGCAAAGTGATATTTGGAAGCCCATAGAGGGCTATGGTGAAAAAGGAAATATCCTCAGATGAAATCTGGAAAGAAGCTTTCAGAGAAACTGCTTAGTGTTCTGTTAGTTCATCTCACAGAGTTACATCTGTATTTCGTGGATCTCTTTGCTAGCCTTATTTCTGTGGAATGTGAGAACAGATATTTCGGATCCCTTTGAAGACTATAGGGCCAAAGGAAATAATCTCCGATAACAAAGAGAAAGAAGCTTTCTGAGAAACTTCTTTGTGTTCTGTGAAATCATCTCACAGAGTTACAGCTTTCCCCTAAAGAAGCCTTTCGCTCAGACAGTTCTTGTGGAATTGGCAAAGCGATATTTGGAAGCCCACAGAGGGCTATGGTGAAAAAGGAAATATCCTCAGATGAAATCTGGAAGGAAGCTTTCTGAGAAACTGCTGAGTGTTCTGTTAATTCATCTCACAGAGTTACATCTGTATTTCTTGGATCTCTTTGCTAGCCTTATTTCTGTGGAATCTGAGAACAGATATTTCGGATCCCATTGAAGACTATAGGGCCAAAGGAAATATCCTCCGATAACAAAGAGAAAGAAGCTTTCTGAGAAACTTCTTTGTGTTCTGTGAAATCATCTCACAGAGTTACAGCTTTCCCCTCAAGAAGCCTTTCGCTAAGACAGTTTTCGTGGGATTGGCAAAGTGATATTTGGAAGCCCATATAGGGCTATGGTGAAAAAGGAAATATCCTCAGATGAAATCTGGAAAGAAGCTTTCTGAGAAACTGCTGAGTGTTCTGTTAATTCATCTCACAGAGTTACATCTGTATTTCGTGGATCTCTTTGCTAGACTTATTTCTGTGGAATCTGAGAACAGATATTTCGGATCCCTTTGAAGACTACAGGGCCAAAGGAAATATCCTCCGATTACAAAGAGAAAGAAGCTTTCTGAGAAACTTCTTTGTGTTCTGTGAAATCATCTCACAGAGTTACAGCTTTCCCCTCAAAAAGCCTTTCTCTAAGACAGTTCTTGTGGAATTGGCAAAGTGATATTTGGAAGCCCATAGAGGGCTATGGTGAAAAAGGAAATATCCTCAGATGAAATCTGAAAAGAAGCTTTCTGAGAAACTGCTTAGTGTTCTGTTAGTTCATCTCACAGAGTTATATCTGTATTTCGTGGATCTCTTTGCTAGCCTTATTTCTGTGGAATCTGAGAACAGATATTTCGGATCCCTTTGAAGACTTTAGGGCCAAAGGAAATAATCTCCGATAACAAAGAGAAAGAAGCTTTCTGAGAAACTTCTTTGTGTTCTGTGAAATCATCTCACAGAGTTACAGCTTTCCCCTCAAGAAGCCTTTCGCTAAGACAGTTTTCGTGGAATTGGCAAAGTGATATTTGGAAGCCCATAGAGGGCTACGGTGAAAAAGGAAATATCCTCACATGAAATCTGGAAAGAAGCTTTCTGAGAAACTGCTGAGTGTTCTGTGAATTCATCTCACAGAGTTCCATCTGTATTTCGTGGATCTCTTTGCTAGACTTATTTCTGTGGAATCTGAGAACAGATATTTCGGATCCCATTGAAGACTATAGGGCCAAAGGAAATAACCTCCGATAACAAAGAGAAAGAAGCTTTCTGAGAAACTTCTTTGTGTTCTGTGAAATCATCTCACAGAGTTACAGCTTTCCCCTCAAGAAGCCTTTCGCTAAGACAGTTCTTGTGGAATTGGCAAAGTGATATTTGGAAGCCCATAGAGGGCGATGGTGAAAAAGGAAATATCCTCAGATGAAATCTGGAAGGAAGCTTTCTGAGAAACTGCTGAGTGTTCTGTTAATTCATCTCACAGAGTTACATCTGTATGTCGTGGATCTCTTTGCTAGCCTTATTTCTGTGGAATCTGAGAACAGATATTTCGGATCCCTTTGAAGACTATAGGGCCAAAGGAAATATCCTCCGATAACAAAGAGAAAGAAGCTTTCTGAGAAACTTCTTTGTGTTCTGTGAAATCATCTCACAGAGTTACAGCTTTCCCCTCAAGAAGCCTTTCGCTAAGACAGTTCTTGTGGAATTGGCAAAGTGATATTTGGAAGCCCTTAGAGGGCTATGCTGAAAAAGGAAATATCCTCAGATGAAATCTGGAAAGAAGCTTTCTGAGAAACTGCTTAGTGTTCTGTTAATTCATCTCACAGAGTTAAATCTGTATGTCGTGGATCTCTTTGCTAGCCTTATTTCTGTGGAATGTGAGAACAGATATTTCGGATCCCTTTGAAGACTTTAGGGCCAAAGGAAATAATCTCCGATAACAAAGAGAAAGAAGCTCTCTGAGAAACGGCTGAGTGTTCTGTTAATTCATCTCACAGAGTTACATCTGTATGTCGTGGATCTCTTTGCTAGCCTTATTTCTGTGGAATCTGAGAACAGATATTTCGGATTCCATTGAAGACTATAGGGCCAAAGGAAATATCCTCCGATAACAAAGAGAAAGAAGCTTTCTGAGAAACTTCTTTGTGTTCTGTGAAATCATCTCACAGAGTTACAGCTTTCCCCTCAAGAAGACTTTCGCTAAGACAGTTTTCGTGGAATTGGCAAAGTGATATTTTGAAGCCCATAGAGGGCTATTGTGAAAAAGGAAATATCCTCAGATGAAATCTGGAAAGAAGCTTTCTGAGAAACTGCTCAGAGTTCTGTTAATTCATCTCACAGAGTTACATCTGTATTTCGTGGATCTCTTTGCTAGCCTTATTTCTGTGGAATCTGAGTACAGATATTTCGGATCCCTTTGAAGACTATAGGGCCAAAGGAAATATCCTCCGATAACAAAGAGAAAGAAGCTTTCGGAGAAACTTCTTTGTGTTGTGTGAAATCATCTCACAGAGTTACAGCTTTCCCCTCAAGAAGCCTTCTGCTAAGACAGTTCTTGTGGAATTGGCAAAGTGATATTTGGAAGCCCATAGAGGGCTATGGTGAAATAGGAAATATCCTCAGATGAAATATGGAAAGAAGCTTTCTGTGAAACTGCTGAGTGTTCTGTTAATTCATCTCACAGAGTTACATCTGTATTTCGTGGATCTCTTTGCTAGGCTTATTTCTGTGGAATCTGAGAACAGATATTTCGGATCCCTTTGAAGACTATAGGGCCAAAGGAAATATCCTCCGATAACAAAGAGAAAGAAGCTTTCTGAGAAACTTCTTTGTGTTCTGTGAAATCATCTCACTGAGTTACAGCTTTCCCCTCAAGAAGCCTTTCGCTAAGACAGTTCTTGTGGAATTGGCAAAGTGATATTTGGAAGCCCATAGAGGGCTATGGTGAAAAAGGAAATATCCTCAGATGAAATCTGGAAGGAAGCTTTCTGAGAAACTGCTGAGTGTTCTGCTAATTCATCTCACAGAGTTACATCTGTATGTCGTGGATCTCTTTGCTAGCCTTATTTCTGTGGAATCTGAGAACAGATATTTCGGATCCCTTTGAAGACTATAGGGCCAAAGGAAATATCCTCCGATAACAAAGAGAAAGAAGCTTTCTGAGAAACTTCTTTGTGTTCTGTGAAATCATCTCACAGAGTTACAGCTTTCCCCTCAAGAAGCCTTTCGCTAAGACAGTTCTTGTGGAATTGGCAAAGTGATATTTGGAAGCCCTTAGAGGGCTATGCTGAAAAAGGAAATATCCTCAGATGAAATCTGGAAAGAAGCTTTCTGAGAAACTGCTTAGTGTTCTGTTAATTCATCTCACAGAGTTAAATCTGTATGTCGTGGATCTCTTTGCTAGCCTTATTTCTGTGGAATGTGAGAACAGATATTTCGGATCCCTTTGAAGACTTTAGGGCCAAAGGAAATAATCTCCGATAACAAAGAGAAAGAAGCTCTCTGAGAAACGGCTGAGTGTTCTGTTAATTCATCTCACAGAGTTACATCTGTATGTCGTGGATCTCTTTGCTAGCCTTATTTCTGTGGAATCTGAGAACAGATATTTCGGATCCCATTGAAGACTATAGGGCCAAAGGAAATATCCTCCGATAACAAAGAGAAAGAAGCTTTCTGAGAAACTTCTTTGTGTTCTGTGAAATCATCTCACAGAGTTACAGCTTTCCCCTCAAGAAGACTTTCGCTAAGACAGTTTTCGTGGAATTGGCAAAGTGATATTTGGAAGCCCATAGAGGGCTATTGTGAAAAAGGAAATATCCTCAGATGAAATCTGGAAAGAAGCTTTCTGAGAAACTGCTCAGAGTTCTGTTAATTCATCTCACAGAGTTACATCTGTATTTCGTGGATCTCTTTGCTAGCCTTATTTCTGTGGAATCTGAGAACAGATATTTCGGATCCCTTTGAAGACTATAGGGCCAAAGGAAATATCCTCCGATAACAAAGAGAAAGAAGCTTTCTGAGAAACTTCTTTGTGTTCTGTGAAATCATCTCACTGAGTTACAGCTTTCCCCTCAAGAAGCCTTTCGCTAAGACAGTTCTTGTGGAATTGGAAAAGTGATATTTGGAAGCCCATAGAGGGCTATGGTGAAAAAGGAAATATCCTCAGATGAAATCTGGAAAGAAGCTTTCTGAGAAACTGCTTAGTGTTCTGTTAATTCATCTCACAGAGTTACATCTGTATTTCGTGGATCTCTTTGCTAGCCTTATTTCTGTGGAAACTGAGAACAGATATTTCGGATCCCATTGAAGACTATAGGGCCAAAGGAAATAATCTCCGATAACAAAGAGAAAGAAGCTTTCTGAGAAACTTCTTTGTGTTCTGTGAAATCATCTCACAGAGTTACAGCTTTCCCCTCAAGAAGCCTTTCGCTAAGACAGTTCTTGTGGAATTGGCAAAGCGATATTTGGAAGCCCACAGAGGGCTATGGTGAAAAAGGAAATATCCTCAGATGAAATCTGGAAGGAAGCTTTCTGAGAAACTGCTGAGTGTTCTGTTAATTCATCTCACAGAGTTACATCTGTATTTCGTGGATCTCTTTGCTAGCCTTATTTCTGTGGAATCTGAGAACAGATATTTCGGATCCCATTGAAGACTATAGGGCCAAAGGAAATATCCTCCGATAACAAAGAGAAAGAAGCTTTCTGAGAAACTTCTTTGTGTTCTGTGAAATCATCTCACAGAGTTACAGCTTTCCCCTCAAGAAGCCTTTCGCTAAGACAGTTTTCGTGGGATTGGCAAAGTGATATTTGGAAGCCCATATAGGGCTATGGTGAAAAAGGAAATATCCTCAGATGAAATCTGGAAGGAAGCTTTCTGAGAAACTGCTGAGTGTTCTGTTAATTCATCTCACAGAGTTACATCTGTATGTCGTGGATCTCTTTGCTAGCCTTATTTCTGTGGAATCTGAGAACAGATATTTCGGATCCCTTTGAAGACTATAGGGCCAAAGGAAATATCCTCCGATAACAAAGAGAGAGAAGCTTTCTGAGAAACTTCTTTGTGTTCTGTGAAATCATCTCACAGAGTTACAGCTTTCCCCTCAAGAAGCCTTTTGCTAAGACAGTTCTTGTGGAATTGGCAAAGTGATATTTGGAAGCCCTTAGAGGGCTATGGTGAAAAAGGAAATATCCTCAGATGAAATCTGGAAAGAAGCTTTCTGAGAAACTGCTTAGTGTTCTGTTAATTCATCTCACAGAGTTACATCTGTATTTCGTGGATCTCTTTGCTAGACTTATTTCTGTGGAATCTGAGAACAGATATTTCGGATCCCTTTGAAGACTATAGGGCCAAAGGAAATATCCTCCGATAACAAAGAGAAAGAAGCTTTCTGAGAAACTTCTTTGTGTTCTGTGAAATCATCTCACAGAGTTACAGCTTTCCCCTCAAGAAGCCTTTCTCTAAGACAGTTCTTGTGGAATTGGCAAAGTGATATTTGGAAGCCCATAGAGGGCTATGGTGAAAAAGGAAATATCCTCAGATGAAATCTGAAAAGAAGCTTTCTGAGAAACTGCTTAGTGTTCTGTTAGTTCATCTCACAGAGTTATATCTGTATTTCGTGGATCTCTTTGCTAGCCTTATTTCTGTGGAATGTGAGAACAGACATTTCGGATCCCTTTGAAGACTTTAGGGCCAAAGGAAATAATCTCCGATAACAAAGAGAAAGAATCTTTCTGAGAAACGGCTGAGTGTTCTGTTAATTCATCTCACAGAGTTACATCTGTATGTCGTGGATCTCTTTGCTAGCCTTATTTCTGTGGAATCTGAGAACAGATATTTCGGATCCCATTGAAGACTATAGGGCCAAAGGAAATATCCTCCGATAACAAAGAGAAAGAAGCTTTCTGAGAAACTTCTTTGTGTTCTGTGAAATCATCTCACAGAGTTACAGCTTTCCCCTCAAGAAGACTTTCGCTAAGACAGTTTTCGTGGAATTGGCAAAGTGATATTTGGAAGCCCATAGAGGGCTATTGTGAAAAAGGAAATATTCTCAGATGAAATCTGGAAAGAAGCTTTCTGAGAAACTGCTGAGAGTTCTGTTAATTCATCTCACAGAGTTACATCTGTATTTCGTGGATCTCTTTGCTAGCCTTATTTCTGTGGAATCTGAGAACAGATATTTCGGATGTCTTTGAAGACTATAGGGCCAAAGGAAATATCCTCCGATAACAAAGAGAAAGAAGCTTTCGGAGAAACTTCTTTGTGTTCTGTGAAATCATCTCACAGAGTTACAGCTTTCCCCTCAAGAAGCCTTTCGCTAAGACAGTTCTTGGGGAATTGGCAAAGTGATATTTGGAAGCCCTTAGAGGGCTATGGTGAAATAGGAAATATCCTCAGATGAAATCTGGAAAGAAGATTTCTGAGAAACTGCTTAGTGTTCTGTTAATTCATCTCACAGAGTTGCATATGTATTTCGTGGATCTCTTTGCTAGCCTTATTTCTGTGGAATCTGAGAACAGATATTTCGGATTCCATTGAAGACTATAGGGCCAAAGGAAATAATCTCCGATAACAAAGAAAAGAAGCTTTCTGAGAAACTTCTTTGTGTTCTGTGAAATCATCTCACTGAGTTACAGCTTTCCCCTCAAGAAGCCTTTCGCTAAGACAGTTTTCGTGGAATTGGCAAAGTGATATTTGGAAGCCCATAGAGGGCTACGGTGAAAAAGGAAATATCCTCACATGAAATCTGGAAAGAAGCTTTCTGAGAAACTGCTGAGTGTTCTGTGAATTCATCTCACAGAGTTACATCTGTATTTCGTGGATCTCTTTGCTAGACTTATTTCTGTGGAATCTGAGAACAGATATTTCGGATCCCATTGAAGACTATAGGGCCAAAGGAAATAACCTCCGATAACAAAGAGAAAGAAGCTTTCTGAGAAACTTCTTTGTGTTCTGTGAAATCATCTCACAGAGTTACAGCTTTCCCCTCAAGAAGCCTTTCGCTAAGACAGTTCTTGTGGAATTGGCAAAGTGATATTTGGAAGCCCATAGAGGGCTATGGTGAAAAAGGAAATATCCTCAGATGAAATCTGAAAAGAAGCTTTCTGAGAAACTGCTTAGTGTTCTGTTAGTTCATCTCACAGAGTTATATCTGTATTTCGTGGATCTCTTGGCTAGCCTTATTTCTGTGGAATGTGAGAACAGATATTTCGGATCCCTTTGAAGACTTTAGGGCCAAAGGAAATAATCTCCGATAACAAAGAGAAAGAAGCTCTCTGAGAAACGGCTGAGTGTTCTGTTAATTCATCTCACAGAGTTACATCTGTATGTCTTGGATCTCTTTGCTAGCCTTATTTCTGTGGAATCTGAGAACAGATATTTCGGATCCCTTTGAAGACTATAGGGCCAAAGGAAATATCCTCCGATAACAAAGAGAAAGAAGCTTTCTGAGAAACTTCTTTGTGTTCTGTGAAATCATCTCACAGAGTTACAGCTTTCCCCTCAAGAAGACTTTCGCTAAGACAGTTTTCGTGGAATTGGCAAAGTGATATTTGGAAGCCTATAGAGGGCTATTGTGAAAAAGGAAATATCCTCAGATGAAATCTGGAAAGAAGCTTTCTGAGAAACTGCTGAGAGTTCTGTTAATTATCTCACAGAGTTACATCTGTATTTCGTGGATCTCTTTGCTAGCCTTATTTCTGTGGAATCTGAGAACAGATATTTCGGATCCCTTTGAAGACTATAGGGCCAAAGGAAATATCCTCCGATAACAAAGAGAAAGAAGCTTTCGGAGAAACTTCTTTGTGTTGTGTGAAATCATCTCACAGAGTTACAGCTTTCCCCTCAAGAAGCCTTTCGCTAAGACAGTTCTTGTGGAATTGGCAAAGTGATATTTGGAAGCCCATAGAGGGCTATGGTGAAATAGGAAATATCCTCAGATGAAATCTGGAAAGAAGATTTCTGAGAAACTGCTTAGTGTTCTGTTAATTCATCTCACAGAGTTGCATATGTATTTCGTGGATCTCTTTGCTAGCCTTATTTCTGTGGAATCTGAGAACAGATATTTCGGATCCCTTTGAAGACTATAGGGCCAAAGGAAATATCCTCCGATAACAAGGAGAAAGAAGCTTTCTGAGAAACTTCTTTGTGTTCTGTGAAATCATCTCACAGAGTTACAGCTTTCCCCTCAAGAAGCCTTTCGCTCAGACAGTTCTTGTGGAATTGGCAAAGCGATATTTGGAAGCCCACAGAGGGCTACGGTGAAAAAGGAAATATCCTCAGATGAAATCTGGAAGGAAGCTTTCTGAGAAACTGCTGAGTGTTCTGTTAATTCATCTCACAGAGTTACATCTGTATTTCGTGGATCTCTTTGCTAGCCTTATTTCTGTGGAATCTGGGAACAGATATTTCGGATCCCATTGAAGACTATAGGGCCAAAGGAAATATCCTCCGATAACAAAGAGAAAGAAGGTTTCTGAGAAACTTCTTTGTGTTCTGTGAAATCATCTCACAGAGTTACAGCTTTCCCCTCAAGAAGCCTTTCGCTAAGACAGTTTTCGTGGGATTGGCAAAGTGATATTTGGAAGCCCATATAGGGCTATGGTGAAAAAGGAAATATCCTCAGATGAAATCTGGAAGGAAGCTTTCTGAGAAACTGCTGAGTGTTCTGTTAATTCATCTCACAGAGTTAAATCTGTATGTCGTTGATCTCTTTGCTAGCCTTATTTCTTTGGAATCTGAGAACAGATATTTCGGATCCCTTTGAAGACTATAGGGCCAAAGGAAATCTCCTCCGATAACAAAGAGAGAGAAGCTTTCTGAGAAACTTCTTTGTGTTCTGTGAAATCATCTCACAGAGTTACAGCTTTCCCCTCAAGAAGCCTTTTGCTAAGACAGTTCTTGTGGAATTGGCAAAGTGATATTTGGAAGCCCTTAGAGGGCTATGGTGAAAAAGGAAATATCCTCAGATGAAATCTGGAAAGAAGCTTTCTGAGAAACTGCTTAGTGTTCTGTTAATTCATCTCACAGAGTTACATCTGTATTTCGTGGATCTCTTTGCTAGACTTATTTCTGTGGAATCTGAGAACAGATATTTCGGATCCCTTTGAAGACTATAGGGCCAAAGGAAATATCCTCCGATAACAAAGAGAAAGAAGCTTTCTGAGAAACTTCTTTGTGTTCTGTGAAATCATCTCACAGAGTTACAGCTTTCCCCTCAAGAAGCCTTTCTCTAAGACAGTTCTTGTGGAATTGGCAAAGTGATATTTGGAAGCCCATAGAGGGCTATGGTGAAAAAGGAAATATCCTCAGATGAAATCTGAAAGGAAGCTTTCTGAGAAACTGCTTAGTGTTCTGTTAGTTCATCTCACAGAGTTATATCTGTATTTCGTGGATCTCTTTGCTAGCCTGATTTCTGTGGAATGTGAGAACAGATATTTCGGATCCCTTTGAAGACTTTAGGGCCAAAGGAAATAATCTCCGATAACAAAGAGAAAGAAGCTCTCTGAGAAACGGCTGAGTGTTCTGTTAATTCATCTCACAGAGTTACATCTGTATTTCGTGGATCTCTTTGCTAGCCTTATTTCTGTGGAATCTGAGAACAGATATTTCGGATCCCTTTGAAGACTATAGGGCCAAAGGAAATATCCTCCGATAACAAAGAGAAAGAAGCTTTCTGAGAAACTTCTTTGTGTTCTGTGAAATCATCTCACAGAGTTACAGCTTTCCCCTCAAGAAGAGTTTCGCTAAGACAGTTTTCGTGGAATTGGCAAAGTGATATTTGGAAGCCCATAGAGGGCTATTGTGAAAAAGGAAATATCCTCAGATGAAATCTGGAAAGAAGCTTTCTGAGAAACTGCTGAGAGTTCTGTTAATTCATCTCACAGAGTTACATCTGTATTTCGTGGATCTCTTTGCTAGCCTTATTTCTGTGGAATCTGAGAACAGATATTTCGGATCCCTTTGAAGACTATAGGGCCAAAGGAAATATCCTCCGATAACAAAGAGAAAGAAGCTTTCGGAGAAACTTCTTTGTGTTGTGTGAAATCATCTCACAGAGTTACAGCTTTCCCCTCAAGAAGCCTTTCGCTAAGACAGTTCTTGTGGAATTGGCAAAGTGATATTTGGAAGCCCATAGAGGGCTATGGTGAAATAGGAAATATCCTCAGATGAAATCTGGAAAGAAGATTTCTGAGAAACTGCTTAGTGTTCTGTTAATTCATCTCACAGAGTTGCATATGTATTTCGTGGATCTCTTTGCTAGCCTTATTTCTGTGGAATCTGAGAACAGATATTTCGGATCCCTTTGAAGACTATAGGGCCAAAGGAAATATCCTCCGATAACAAAGAGAAAGAAGCTTTCTGAGAAACTTCTTTGTGTTCTGTGAAATCATCTCACAGAGTTACAGCTTTCCCCTCAAGAAGATTTTCGCTAAGACAGTTTTCGTGGAATTGGCAAAGTGATATTTGGAAGCCCATATAGGGCTATGGTGAAAAAGGAAATATCCTCAGATGAAATCTGGAAAGAAGCTTTTTGAGAAACTGCTGAGTGTTCTGTTAATTCATCTCACAGAGTTACATCTGTATTTCGTGGATCTCTTTGCTAGCCTCTTTTCTGTGGAATCTGAGAACAGATATTTCGGATCCCTTTGAAGACTATAGGGCCAAAAGAAATATCCTCCGATAACAATGAGAAAGAAGCTTTCGGAGAAACTTCTTTGTGTTGTGTGAAATCATCTCACAGAGTTACAGCTTTCCCCTCAAGAAGCCTTTCGCTAAGACAGTTCTTGTGGAATTGGCAAAGTGATATTTGGAAGCCCATAGAGGGCTATGGTGAAAAAGGAAATATCCTCAGATGAAATCTGGAAAGAAGCTTTCTGAGAAACTGCTTAGTGTTCTGTTAGTTCATCTCACAGAGTTACATGTGTGTTTCGTGGATCTCTTTGCTAGCCTTATTTCTGTGGAATCTGAGAACAGATATTTCGGATCCCATTGAAGACTATAGGGCCAAAGGAAATAATCTCCGATAACTAAGAGAAAGAAGTTTTCTGAGAAACTTCTTTGTGTACTGTGAAATCATCTCACAGAGTTACAGCTTTCCCCCAAGAAGCCTTTCGCTAAGACAGTTCTTGTGGAATTGGCAAAGCGATATTTGGAAGCCCACAGAGGGCTATGGTGAAAAAGGAAATATCCTCAGATGAAATCTGGAAGGAAGCTTTCTGAGAAACTGCTGAGTGTTCTGTTAATTCATCTCACAGAGTTACATCTGTATTTCGTGGATCTCTTTGCTAGCCTTATTTCTGTGGAATCTGAGAACAGATATTTCGGATCCCATTGAAGACTATAGGGCCAAAGGAAATATCCTCCGATAACAAAGAGAAAGAAGCTTTCTGAGAAACTTCTTTGTGTTCTGTGAAATCATCTCACAGAGTTACAGCTTTCCCCTCAAGAAGCCTTTCGCTAAGACAGTTTTCGTGGGATTGGCAAAGTGATATTTGGAAGCCCATAGAGGGCTATGGTGAAAAAGGAAATATCCTCAGATGAAATCTGGAAGGAAGCTTTCTGAGAAACTGCTGAGTGTTCTGTTAATTCATCTCACAGAGTTACATCTGTATGTCGTGGATCTCTTTGCTAGCCTTATTTCTGTGGAATCTGAGAACAGATATTTCGGATCCCTTTGAAGACTATAGGGCCAAAGGAAATATCCTCCGATAACAAAGAGAGAGAAGCTTTCTGAGAAACTTCTTTGTGTTCTGTGAAATCATCTCACAGAGTTACAGCTTTCCCCTCAAGAAGCCTTTTGCTAAGACAGTTCTTGTGGAATTGGCAAAGTGATATTTGGAAGCCCTTAGAGGGCTATGGTGAAAAAGGAAATATCCTCAGATGAAATCTGGAAAGAAGCTTTCTGAGAAACTGCTTAGTGTTCTGTTAATTCATCTCACAGAGTTACATCTGTATTTCGTGGATCTCTTTGCTAGACTTATTTCTGTGGAATCTGAGAACAGATATTTCGGATCCCTTTGAAGACTATAGGGCCAAAGGAAATATCCTCCGATAACAAAGAGAAAGAAGCTTTCTGAGAAACTTCTTTGTGTTCTGTGAAATCATCTCACAGAGTTACAGCTTTCCCCTCAAGAAGCCTTTCTCTAAGACAGTTCTTGTGGAATTGGCAAAGTGATATTTGGAAGCCCATAGAGGGCTATGGTGAAAAAGGAAATATCCTCAGATGAAATCTGAAAAGAAGCTTTCTGAGAAACTGCTTAGTGTTCTGTTAGTTCATCTCACAGAGTTATATCTGTATTTCGTGGATCTCTTTGCTAGCCTTATTTCTGTGGAATGTGAGAACAGACATTTCGGATCCCTTTGAAGACTTTAGGGCCAAAGGAAATAATCTCCGATAACAAAGAGAAAGAATCTTTCTGAGAAACGGCTGAGTGTTCTGTTAATTCATCTCACAGAGTTACATCTGTATGTCGTGGATCTCTTTGCTAGCCTTATTTCTGTGGAATCTGAGAACAGATATTTCGGATCCCATTGAAGACTATAGGGCCAAAGGAAATATCCTCCGATAACAAAGAGAAAGAAGCTTTCTGAGAAACTTCTTTGTGTTCTGTGAAATCATCTCACAGAGTTACAGCTTTCCCCTCAAGAAGACTTTCGCTAAGACAGTTTTCGTGGAATTGGCAAAGTGATATTTGGAAGCCCATAGAGGGCTATTGTGAAAAAGGAAATATTCTCAGATGAAATCTGGAAAGAAGCTTTCTGAGAAACTGCTGAGAGTTCTGTTAATTCATCTCACAGAGTTACATCTGTATTTCGTGGATCTCTTTGCTAGCCTTATTTCTGTGGAATCTGAGAACAGATATTTCGGATGTCTTTGAAGACTATAGGGCCAAAGGAAATATCCTCCGATAACAAAGAGAAAGAAGCTTTCGGAGAAACTTCTTTGTGTTCTGTGAAATCATCTCACAGAGTTACAGCTTTCCCCTCAAGAAGCCTTTCGCTAAGACAGTTCTTGGGGAATTGGCAAAGTGATATTTGGAAGCCCTTAGAGGGCTATGGTGAAATAGGAAATATCCTCAGATGAAATCTGGAAAGAAGATTTCTGAGAAACTGCTTAGTGTTCTGTTAATTCATCTCACAGAGTTAAATCTGTATGTCGTTGATCTCTTTGCTAGCCTTATTTCTTTGGAATCTGAGAACAGATATTTCGGATCCCTTTGAAGACTATAGGGCCAAAGGAAATCTCCTCCGATAACAAAGAGAGAGAAGCTTTCTGAGAAACTTCTTTGTGTTCTGTGAAATCATCTCACAGAGTTACAGCTTTCCCCTCAAGAAGCCTTTTGCTAAGACAGTTCTTGTGGAATTGGCAAAGTGATATTTGGAAGCCCTTAGAGGGCTATGGTGAAAAAGGAAATATCCTCAGATGAAATCTGGAAAGAAGCTTTCTGAGAAACTGCTTAGTGTTCTGTTAATTCATCTCACAGAGTTACATCTGTATTTCGTGGATCTCTTTGCTAGACTTATTTCTGTGGAATCTGAGAACAGATATTTCGGATCCCTTTGAAGACTATAGGGCCAAAGGAAATATCCTCCGATAACAAAGAGAAAGAAGCTTTCTGAGAAACTTCTTTGTGTTCTGTGAAATCATCTCACAGAGTTACAGCTTTCCCCTCAAGAAGCCTTTCTCTAAGACAGTTCTTGTGGAATTGGCAAAGTGATATTTGGAAGCCCATAGAGGGCTATGGTGAAAAAGGAAATATCCTCAGATGAAATCTGAAAGGAAGCTTTCTGAGAAACTGCTTAGTGTTCTGTTAGTTCATCTCACAGAGTTATATCTGTATTTCGTGGATCTCTTTGCTAGCCTGATTTCTGTGGAATGTGAGAACAGATATTTCGGATCCCTTTGAAGACTTTAGGGCCAAAGGAAATAATCTCCGATAACAAAGAGAAAGAAGCTCTCTGAGAAACGGCTGAGTGTTCTGTTAATTCATCTCACAGAGTTACATCTGTATTTCGTGGATCTCTTTGCTAGCCTTATTTCTGTGGAATCTGAGAACAGATATTTCGGATCCCTTTGAAGACTATAGGGCCAAAGGAAATATCCTCCGATAACAAAGAGAAAGAAGCTTTCTGAGAAACTTCTTTGTGTTCTGTGAAATCATCTCACAGAGTTACAGCTTTCCCCTCAAGAAGACTTTCGCTAAGACAGTTTTCGTGGAATTGGCAAAGTGATATTTGGAAGCCCATAGAGGGCTATTGTGAAAAAGGAAATATCCTCAGATGAAATCTGGAAAGAAGCTTTCTGAGAAACTGCTGAGAGTTCTGTTAATTCATCTCACAGAGTTACATCTGTATTTCGTGGATCTCTTTGCTAGCCTTATTTCTGTGGAATCTGAGAACAGATATTTCGGATCCCTTTGAAGACTATAGGGCCAAAGGAAATATCCTCCGATAACAAAGAGAAAGAAGCTTTCGGAGAAACTTCTTTGTGTTGTGTGAAATCATCTCACAGAGTTACAGCTTTCCCCTCAAGAAGCCTTTCGCTAAGACAGTTCTTGTGGAATTGGCAAAGTGATATTTGGAAGCCCATAGAGGGCTATGGTGAAATAGGAAATATCCTCAGATGAAATCTGGAAAGAAGATTTCTGAGAAACTGCTTAGTGTTCTGTTAATTCATCTCACAGAGTTGCATATGTATTTCGTGGATCTCTTTGCTAGCCTTATTTCTGTGGAATCTGAGAACAGATATTTCGGATCCCTTTGAAGACTATAGGGCCAAAGGAAATATCCTCCGATAACAAAGAGAAAGAAGCTTTCTGAGAAACTTCTTTGTGTTCTGTGAAATCATCTCACAGAGTTACAGCTTTCCCCTCAAGAAGATTTTCGCTAAGACAGTTTTCGTGGAATTGGCAAAGTGATATTTGGAAGCCCATATAGGGCTATGGTGAAAAAGGAAATATCCTCAGATGAAATCTGGAAAGAAGCTTTTTGAGAAACTGCTGAGTGTTCTGTTAATTCATCTCACAGAGTTACATCTGTATTTCGTGGATCTCTTTGCTAGCCTCTTTTCTGTGGAATCTGAGAACAGATATTTCGGATCCCTTTGAAGACTATAGGGCCAAAAGAAATATCCTCCGATAACAATGAGAAAGAAGCTTTCGGAGAAACTTCTTTGTGTTGTGTGAAATCATCTCACAGAGTTACAGCTTTCCCCTCAAGAAGCCTTTCGCTAAGACAGTTCTTGTGGAATTGGCAAAGTGATATTTGGAAGCCCATAGAGGGCTATGGTGAAAAAGGAAATATCCTCAGATGAAATCTGGAAAGAAGCTTTCTGAGAAACTGCTTAGTGTTCTGTTAGTTCATCTCACAGAGTTACATGTGTGTTTCGTGGATCTCTTTGCTAGCCTTATTTCTGTGGAATCTGAGAACAGATATTTCGGATCCCATTGAAGACTATAGGGCCAAAGGAAATAATCTCCGATAACAAAGAGAAAGAAGTTTTCTGAGAAACTTCTTTGTGTACTGTGAAATCATCTCACAGAGTTACAGCTTTCCCCCAAGAAGCCTTTCGCTAAGACAGTTCTTGTGGAATTGGCAAAGCGATATTTGGAAGCCCACAGAGGGCTATGGTGAAAAAGGAAATATCCTCAGATGAAATCTGGAAGGAAGCTTTCTGAGAAACTGCTGAGTGTTCTGTTAATTCATCTCACAGAGTTACATCTGTATTTCGTGGATCTCTTTGCTAGCCTTATTTCTGTGGAATCTGAGAACAGATATTTCGGATCCCATTGAAGACTATAGGGCCAAAGGAAATATCCTCCGATAACAAAGAGAAAGAAGCTTTCTGAGAAACTTCTTTGTGTTCTGTGAAATCATCTCACAGAGTTACAGCTTTCCCCTCAAGAAGCCTTTCGCTAAGACAGTTTTCGTGGGATTGGCAAAGTGATATTTGGAAGCCCATATAGGGCTATGGTGAAAAAGGAAATATCCTCAGATGAAATCTGGAAGGAAGCTTTCTGAGAAACTGCTGAGTGTTCTGTTAATTCATCTCACAGAGTTACATCTGTATGTCGTGGATCTCTTTGCTAGCCTTATTTCTGTGGAATCTGAGAACAGATATTTCGGATCCCTTTGAAGACTATAGGGCCAAAGGAAATATCCTCCGATAACAAAGAGAGAGAAGCTTTCTGAGAAACTTCTTTGTGTTCTGTGAAATCATCTCACAGAGTTACAGCTTTCCCCTCAAGAAGCCTTTTGCTAAGACAGTTCTTGTGGAATTGGCAAAGTGATATTTGGAAGCCCTTAGAGGGCTATGGTGAAAAAGGAAATATCCTCAGATGAAATCTGGAAAGAAGCTTTCTGAGAAACTGCTTAGTGTTCTGTTAATTCATCTCACAGAGTTACATCTGTATTTCGTGGATCTCTTTGCTAGACTTATTTCTGTGGAATCTGAGAACAGATATTTCGGATCCCTTTGAAGACTATAGGGCCAAAGGAAATATCCTCCGATAACAAAGAGAAAGAAGCTTTCTGAGAAACTTCTTTGTGTTCTGTGAAATCATCTCACAGAGTTACAGCTTTCCCCTCAAGAAGCCTTTCTCTAAGACAGTTCTTGTGGAATTGGCAAAGTGATATTTGGAAGCCCATAGAGGGCTATGGTGAAAAAGGAAATATCCTCAGATGAAATCTGAAAAGAAGCTTTCTGAGAAACTGCTTAGTGTTCTGTTAGTTCATCTCACAGAGTTATATCTGTATTTCGTGGATCTCTTTGCTAGCCTTATTTCTGTGGAATGTGAGAACAGACATTTCGGATCCCTTTGAAGACTTTAGGGCCAAAGGAAATAATCTCCGATAACAAAGAGAAAGAATCTTTCTGAGAAACGGCTGAGTGTTCTGTTAATTCATCTCACAGAGTTACATCTGTATGTCGTGGATCTCTTTGCTAGCCTTATTTCTGTGGAATCTGAGAACAGATATTTCGGATCCCATTGAAGACTATAGGGCCAAAGGAAATATCCTCCGATAACAAAGAGAAAGAAGCTTTCTGAGAAACTTCTTTGTGTTCTGTGAAATCATCTCACAGAGTTACAGCTTTCCCCTCAAGAAGACTTTCGCTAAGACAGTTTTCGTGGAATTGGCAAAGTGATATTTGGAAGCCCATAGAGGGCTATTGTGAAAAAGGAAATATTCTCAGATGAAATCTGGAAAGAAGCTTTCTGAGAAACTGCTGAGAGTTCTGTTAATTCATCTCACAGAGTTACATCTGTATTTCGTGGATCTCTTTGCTAGCCTTATTTCTGTGGAATCTGAGAACAGATATTTCGGATGTCTTTGAAGACTATAGGGCCAAAGGAAATATCCTCCGATAACAAAGAGAAAGAAGCTTTCGGAGAAACTTCTTTGTGTTCTGTGAAATCATCTCACAGAGTTACAGCTTTCCCCTCAAGAAGCCTTTCGCTAAGACAGTTCTTGGGGAATTGGCAAAGTGATATTTGGAAGCCCTTAGAGGGCTATGGTGAAATAGGAAATATCCTCAGATGAAATCTGGAAAGAAGATTTCTGAGAAACTGCTTAGTGTTCTGTTAATTCATCTCACAGAGTTGCATATGTATTTCGTGGATCTCTTTGCTAGCCTTATTTCTGTGGAATCTGAGAACAGATATTTCGGATTCCATTGAAGACTATAGGGCCAAAGGAAATAATCTCCGATAACAAAGAAAAGAAGCTTTCTGAGAAACTTCTTTGTGTTCTGTGAAATCATCTCACTGAGTTACAGCTTTCCCCTCAAGAAGCCTTTCGCTAAGACAGTTTTCGTGGAATTGGCAAAGTGATATTTGGAAGCCCATAGAGGGCTACGGTGAAAAAGGAAATATCCTCACATGAAATCTGGAAAGAAGCTTTCTGAGAAACTGCTGAGTGTTCTGTGAATTCATCTCACAGAGTTACATCTGTATTTCGTGGATCTCTTTGCTAGACTTATTTCTGTGGAATCTGAGAACAGATATTTCGGATCCCATTGAAGACTATAGGGCCAAAGGAAATAACCTCCGATAACAAAGAGAAAGAAGCTTTCTGAGAAACTTCTTTGTGTTCTGTGAAATCATCTCACAGAGTTACAGCTTTCCCCTCAAGAAGCCTTTCGCTAAGACAGTTCTTGTGGAATTGGCAAAGTGATATTTGGAAGCCCATAGAGGGCTATGGTGAAAAAGGAAATATCCTCAGATGAAATCTGGAAGGAAGCTTTCTGAGAAACTGCTGAGTGTTCTGTTAATTCATCTCACAGAGTTACATCTGTATGTCGTGGATCTCTTTGCTAGCCTTATTTCTGTGGAATCTGAGAACAGATATTTCGGATCCCTTTGAAGACTATAGGGCCAAAGGTAATATCCTCCGATAACAAAGAGAAAGAAGCTTTCTGAGAAACTTCTTTGTGTTCTGTGAAATCATCTCACAGAGTTACAGCTTTCCCCTCAAGAAGCCTTTCGCTAAGACAGTTCTTGTGGAATTGGCAAAGTGATATTTGGAAGCCCTTAGAGGGCTATGGTGAAAAAGGAAATATCCTCAGATGAAATCTGGAATGAAGCTTTCTGTGAAACTGCTGAGTGTTCTGTTAATTCATCTCTCAGAGTTACATCTGTATTTCGTGGATCTCTTTGCTAGACTTATTTCTGTGGAATCTGAGAACAGATATTTCGGATCCCTTTGAAGACTATAGGGCCAAAGGAAATATCCTCCGATAACAAAGAGAAAGAAGCTTTCTGAGAAACTTCTTTGTGTTCTGTGAAATCATCTCACAGAGTTACAGCTTTCCCCTCAAGAAGCCTTTCGCTAAGACAGTTCTTGTGGAATTGGCAAGGTGATATTTGGAAGCCCATAGAGGGCTATGGTGAAAAAGGAAATATCCTCAGATGAAATCTGGAAGGAAGCTTTCTGAGAAACTGCTGAGTGTTCTGTTAATTCATCTCACAGAGTTACATCTGTATGTCGTGGATCTCTTTGCTAGCCTTATTTCTGTGGAATCTGAGAACAGATATTTCGGATCCCTTTGAAGACTATAGGGCCAAAGGTAATATCCTCCGATAACAAAGAGAAAGAAGCTTTCTGAGAAACTTCTTTGTGTTCTGTGAAATCATCTCACAGAGTTACAGCTTTCCCCTCAAGAAGCCTTTCGCTAAGACAGTTCTTGTGGAATTGGCAAAGTGATATTTGGAAGCCCTTAGAGGGCTATGCTGAAAAAGGAAATATCCTCAGATGAAATCTGGAATGAAGCTTTCTGTGAAACTGCTGAGTGTTCTGTTAATTCATCTCTCAGAGTTACATCTGTATTTCGTGGATCTCTTTGCTAGACTTATTTCTGTGGAATCTGAGAACAGATATTTCGGATCCCTTTGAAGACTATAGGGCCAAAGGAAATATCCTCCGATAACAAAGAGAAAGAAGGTTTCTGAGAAACTTCTTTGTGTTCTGTGAAATCATCTCACAGAGTTACAGCTTTCCCCTCAAGAAGCCTTTCGCTAAGACAGTTCTTGTGGAATTGGCAAAGTGATATTTGGAAGCCCATAGAGGGCTATGCTGAAAAAGGAAATATCCTCAGATGAAATCTGGAAAGAAGCTTTCTGAGAAACTGCTTAGTGTTCTGTTAATTCATCTCACAGAGTTACATCTGTATTTCGTGGATCTCTTTGCTAGCCTTGTTTCTGTGGAAACTGAGAACAGATATTTCGGATCCCATTGAAGACTATAGGGCCAAAGGAAATAATCTCCTATAACAAAGAAAAGAAACTTTCTGAGAAACTACTTTGTGTTCTGTGAAATCATCTCACAGAGTTACAGCATTCCCCTCAAGAAGCCTTTCGCTAAGACAGTTCCTGTGGAATTGGCAAAGTGATATTTGGAAGCCCATAGAGGGCTATGGTGAAAAAGGAAATATCCTCAGATGAAATCTGGAAGGAAGCTTTCTGAGAAACTGCTGAGTGTTCTGTTAATTCATCTCACAGAGTTACATCTGTATTTCGTGGATCTCTTTGCTAGGCTTATTTCTGTGGAATCTGAGAACAGATATTTCGGATCCCTTTGAAGACTATAGGGCCAAAGGAAATATCCTCCGATAACAAAGAGAAAGAAGCTTTCTGAGAAACTTCTTTGTGTTCTGTGAAATCATCTCACTGAGTTACAGCTTTCCCCTCAAGAAGCCTTTCGCTGAGACAGTTCTTGTGGAATTGGCAAAGTGATATTTGGAAGCCCATAGAGGGCTATGGTGAAAAAGGAAATATCCTCAGATGAAATCTGGAAAGAAGCTTTCTGAGAAACTGCTTAGTGTTCTGTTAATTCATCTCACAGAGTTACATCTGTATTTCGTGGATCTCTTTGCTAGCCTTATTTCTGTGGAAACTGAGAACAGATATTTCGGATCCCATTGAAGACTATAGGGCCAAAGGAAATAATCTCCGATAAAAAAGAGAAAGAAGCTTTCTGAGAAACTTCTTTGTGTTCTGTGAAATCATCTCACAGAGTTACAGCTTTCCCCTCAAGAAGCCTTTCGCTAAGACAGTTTTCGTGGGATTGGCAAAGTGATATTTGGAAGCCCATATAGGGCTATGGTGAAAAAGGAAATATCCTCAGATGAAATCTGGAAGGAAGCTTTCTGAGAAACTGCTGAGTGTTCTGTTAATTCATCTCACAGAGTTAAATCTGTATATCGTTGATCTCTTTGCTAGCCTTATTTCTTTGGAATCTGAGAACAGATATTTCGGATCCCTTTGAAGACTATAGGGCCAAAGGAAATCTCCTCCGATAACAAAGAGAGAGAAGCTTTCTGAGAAACTTCTTTGTGTTCTGTGAAATCATCTCACAGAGTTACAGCTTTCCCCTCAAGAAGCCTTTTGCTAAGACAGTTCTTGTGGAATTGGCAAAGTGATATTTGGAAGCCCTTAGAGGGCTATGGTGAAAAAGGAAATATCCTCAGATGAAATCTGGAAAGAAGCTTTCTGAGAAACTGCTTAGTGTTCTGTTAATTCATCTCACAGAGTTACATCTGTATTTCGTGGATCTCTTTGCTAGACTTATTTCTGTGGAATCTGAGAACAGATATTTCGGATCCCTTTGAAGACTATAGGGCCAAAGGAAATATCCTCCGATAACAAAGAGAAAGAAGCTTTCTGAGAAACTTCTTTGTGTTCTGTGAAATCATCTCACAGAGTTACAGCTTTCCCCTCAAGAAGCCTTTCTCTAAGACAGTTCTTGTGGAATTGGCAAAGTGATATTTGGAAGCCCATAGAGGGCTATGGTGAAAAAGGAAATATCCTCAGATGAAATCTGAAAAGAAGCTTTCTGAGAAACTGCTTAGTGTTCTGTTAGTTCATCTCACAGAGTTATATCTGTATTTCGTGGATCTCTTGGCTAGCCTTATTTCTGTGGAATGTGAGAACAGATATTTCGGATCCCTTTGAAGACTTTAGGGCCAAAGGAAATAATCTCCGATAACAAAGAGAAAGAAGCTCTCTGAGAAACGGCTGAGTGTTCTGTTAATTCATCTCACAGAGTTACATCTGTATGTCGTGGATCTCTTTGCTAGCCTTATTTCTGTGGAATCTGAGAACAGATATTTCGGATCCCTTTGAAGACTATAGGGCCAAAGGAAATATCCTCCGATAACAAAGAGAAAGAAGCTTTCTGAGAAACTTCTTTGTGTTCTGTGAAATCATCTCACAGAGTTACAGCTTTCCCCTCAAGAAGACTTTCGCTAAGACAGTTTTCGTGGAATTGGCAAAGTGATATTTGGAAGCCTATAGAGGGCTATTGTGAAAAAGGAAATATCCTCAGATGAAATCTGGAAAGAAGCTTTCTGAGAAACTGCTGAGAGTTCTGTTAATTCATCTCACAGAGTTACATCTGTATTTCGTGGATCTCTTTGCTAGCCTTATTTCTGTGGAATCTGAGAACAGATATTTCGGATCCCTTTGAAGACTATAGGGCCAAAGGAAATATCCTCCGATAACAAAGAGAAAGAAGCTTTCGGAGAAACTTCTTTGTGTTGTGTGAAATCATCTCACAGAGTTACAGCTTTCCCCTCAAGAAGCCTTTCGCTAAGACAGTTCTTGTGGAATTGGCAAAGTGATATTTGGAAGCCCATAGAGGGCTATGGGGAAATAGGAAATATCCTCAGATGAAATCTGGAAAGAAGATTTCTGAGAAACTGCTTAGTGTTCTGTTAATTCATCTCACAGAGTTGCATATGTATTTCGTGGATCTCTTTGCTAGCCTTATTTCTGTGGAATCTGAGAACAGATATTTCGGATCCCTTTGAAGACTATAGGGCCAAAGGAAATATCCTCCGATAACAAGGAGAAAGAAGCTTTCTGAGAAACTTCTTTGTGTTCTGTGAAATCATCTCACAGAGTTACAGCTTTCCCCTCAAGAAGCCTTTCGCTCAGACAGTTCTTGTGGAATTGGCAAAGCGATATTTGGAACCCACAGAGGGCTACGGTGAAAAAGGAAATATCCTCAGATGAAATCTGGAAGGAAGCTTTCTGAGAAACTGCTGAGTGTTCTGTTAATTCATCTCACAGAGTTACATCTGTATTTCGTGGATCTCTTTGCTAGCCTTATTTCTGTGGAATCTGGGAACAGATATTTCGGATCCCATTGAAGACTATAGGGCCAAAGGAAATATCCTCCGATAACAAAGAGAAAGAAGGTTTCTGAGAAACTTCTTTGTGTTCTGTGAAATCATCTCACAGAGTTACAGCTTTCCCCTCAAGAAGCCTTTCGCTAAGACAGTTTTCGTGGGATTGGCAAAGTGATATTTGGAAGCCCATATAGGGCTATGGTGAAAAAGGAAATATCCTCAGATGAAATCTGGAAGGAAGCTTTCTGAGAAACTGCTGAGTGTTCTGTTAATTCATCTCACAGAGTTAAATCTGTATGTCGTTGATCTCTTTGCTAGCCTTATTTCTTTGGAATCTGAGAACAGATATTTCGGATCCCTTTGAAGACTATAGGGCCAAAGGAAATCTCCTCCGATAACAAAGAGAGAGAAGCTTTCTGAGAAACTTCTTTGTGTTCTGTGAAATCATCTCACAGAGTTACAGCTTTCCCCTCAAGAAGCCTTTTGCTAAGACAGTTCTTGTGGAATTGGCAAAGTGATATTTGGAAGCCCTTAGAGGGCTATGGTGAAAAAGGAAATATCCTCAGATGAAATCTGGAAAGAAGCTTTCTGAGAAACTGCTTAGTGTTCTGTTAATTCATCTCACAGAGTTACATCTGTATTTCGTGGATCTCTTTGCTAGACTTATTTCTGTGGAATCTGAGAACAGATATTTCGGATCCCTTTGAAGACTATAGGGCCAAAGGAAATATCCTCCGATAACAAAGAGAAAGAAGCTTTCTGAGAAACTTCTTTGTGTTCTGTGAAATCATCTCACAGAGTTACAGCTTTCCCCTCAAGAAGCCTTTCTCTAAGACAGTTCTTGTGGAATTGGCAAAGTGATATTTGGAAGCCCATAGAGGGCTATGGTGAAAAAGGAAATATCCTCAGATGAAATCTGAAAGGAAGCTTTCTGAGAAACTGCTTAGTGTTCTGTTAGTTCATCTCACAGAGTTATATCTGTATTTCGTGGATCTCTTTGCTAGCCTGATTTCTGTGGAATGTGAGAACAGATATTTCGGATCCCTTTGAAGACTTTAGGGCCAAAGGAAATAATCTCCGATAACAAAGAGAAAGAAGCTCTCTGAGAAACGGCTGAGTGTTCTGTTAATTCATCTCACAGAGTTACATCTGTATTTCGTGGATCTCTTTGCTAGCCTTATTTCTGTGGAATCTGAGAACAGATATTTCGGATCCCTTTGAAGACTATAGGGCCAAAGGAAATATCCTCCGATAACAAAGAGAAAGAAGCTTTCTGAGAAACTTCTTTGTGTTCTGTGAAATCATCTCACAGAGTTACAGCTTTCCCCTCAAGAAGACTTTCGCTAAGACAGTTTTCGTGGAATTGGCAAAGTGATATTTGGAAGCCCATAGAGGGCTATTGTGAAAAAGGAAATATCCTCAGATGAAATCTGGAAAGAAGCTTTCTGAGAAACTGCTGAGAGTTCTGTTAATTCATCTCACAGAGTTACATCTGTATTTCGTGGATCTCTTTGCTAGCCTTATTTCTGTGGAATCTGAGAACAGATATTTCGGATCCCTTTGAAGACTATAGGGCCAAAGGAAATATCCTCCGATAACAAAGAGAAAGAAGCTTTCGGAGAAACTTCTTTGTGTTGTGTGAAATCATCTCACAGAGTTACAGCTTTCCCCTCAAGAAGCCTTTCGCTAAGACAGTTCTTGTGGAATTGGCAAAGTGATATTTGGAAGCCCATAGAGGGCTATGGTGAAATAGGAAATATCCTCAGATGAAATCTGGAAAGAAGATTTCTGAGAAACTGCTTAGTGTTCTGTTAATTCATCTCACAGAGTTGCATATGTATTTCGTGGATCTCTTTGCTAGCCTTATTTCTGTGGAATCTGAGAACAGATATTTCGGATCCCTTTGAAGACTATAGGGCCAAAGGAAATATCCTCCGATAACAAAGAGAAAGAAGCTTTCTGAGAAACTTCTTTGTGTTCTGTGAAATCATCTCACAGAGTTACAGCTTTCCCCTCAAGAAGATTTTCGCTAAGACAGTTTTCGTGGAATTGGCAAAGTGATATTTGGAAGCCCATATAGGGCTATGGTGAAAAAGGAAATATCCTCAGATGAAATCTGGAAAGAAGCTTTTTGAGAAACTGCTGAGTGTTCTGTTAATTCATCTCACAGAGTTACATCTGTATTTCGTGGATCTCTTTGCTAGCCTCTTTTCTGTGGAATCTGAGAACAGATATTTCGGATCCCTTTGAAGACTATAGGGCCAAAAGAAATATCCTCCGATAACAATGAGAAAGAAGCTTTCGGAGAAACTTCTTTGTGTTGTGTGAAATCATCTCACAGAGTTACAGCTTTCCCCTCAAGAAGCCTTTCGCTAAGACAGTTCTTGTGGAATTGGCAAAGTGATATTTGGAAGCCCATAGAGGGCTATGGTGAAAAAGGAAATATCCTCAGATGAAATCTGGAAAGAAGCTTTCTGAGAAACTGCTTAGTGTTCTGTTAGTTCATCTCACAGAGTTACATGTGTGTTTCGTGGATCTCTTTGCTAGCCTTATTTCTGTGGAATCTGAGAACAGATATTTCGGATCCCATTGAAGACTATAGGGCCAAAGGAAATAATCTCCGATAACAAAGAGAAAGAAGTTTTCTGAGAAACTTCTTTGTGTACTGTGAAATCATCTCACAGAGTTACAGCTTTCCCCCAAGAAGCCTTTCGCTAAGACAGTTCTTGTGGAATTGGCAAAGTGATATTTGGAAGCCCATAGAGGGCTATGGTGAAAAAGGAAATATCCTCAGATGAAATCTGGAAAGAAGCTTTCTGAGAAACTGCTGAGTGTTCTGTTAATTCATCTCACAGAGTTACATCTGTATTTCGTGTATCTCTTTGCTAGACTTATTTCTGTGGAATCTGAGAACAGATATTTCGGATCCCTTTGAAGACTATAGGGCCAAAGGAAATAATCTCCGATAACAAAGAGAAAGAAGCTTTCTGAGAAACTTCTTTGTGTTCTGTGAAATCATCTCACAGAGTTACAGCTTTCCCCTCAAGAAGCCTTTCGCTAAGACAGTTCTTGTGGAATTGGCAAAGTGATATTTGGAAGCCCATAGAGGGCTATGGTGAAAAAGGAAATATCCTCAGATGAAATCTGGAAGGAAGCTTTCTGAGAAACTGCTGAGTGTTCTGTTAATTCATCTCACAGACTTATATCTGTATGTCGTGTATCTCTTTGCTAGCCTTATTTCTGTGGAATCTGAGAACAGATATTTCGGATCCCATTGAAGACTATAGGGCCAAAGGAAATATCCTCCGATAACAAAGAGAAAGAAGCTTTCTGAGAAACTTCTTTGTGTTCTGTGAAATCATCTCACAGAGTTACAGCTTTCCCCTCAAGAAGCCTTTCGCTAAGACAGTTTTCGTGGAATTGGCAAAGTGATATTTGGAAGCCCATAGAGGGCTATGGTGAAAAAGGAAATATCCTCAGATGAAATCTGGAAAGAAGCTTTCTGAGAAACTGCTGAGTGTTCTGTTAATTCATCTCACAGAGTTACATCTGTATTTCGTGGATCTCTTTGCTAGACTTATTTCTGTGTAATCTGAGAACAGATATTTCGGATCCCATTGAAGACTATAGGGCCAAAGGAAATAACCTCCGATAACAAAGAGAAAGAAGCTTTCTGAGAAACTTCTTTGTGTTCTGTGAAATCATCTCACAGAGTTACAGCTTTCCCCTCAAGAAGCCTTTCGCTAAGACAGTTCTTGTGGAATTGGCAAAGTGATATTTGGAAGCTCATAGAGGGCTATGGTGAAAAAGGAAATATCCTCAGATGAAATCTGGAAGGAAGATTTCTGAGAAACTGCTGAGTGTTCTGTTAATTCATCTCACAGAGTTACATCTGTATGTCGTGGATCTCTTTGCTAGCCTTATTTCTGTGGAATCTGAGAACAGATATTTCGGATCCCTTTGAAGACTATAGGGCCAAAGGAAATATCCTCCGATAACAAGGAGAAAGAAGCTTTCTGAGAAACTTCTTTGTGTTCTGTGAAATCATCTCACAGAGTTACAGCTTTCCCCTCAAGAAGCCTTTTGCTAAGACAGTTCTTGTGGAATTGGCAAAGTGATATTTGGAAGCCCTTAGAGGGCTATGGTGAAAAAGGAAATATCCTCAGATGAAATCTGGAAAGAAGCTTTCTGAGAAACTGTTTAGTGTTCTGTTAATTCATCTCACAGAGTTACATCTGTATTTCGTGGATCTCTTTGCTAGACTTATTTCTGTGGAAACTGAGAACAGATATTTCGGATCCCATTGAAGACTAGAGGGCCAAAGGAAATAATCTCCGATAACAAATAGAAAGTAGCTTTCTGAGAAACTTCTTTGTGTTCTGTGAAATCATCTCGCAGAGTTACAGCTTTCCCCTCAAGAAGCCTTTCGCTCAGACAGTTCTTGTGGAATTGTCAAAGCGATATTTGGAAGCCCAGAGGGCTATGGTGAAAAAGGAAATATCCTCAGATGAAATCTGGAAGGAAGCTTTCTTAGAAACTGCTGAGTGTTCTGTTAATTCATCTCACAGAGTTACATCTGTATTTCGTGGATCTCTTTGCTAGCCTTATTTCTGTGGAATCTGAGAACAGATATTTCGGATCCCATTGAAGACTATAGGGCCAAAGGAAATAATCTCCGATAACAAAGAGAAAGAAGCTTTCTGAGAAACTTCTTTGTGTTCTGTGAAATCATCTCACAGAGTTACAGCTTTCCCCTCAAGAAGCCTTTCGCTAAGACAGTTTTCGTGGGATTGGCAAAGTGATATTTGGAAGCCCATATAGGGCTGTGGTGAAAAAGGAAATATCCTCAGATGAAATCTGGAAGGAAGCTTTCTGAGAAACTGCTGAGTGTTCTGTTAATTCATCTCACAGAGTTACATCTGTATGTCGTGGATCTCTTTGCTAGCCTTATTTCTTGGAATCTGAGAACAGATATTTCCGATCCCATTGAAGACTATAGGGCCAAAGGAAATATCCTCCGATAACAAAGAGAAAGAAGCTTTCTGAGAAACTTCTTTGTGTTCTGTGAAATCATCTCCCAGAGTTACAGCTTTCCCCTCAAGAAGCCTTTTGCTAAGACAGTTCTTGTGGAATTGGCAAAGTGATATTTGGAAGCCCTTAGAGGGCTATGGTGAAAAAGGAAATATCCTCAGATGAAATCTGGAAAGAAGCTTTCTGAGAAACTGCTTAGTGTTCTGTTAATTCATCTCACAGAGTTACATCTGTATTTCGTGGATCTCTTTGCTAGACTTATTTCTGTGGAATCTGAGAACAGATATTTCGGATCCCTTTGAAGACTATAGGGCCAAAGGAAATATCCTCCGATAACAAAGAGAAAGAAGCTTTCTGAGAAACTTCTTTGTGTTCTGTGAAATCATCTCACAGAGTTACAGCTTTCCCCTCAAGAAGCCTTTCTCTAAGACAGTTCTTGTGGAATTGGCAAAGTGATATTTGGAAGCCCATAGAGGGCTATGGTGAAAAAGGAAATATCCTCAGATGAAATCTGAAAAGAAGCTTTCTGAGAAACTGCTTAGTGTTCTGTTAGTTCATCTCACAGAGTTATATCTGTATTTCGTGGATCTCTTTGCTAGCCTTATTTCTGTGGAATGTGAGAACAGATATTTCGGATCCCTTTGAAGACTTTAGGGCCAAAGGAAATAATCTCCGATAACAAAGAGAAAGAAGCTTTCTGAGAAACGGCTGAGTGTTCTGTTAATTCATCTCACAGAGTTACATCTGAATGTCGTGGATCTCTTTGCTAGCCTTATTTCTGTGGAATCTGAGAACAGATATTTCGGATCCCATTGAAGACTATAGGGCCAAAGGAAATAATCTCCGATAACAAAGAGAAAGAAACTTTCTGAGAAACTTCTTTGTGTTCTGTGAAATCATCTCACAGAGTTACAGCTTTCCCCTCAAGAAGCCTTTCGCTAACACAGTTCTTGTGGAATTGGCAAAGTGATATTTGGAAGCCCTTAGAGGTGTATGGTGAAAAAGTAAATATCCTCAATTGAAATCTGGAAAGAAGCTTTCTGAGAAACTGCTGAGTGTTCTGTTAATTCATCTCACAGAGTTACATCTGTATTTCGTGGATCTCTTTGCTAGGCTTATTTCTGTGGAATCTGAGAACAGATATTTCGGATCCTGTTGAAGACTATAGGGCCAAAGGAAATAATCTCTGATAACAAAAAGAAAGAAGCTTTCTGAGAAACTTCTTTGTGTTGTGTGAAATCATCTCACAGAGTTACAGCTTTCCCCTCAAGAAGCCTTTCGCTAAGACAGTTCTTGTGGAATTGGCAAAGTGATATTTGGAAGCCCATAGAGGGCTATGGTGAAAAGGAAATATCCTCAGATGAAATCTGGAAAGAAGCTTTCTGAGAAACTGCTGAGTGTTCTGTTAATTCATCTCACAGAGTTACATCTGTATTTCGTGTATCTCTTTGCTAGACTTATTTCTGTGGAATCTTAGAACAGATATTTCGGATCCCTTTGAAGACTATAGGGCCAAAGGAAATAATCTCCGATAACAAAGAGAGAGAAGCTTTCTGAGACACTTCTTTGTGTTCTGTGAAATCATCTCACAGAGTTACAGCTTTCCCCTCAAGAAGCCTTTCGCTAAGACAGTTCTTGTGGAATTGGCAAAGTGATATTTGGAAGCCCATAGAGGGCGATGGTGAAAAAGGAAATATCCTCAGATGAAATCTGGAAGGAAGCTTTCTGAGAAACTGCTTAGTGTTCTGTTAATTCATCTCACAGAGTTACATCTGTATGTCGTGGATCTCTTTGCTAGCCTTATTTCTGTGGAATCTGAGAACAGATATTTCGGATCCCATTGAAGACTATAGGGCCAAAGAAAATATCCTCCGATAACAAAGTGAAAGAAGCTTTCTGAGAAACTTCTTTGTGTTCTGTGAAATCATCTCACAGAGTTACAGCTTTCCCCTCAAGAAGCCTTTCGCTAAGACAGTTTTCGTGGAATTGACAAAGTGATATTTGGAAGCCCATAGAGGGCTATGGTGAAAAAGGAAATATCCTCAGATGAAATCTGGAAAGAAGCTTTCTGAGAAACTGCTTAGTGTTCTGTTAATTCATCTCACAGAGTTTCATCTGTATGTCGTGGATCTCTTTGCTAGCCTTGCTTCTGTGGAATCTGAGAACACATATTTCGGATCCCTTTGAAGACTATAGGGCCAAAGGAAATATCCTCCGATAACAAAGAGAAAGAAGCTTTCTGAGAAACTTTTTTGTGTTCTGTGAAATCATCTCACAGAGTTACAGCTTTCCCCTCAAGAAGCCTTTCGCTAAGACAGTTCTTGTGGAATTGGCAAAGTGATATTTGGAAGCCCTTAGAGGGCTATGGTGAAAAAGGAAATATACACAGATGAAATCTGAAAAGAAGCTTTCTGAGAAACTGCTTAGTGTTCTGTTAGTTCATCTCACAGAGTTATATCTGTATTTCGTGGATCTCTTTGCTAGCCTTATTTCTGTGGAATGTGAGAACAGATATTTCGGATCCCTTTGAAGACTTTAGGGCCAAAGGAAATAATCTCCGATAACAAAGAGAAAGAAGCTTTCTGAGAAACGGCTGAGTGTTCTGTTAATTCATCTCACAGAGTTACATCTGAATGTCGTGGATCTCTTTGCTAGCCTTATTTCTGTGGAATCTGAGAACAGATATTTCGGATCCCATTGAAGACTATAGGGCCAAAGGAAATAATCTCCGATAACAAAGAGAAAGAAACTTTCTGAGAAACTTCTTTGTGTTCTGTGAAATCATCTCACAGAGTTACAGCTTTCCCCTCAAGAAGCCTTTCGCTAACACAGTTCTTGTGGAATTGGCAAAGTGATATTTGGAAGCCCTTAGAGGTGTATGGTGAAAAAGTAAATATCCTCAGTTGAAATCTGGAAAGAAGCTTTCTGAGAAACTGCTGAGTGTTCTGTTAATTCATCTCACAGAGTTACATCTGTATTTCGTGGATCTCTTTGCTAGGCTTATTTCTGTGGAATCTGAGAACAGATATTTCGGATCCTGTTGAAGACTATAGGGCCAAAGGAAATATCCTCCGATAACAAAGAGAAAGAAGCTTTCTGAGAAACTTCTTTGTGTTCTGTGAATTCATCTCACAGAGTTACAGCTTTCCCCTCAAGAAGCCTTTCGCTAACACAGTTCTTGTGGAATTGGCAAAGTGATATTTGGAAGCCCATAGAGGGCTATGGTGAAAAAGGAAATATCCTCTGATGAAATCTGGAAAGAAGCTTTCTGAGAACCTGCTGAGTGTTCTGTTAATTCATCTCACAGAGTTACATCTGTATTTCGTGGATCTCTTTGCTAGACTTATTTCTGTGGAATCTGAGAACAGCTATTTCGGATCCCATTGAAGACTATAGGGCCAAGGAAATAATCTCTGATAACAAAAAGAAAGAAGCTTTCTGAGAAACTTCTTTGTGTTGTGTGAAATCATCTCACAGAGTTACAGCTTTCCCCTCAAGAAGCCTTTCGCTCAGACAGTTCTTGTGGAATTGGCAAAGTGATATTTGGAAGCCCATAGAGGGCTATGGTGAAAAGGAAATATCCTCAGATGAAATCTGGAAAGAAGCTTTCTGAGAAACTGCTTAGTGTTCTGTTAGTTCATCTCACAGAGTTATATCTGTATTTCGTGGATCTCTTTGCTAGCCTTATTTCTGTGGAATCTGAGAACAGATATTTCGGATCCCTTTGAAGATTTTAGGGCCAAAGGAAATAATCTCCGATAACAAAGAGAAAGAAGCTTTCTGAGAAACGGCTGAGTGTTCTGTTAATTCATCTCACAGAGTTACATCTGTATGTCGTGGATCTCTTTGCTAGCCTTATTTCTGTGGAATCTGAGAACAGATATTTCGGATCCCATTGAAGACTAGAGGGCCAAAGGAAATATCCTCCGATAACAAAGAGAAAGAAGCTTTCTGAGAAACTTCTTTGTGTTCTGTGAAATCATCTCACAGAGTTACAGCTTTCCCCTCAAGAAGACTTTCGCTAAGACAGTTTTCGTGGAATTGGCAAAGTGATATTTGGAAGACCATAGAGGGCTATTGTGAAAAAGGAAATATCATCAGATGAAATCTGGAAAGAAGCTTTCTGAGAAAATGCTGAGAGTTCTGTTAATTCATCTCACAGAGTTACATCTGTATTTCGTGGATCTCTTTGCTAGCCTTATTTCTGTGGAATCTGAGAACAGATATTTCGGATCCCTTTGAAGTCTATAGGGCCAAAGGAAATATCCTCCGATAACAAAGAGAAAGAAGCTTTCGGAGAAACTTCTTTGTGTTGTGTGAAATCATCTCACAGAGTTACAGCTTTCCCCTCAAGAAGCCTTTCGCTAAGACAGTTCTTGTGGAATTGGCAAAGTGATATTTGGAAGCCCATAGAGGGCTATGGTGAAATAGGAAATATCCTCACATGAAATCTGGAAAGAAGATTTCTGAGAAACTGCTTAGTGTTCTGTTAATTCATCTCACAGAGTTGCATATGTATTTCGTGGATCTCTTTGCTAGCCTTATTTCTGTGGAATCTGAGAACAGATATTTCGGATTCCATTGAAGACTATAGGGCCAAAGGAAATAATCTCCAATAACAAAGAAAAGAAGCTTTCTGAGAAACTTCTTTGTGTTCTGTGAAATCATCTCACAGAGTTACAGGTTTCCCCTCAAGAAGCCTTTCGCTAAGACAGTTGTCGTGGAATTGGCAAAGTGATATTTGGAAGCCCATAGAGGGCTATGGTGAAAAAGGAAATATCCTCAGATGAAATCTGGAAAGAAGCTTTCTGAGAAACTGCTTAGTGTTCTGTTAATTCATCTCACAGAGTTACATCTGTATTTCGTGGATCTCTTTGCTAGCCTTATTTCTGTGGAATCCGAGAACAGATATTTCGGATCCCTTTGAAGACTATAGGGCCAAAGGAAATATCCTCCGATAACAAAGAGAAAGAAGCTTTCTGAGAAACTTCTTTGTGTTCTGTGAAATCATCTCACAGAGTTACAGCTTTCCCCTCAAGAAGCCTTTCGCTAAGACAGTTCTTGTGGAATTGGCAAAGTGATATTTGGAAGCCCATAGAGGGCTATGGTGAAAAAGGAAATATCCTCAGATGAAATCTGGAAGGAAGCTTTCTGAGAAACTGCTGAGTGTTCTGTTAATTCATCTCACAGAGTTACATCTGTATGTCGTGGATCTCTTTGCTAGACTTATTTCTGTGGAATCTGAGAACAGATATTTCGGATCCCATTGAAGACTATAGGGCCAAAGGAAATATCCTCCGATAACAAAGAGAAAGAAGCTTTCTGAGAAACTTCTTTGTGTTCTCTGAAATCATCTCACAGAGTTACAGCTTTCCCCTCAAGAAGCCTTTCGCTAAGACAGTTCTTGTGGAATTGGCAAAGTGATATTTGGAAGCCCATAGAGGGCGATGGTGAAAAAGGAAATATCCTCAGATGAAATCTGGAAGGAAGCTTTCTGAGAAACTGCTGAGTGTTCTGTTAATTCATCTCACAGAGTTACATCTGTATGTCGTGGATCTCTTTGCTAGCCTTATTTCTGTGGAATCTGAGAACAGATATTTCGGATCCCATTGAAGACTATAGGGCCAAAGAAAATATCCTCCGATAACAAAGTGAAAGAAGCTTTGTGAGAAACTTCTTTGTGTTCTGTGAAATCATCTCACAGAGTTACAGCTTTCCCCTCAAGAAGCCTTTCGCTAAGACAGTTCTTGTGGAATTGGCAAAGTGATATTTGGAAGCCCATAGAGGGCTATGGTGAAAAAGGAAATATCCTCAGATGAAATCTGGAAAGAAGCTTTCTGAGAAACTGCTTAGTGTTCTGTTAATTCATCTCACAGAGTTACATCTGTATGTCGTGGATCTCTTTGCTAGCCTTATTTCTGTGGAATCTGAGAACACATATTTCGGATCCCTTTGAAGACTATAGGGCCAAAGGAAATATCCTCCGATAACAAAGAGAAAGAAGCTTTCTGAGAAACTTTTTTGTGTTCTGGGAAATCATCTCACAGAGTTACAGCGTTCCCCTCAAGAAGCCTTTCGCTAAGACAGTTCTTGTGGAATTGGCAAAGTGATATTTGGAAGCCCTTAGAGGGCTATGGTGAAAAAGGAAATATACTCAGATGAAATCTGAAAAGAAGCTTTCTGAGAAACTGCTTAGTTTTCTGTTAGTTCATCTCACAGAGTTATATCTGTATTTCGTGGATCTCTTTGCTAGCCTTATTTCTGTGGAATCTGAGAACAGATATTTCGGATCCCTTTGAAGATTTTAGGGCCAAAGGAAATAATCTCCGATAACAAAGAGAAAGAAGCTTTCTGAGAAACGGCTGAGTGTTCTGTTAATTCATCTCACAGAGTTACATCTGTATGTCGTGGATCTCTTTGCTAGCCTTATTTCTGTGGAATCTGAGAACAGATATTTCGGATCCCATTGAAGACTAGAGGGCCAAAGGAAATATCCTCCGATAACAAAGAGAAAGAAGCTTTCTGAGAAACTTCTTTGTGTTCTGTGAAATCATCTCACAGAGTTACAGCTTTCCCCTCAAGAAGACTTTCGCTAAGACAGTTTTCGTGGAATTGGCAAAGTGATATTTGGAAGACCATAGAGGGCTATTGTGAAAAAGGAAATATCATCAGATGAAATCTGGAAAGAAGCTTTCTGAGAAAATGCTGAGAGTTCTGTTAATTCATCTCACAGAGTTACATCTGTATTTCGTGGATCTCTTTGCTAGCCTTATTTCTGTGGAATCTGAGAACAGATATTTCGGATCCCTTTGAAGTCTATAGGGCCAAAGGAAATATCCTCCGATAACAAAGAGAAAGAAGCTTTCGGAGAAACTTCTTTGTGTTGTGTGAAATCATCTCACAGAGTTACAGCTTTCCCCTCAAGAAGCCTTTCGCTAAGACAGTTCTTGTGGAATTGGCAAAGTGATATTTGGAAGCCCATAGAGGGCTATGGTGAAATAGGAAATATCCTCACATGAAATCTGGAAAGAAGATTTCTGAGAAACTGCTTAGTGTTCTGTTAATTCATCTCACAGAGTTGCATATGTATTTCGTGGATCTCTTTGCTAGCCTTATTTCTGTGGAATCTGAGAACAGATATTTCGGATTCCATTGAAGACTATAGGGCCAAAGGAAATAATCTCCAATAACAAAGAAAAGAAGCTTTCTGAGAAACTTCTTTGTGTTCTGTGAAATCATCTCACAGAGTTACAGGTTTCCCCTCAAGAAGCCTTTCGCTAAGACAGTTGTCGTGGAATTGGCAAAGTGATATTTGGAAGCCCATAGAGGGCTATGGTGAAAAAGGAAATATCCTCAGATGAAATCTGGAAAGAAGCTTTCTGAGAAACTGCTTAGTGTTCTGTTAATTCATCTCACAGAGTTACATCTGTATTTCGTGGATCTCTTTGCTAGCCTTATTTCTGTGGAATCCGAGAACAGATATTTCGGATCCCTTTGAAGACTATAGGGCCAAAGGAAATATCCTCCGATAACAAAGAGAAAGAAGCTTTCTGAGAAACTTCTTTGTGTTCTGTGAAATCATCTCACAGAGTTACAGCTTTCCCCTCAAGAAGCCTTTCGCTAAGACAGTTCTTGTGGAATTGGCAAAGTGATATTTGGAAGCCCATAGAGGGCTATGGTGAAAAAGGAAATATCCTCAGATGAAATCTGGAAGGAAGCTTTCTGAGAAACTGCTGAGTGTTCTGTTAATTCATCTCACAGAGTTACATCTGTATGTCGTGGATCTCTTTGCTAGACTTATTTCTGTGGAATCTGAGAACAGATATTTCGGATCCCATTGAAGACTATAGGGCCAAAGGAAATATCCTCCGATAACAAAGAGAAAGAAGCTTTCTGAGAAACTTCTTTGTGTTCTGTGAAATCATCTCACAGAGTTACAGCTTTCCCCTCAAGAAGCCTTTCGCTAAGACAGTTCTTGTGGAATTGGCAAAGTGATATTTGGAAGCCCATAGAGGGATATGGTGAAAAAGGAAATATCCTCAGATGAAACCTGGAAAGAAGCTTTCTGAGAAACTGCTGAGTGTTCTGTTAATTCATCTCACAGAGTTACATCTGTATTTCGTGCATCTCTTTGCTAGCCTTATTTCTGTGGAATCTGAGAACAGATATTTCGGTTCCCATTGAAGACTATAGGGCCAAAGGAAATAATCTCCGATAACAAAGAGAAAGAAGCTTTCTGAGAAACTTCTTTGTGTTCTGTGGAATCATCTCACAGAGTTACAGTTCCCCCCAAGAAGCCTTTCGCTGAGACAGTTCTTGTGGAATTGGCAAAGTGATATTTGGAAGCCCTTAGAGGGCTATGGTGAAAAAGGAAATATCCTATGTGAAATCTGGAAAGAAGCGTTCTGAGTAACTGCTGAGTGTTCTGTTAATTCATCTCACAGAGTTACATCTGTATTTCGTGGATCTCTTTGCTAGCCTTATTTCTGTGGAATCTGAGAACAGATATTTCGGATCCCATTGAAGACTATAGGGCCAAAGAAAATATCCTCCGATAACAAAGAGAAAGAAGCTTTCTGAGAAACTTCTTTGTGTTCTGTGAAATCATCTCACAGAGTTACAGCTTTCCCCTCAAGAAGCCTTTCGCTAAGACAGTTCTTGTGGAATTGGCAAAGTGATATTTGGAAGCCCATAGAGGGCTATGGTGAAAAAGGAAATATCCTCAGATGAAATCTGGAAGGAAGCTTTCTGAGAAACTGCTGGGTGTTCTGTTAATTCATCTCACAGAGTTACATCTGTATGTCGTGGATCTCTTTGCTAGACTTATTTCTGTGGAATCTGAGAACAGATATTTCGGATCCCATTGAAGACTATAGGGCCAAAGGAAATATCCTCCGATAACAAAGAGAAAGAAGCTTTCTGAGAAACTTCTTTGTGTTCTGTGAAATCATCTCACAGAGTTACAGCTTTCCCCTCAAGAAGCCTTTCGCTAAGACAGTTCTTGTGGAATTGGCAAAGTGATATTTGGAAGCCCATAGAGGGATATGGTGAAAAAGGAAATATCCTCAGATGAAACCTGGAAAGAAGCTTTCTGAGAAACTGCTGAGTGTTCTGTGAATTCATCTCACAGAGTTACATCTGTATTTCGTGGATCTCTTTGCTAGCCTTATTTCTGTGGAATCTGAGAACAGATATTTCGGTTCCCATTGAAGACTATAGGGCCAAAGGAAATAATCTCCGATAACAAAGAGAAAGAAGCTTTCTGAGAAACTTCTTTGTGTTCTGTGGAATCATCTCACAGAGTTACAGTTCCCCCCAAGAAGCCTTTCGCTAAGACAGTTCTTGTGGAATTGGCAAAGTGATATTTGGAAGCCCTTAGAGGGCTATGGTGAAAAAGGAAATATCCTATGTGAAATCTGGAAAGAAGCGTTCTGAGTAACTGCTGAGTGTTCTGTTAATTCATCTCACAGAGTTACATCTGTATTTCGTGGATCTCTTTGCTAGACTTATTTCTGTGGAATCTGAGACCAGATATTACGGATCCCATTGAAGACTATAGGGCCAAAGGAAATAATCTCCGATAACAAAGAGAAAGAAGCTTTCTGAGAAACTTCTTTGTGTTCTGTGAAATCATCTCACAGAGTTACAGCTTTCCCCTCAAGAAGCCTTTCGGTAAGACAGTTCTTGTGGAATTGGCAAAGTGATATTTGGAAGCCCATAGAGGGCTATGGTGAAAGAGGAAATATCCTCAGATGAAATCTGGAAGGAAGCTTTCTGAGAAACTGCTGAGTGTTCTGTTAATTCATCTCACAGAGTTACATCTGTATTTCGTGGATCTCTTTGCTAGCCTTATTTCTGTGGAATCTGAGAACAGATATTTCGGATCCCTTTGAAGACTATAGGGCCAAAGGAAATATCCTCCGATAACAAAGAGAAAGAAGCGTTCTGAGAAACTTCTTTGTGTTCTGTGAAATCATCTCACAGAGTTACAGCTTTCCCCTCAAGAAGCCTTTCGCTAAGACAGTTCTTGTGGAATTGGCAAAGTGATATTTGGAAGCCCATAGAGGGCTATGGTGAAAAAGGAAATATCCTCCGATGAAATCTGGAAAGAAGCTTTCTGAGAAACTGCTGAGTGTTCTGTTAATTCATCTCACAGAGTTACATCTGTATTTCGTGGATCTCTTTGCTAGCCTTATTTCTGTGGAAAGTGAGAACAGATATTTCGGATACCTTTGAAGACTATAGGGCCAAAGGAAATAATCTCCGATAAGAAAGAGAAAGAAGCTTTCTGAGAAACTTCTTTGTGTTCTGTGAAATCATCTCACAGAGTTACAGCTTTCCCCTCAAGAAGCCTTTCGCTCAGACAGTTCTTGTGGAATTGGCTAAGTGATATTTGGAAGCCCATAGAGGCATATGGTGAAAAAGGAAATATCCTCACATGAAATCTGGAAGGAAGCTTTCTGAGAAACTGCTGAGTGTTCTGTTAATTCATCTCACAGAGTTACATCTGTATGTCGTGGATCTCTTTGCTAGACTTATTTCTGTGCAATCTGAGAACAGATATTTCGGATCCCTTTGAAGACTATAGGGCCAAAGGAAATATCCTCCGATAACAAAGAGAAAGAAGCTTTCTGAGAAACTTCTTTGTGTTCTGTGAAATCATCTCACAGAGTTACAGCTTTCCCCTCAAGAAGCCTTTCGCTAAGACAGTTCTTGTGGAATTGGCAAAGTGATATTTGGAAGCCCATAGAGGCATATGGTGAAAAAGGAAATATCCTCAGATGAAATCTGGAAAGAAGCTTTCTGAGAAACTGCTGAGTGTTCTGTTAATTCATCTCACAGAGTTACATCTGTATTTCGTGGATCTCTTTGCTAGACTTATTTCTGTGGAATCTGAGAACAGATATTTCGGATCCCATTGAAGACTATAGGGCCAAAGGAAATAATCTCCGATAACAAAGAGAAAGAAGCTTTCTGAGAAACTTCTTTGTGTTCTGTGAAATCATCTCATAGAGTTACAGCTTTCCCCTCAAGAAGCCTTTCGCTAAGACAGTTCTTGTGGAATTGGCAAAGTGATATTTGGAAGCCCATAGAGGGCTATGGTGAAAGAGGAAATATCCTCAGATGAAATCTGGAAGGAAGCTTTCTGAGAAACTGCTGAGTGTTCTGCTAATTCATCTCACAGAGTTACATCTGTATTTCGTGGATCTCTTTGCTAGCCTTATTTCTGTGGAATCTGAGAACAGATATTTCGGATCCCTTTGGAGACTATAGGGCCAAAGGAAATATCCTCCGATAACAAAGAGAAAGAAGCGTTCTGAGAAACTTCTTTGTGTTCTGTGAAATCATCTCACAGAGTTACAGCTTTCCCCTCAAGAAGCCTTTCGCTAAGACAGTTCTTGTGGAATTGGCAAAGTGATATTTGGAAGCCCATAGAGGGCTATGGTGAAAAAGGAAATATCCTCAGATGAAATCTGGAAAGAAGCTTTCTGAGAAACTGCTTAGTGTTCTGTTAATTCATCTCACAGAGTTACATCTGTATTTCGTGGATCTCTTTGCTAGCCTTATTTCTGTGGAAACTGAGAACAGATATTTCGGATCCCTTTGAAGACTATAGGGCCAAAGGAAATAATCTCCGATAACAAAGAGAAAGAAGCTTTCTGAGAAACTTCTTTGTGTTCTGTGAAATCATCTCACAGAGTTACAGCTTTCCCCTCAAGAAGCCTTTCGCTCAGACAGTTCTTGTGGAATTGGTAAAGCGATATTTGGAAGCCCTTAGAGGTCTATGGTGAAAAAGGAAATATCCTCAGATGAAATCTGGAAGGAAGCTTTCTGAGAAACTGCTGAGTGTTCTGTTAATTCATCTCACAGAGCTACATCTGTATTTCGTGGATCTCTTTGCTAGCCTTATTTCTGTGGAATCTGAGAACAGATATTTCGGATCCCATTGAAGACTATAGGGCCAAAGGAAATATCCTCCGATAACAAAGAGAAAGAAGCTTTCTGAGAAACTTCTTTGTGTTCTGTGAAATCATCTCACAGAGTTACAGCTTTCCCCTCAAGAAGCCTTTCGCTAAGACAGTTTTCGTGGGATTGGCAAAGTGATATTTGGAAGCCCATATAGGGCTATGGTGAAAAAGGAAATATCCTAAGATGAAATCTGGAAGGAAGCTTTCTGAGAAACTGCTGAGTGTTCTGTTAATTCATCTCACAGAGTTACATCTGTATGTCGTGGATCTCTTTGCTAGCCTTATTTCTGTGGAATCTGAGAACAGATATTTCGGATCCCATTGAAGACTATAGGGCCAAAGGAAATATCCTCCGATAACAAAGAGAGAGAAGCTTTCTGAGAAACTTCTTTGTGTTCTGTGAAATCATCTCACAGAGTTAGAGCTTTCGCCTCAAGAAGCCTTTCTCTAAGACAGTTCTTGTGGAATTGGCAAAGTGATATTTGGAAGCCCATAGAGGGCTATGGTGAAAAAGGAAATATCCTCAGATGAAATCTGAAAACAAGCTTTCTGAGAAACTGCTTAGTGTTCTGTTAGTTCATCTCACAGAGTTATATCTGTATTTCGTGGATGTCTTTGCTAGCCTTATTTCTGTGGAATCTGAGAACAGATATTTCGGATCCCTTTGAAGACTTTAGGGCCAAAGGAAATAATCTCCGATAACAAAGAGAAAGAAGCTTTCTGAGAAACGGCTGAGTGTTCTGTTAATTCATCTCACAGAGTTACATCTGTATGTCGTGGATCTCTTTGCTAGCCTTATTTCTGTGGAATCTGAGAACAGATATTTCGGATCCCTTTGAAGACTATAGGGCCAAAGGAAATATCCTCCGATAACAAAGAGAAAGAAGCTTTCGGAGAAACTTCTTTGTGTTGTGTGAAATCATCTCACAGAGTTACAGCTTTCCCCTCAAGAAGCCTTTCGCTAAGACAGTTCTTGTGGAACTGGCAAAGTGATATTTGGAAGCCCATAGAGGGCTATGGTGAAAAAGGAAATATCCTCAGATGAAATCTGGAAAGAAGATTTCTGAGAAACTGCTTAGTGTTCTGTTAATTCATCTCACAGAGTTGCATATGTATTTCGTGGATCTCTTTGCTAGCCTTATTTCTGTGGAATCTGAGAACAGATATTTCGGATTCCATTGAAGACTATAGGGCCAAAGGAAATAATCTCCGATAACAAAGAAAAGAAGCTTTCTGAGAAACTTCTTTGTGTTCTGTGAAATCATCTCACAGAGTTACAGCTTTCCCCTCAAGAAGCCTTTCTCTAAGACAGTTCTTGTGGAATTGGCAAAGTGATATTTGGAAGCCCATAGAGGGCTATGGTGAAAAAGGAAATATCCTCAGATGAAATCTGAAAACAAGCTTTCTGAGAAACTGCTTAGTGTTCTGTTAGTTCATCTCACAGAGTTATATCTGTATTTCGTGGATCTCTTTGCTAGCCTTATTTCTGTGGAATCTGAGAACAGATATTTCGGATCCCTTTGAAGACTTTAGGGCCAAAGGAAATAATCTCCGATAACAAAGAGAAAGAAGCTTTCTGAGAAACGGCTGAGTGTTCTGTTAATTCATCTCACAGAGTTACATCTGTATGTCGTGGATCTCTTTGCTAGCCTTATTTCTGTGGAATCTGAGAACAGATATTTCGGATCCCTTTGAAGACTATAGGGCCAAAGGAAATATCCTCCGATAACAAAGAGAAAGAAGCTTTCGGAGAAACTTCTTTGTGTTGTGTGAAATCATCTCACAGAGTTACAGCTTTCCCCTCAAGAAGCCTTTCGCTAAGACAGTTCTTGTGGAATTGGCAAAGTGATATTTGGAAGCCCATAGAGGGCTATGGTGAAAAAGGAAATATCCTCAGATGAAATCTGGAAAGAAGATTTCTGAGAAACTGCTTAGTGTTCTGTTAATTCATCTCACAGAGTTGCATATGTATTTCGTGGATCTCTTTGCTAGCCTTATTTCTGTGGAATCTGAGAACAGATATTTCGGATTCCATTGAAGACTATAGGGCCAAAGGAAATAATCTCCGATAACAAAGAAAAGAAGCTTTCTGAGAAACTTCTTTGTGTTCTGTGAAATCATCTCACAGAGTTAGAGCTTTCCCCTCAAGAAGCCTTTCGCTAAGACAGTTCTTGTGGAATTGGCAAAGTGATATTTGGAAGCCCTTAGAGGTCTATGGTGAAAAAGGAAATATCCTCAGATGAAATCTGGAAAGAAGCTTTCTGAGAAACTGCTGAGTGTTCTGTTAATTCATCTCACAGAGTTACATCTGTATTTCGTGGATCTCTTTGCTAGCCTTATTTCTGTGGAATCTGAGAACAGATATTTCGGATCCCTTTGAAGACTATAGGGCCAAAGGAAATATCCTCCGATAACAAAGAGAAAGAAGCGTTCTGAGAAACTTCTTTGTGTTCTGTGAAATCATCTCACAGAGTTACAGCTTTCCCCTCAAGAAGCCTTTCGCTAAGACAGTTCTTGTGGAATTGGCAAAGTGATATTTGGAAGCCCATAGAGGGCTATGGTGAAAAAGGAAATATCCTCAGATGAAATCTGGAAAGAAGCTTTCTGAGAAACTGCTTAGTGTTCTGTTAATTCATCTCACAGAGTTACATCTGTATTTCGTGGATCTCTTTGCTAGCCTTATTTCTGTGGAAACTGAGAACAGATATTTCGGATCCCTTTGAAGACCATAGGGCCAAAGGAAATAATCTCCGATAACAAAGAGAAAGAAGCTTTCTGAGAAACTTCTTTGTGTTCTGTGAAATCATCTCACAGAGTTACAGCTTTCCCCTCAAGAAGCCTTTCGCTCAGACAGTTCTTGTGGAATTGGTAAAGCGATATTTGGAAGCCCTTAGAGGTCTATGGTGGAAAAGGAAATATCCTCAGATGAAATCTGGAAGGAAGCTTTCTGAGAAACTGCTGAGTGTTCTGTTAATTCATCTCACAGAGTTACATCTGTATTTCGTGGATCTCTTTGCTAGCCTTATTTCTGTGGAATCTGAGAACAGATATTTCGGATCCCATTGAAGACTATAGGGCCAAAGGAAATATCCTCCGATAACAAAGAGAAAGAAGCTTTCTGAGAAACTTCTTTGTGTTCTGTGAAAACATCTCACAGAGTTACAGCTTTCCCCTCAAGAACCCTTTCGCTAAGACAGTTTTCGTGGGATTGGCAAAGTGATATTTGGAAGCCCATATAGGGCTATGGTGAAAAAGAAAATATCCTAAGATGAAATCTGGAAGGAAGCTTTCTGAGAAACTGCTGAGTGTTCTGTTAATTCATCTCACAGAGTTACATCTGTATGTCGTGGATCTCTTTGCTAGCCTTATTTCTGTGGAATCTGAGAACAGATATTTCGGATCCCTTTGAAGACTATAGGGCCAAAGGAAATATCCTCCGATAACAAAGAGAGAGAAGCTTTCTGAGAAACTTCTTTGTGTTGTGTGAAATCATCTCACAGAGTTAGAGCTTTGGCCTCAAGAAGCCTTTCGCTAAGACAGTTCTTGTGGAATTGGCAAAGTGATATTTGGAAGCCCATAGAGGGCTATGGTGAAAAAGGAAATATCCTCAGATGAAATCTGAAAACAAGCTTTCTGAGAAACTGCTTAGTGTTCTGTTAGTTCATCTCACAGAGTTATATCTGTATTTCGTGGATCTCTTTGCTAGCCTTATTTCTGTGGAATCTGAGAACAGATATTTCGGATCCCTTTGAAGACTTTAGGGCCAAAGGAAATAATCTCCGATAACAAAGAGAAAGAAGCTTTCTGAGAAACGGCTGAGTGTTCTGTTAATTCATCTCACAGAGTTACATCTGTATGTCGTGGATCTCTTTGCTAGCCTTATTTCTGTGGAATCTGAGAACAGATATTTCGGATCCCTTTGAAGACTATAGGGCCAAAGGAAATATCCTCCGATAACAAAGAGAAAGAAGCTTTCGGAGAAACTTCTTTGTGTTGTGTGAAATCATCTCACAGAGTTACAGCTTTCCCCTCAAGAAGCCTTTCGCTAAGACAGTTCTTGTGGAATTGGCAAAGTGATATTTGGAAGCCCATAGAGGGCTATGGTGAAAAAGGAAATATCCTCAGATGAAATCTGGAAAGAAGATTTCTGAGAAACTGCTTAGTGTTCTGTTAATTCATCTCACAGAGTTGCATATGTATTTCGTGGATCTCTTTGCTAGCCTTATTTCTGTGGAATCTGAGAACAGATATTTCGGATTCCATTGAAGACTATAGGGCCAAAGGAAATAATCTCCGATAACAAAGAAAAGAAGCTTTCTGAGAAACTTCTTTGTGTTCTGTGAAATCATCTCACAGAGTTACAGCTTTCCCCTCAAGAAGCCTTTCTCTAAGACAGTTCTTGTGGAATTGGCAAAGTGATATTTGGAAGCCCATAGAGGGCTATGGTGAAAAAGGAAATATCCTCAGATGAAATCTGAAAACAAGCTTTCTGAGAAACTGCTTAGTGTTCTGTTAGTTCATCTCACAGAGTTATATCTGTATTTCGTGGATCTCTTTGCTAGCCTTATTTCTGTGGAATCTGAGAACAGATATTTCGGATCCCTTTGAAGACTTTAGGGCCAAAGGAAATAATCTCCGATAACAAAGAGAAAGAAGCTTTCTGAGAAACGGCTGAGTGTTCTGTTAATTCATCTCACAGAGTTACATCTGTATGTCGTGGATCTCTTTGCTAGCCTTATTTCTGTGGAATCTGAGAACAGATATTTCGGATCCCTTTGAAGACTATAGGGCCAAAGGAAATATCCTCCGATAACAAAGAGAAAGAAGCTTTCTGAGAAACTTCTTTGTGTTGTGTGAAATCATCTCACAGAGTTACAGCTTTCCCCTCAAGAAGCCTTTCGCTAAGACAGTTCTTGTGGAATTGGCAAAGTGATATTTGGAAGCCCATAGAGGGCTATGGTGAAAAAGGAAATATCCTCAGATGAAATCTGGAAAGAAGATTTCTGAGAAACTGCTTAGTGTTCTGTTAATTCATCTCACAGAGTTGCATATGTATTTCGTGGATCTCTTTGCTAGCCTTATTTCTGTGGAATCTGAGAACAGATATTTCGGATTCCATTGAAGACTATAGGGCCAAAGGAAATAATCTCCGATAACAAAGAAAAGAAGCTTTCTGAGAAACTTCTTTGTGTTCTGTGAAATCATCTCACAGAGTTACAGCTTTCCCCTCAAGAAGCCTTTCGCTAAGACAGTTCTTGTGGAATTGGCAAAGTGATATTTGGAAGCCCTTAGAGGTCTATGGTGAAAAAGGAAATATCCTCAGATGAAATCTGGAAAGAAGCTTTCTGAGAAACTGCTGAGTGTTCTGTTAATTCATCTCACAGAGTTACATCTGTATTTCGTGGATCTCTTTGCTAGACTTATTTCTGTGGAATCTGAGAACAGATATTTCGGATCCTGTTGAAGACTATAGGGCCAAAGGAAATATCCTCCGATAACAAAGAGAAAGAAGCTTTCTGAGAAACTTCTTTGTGTTCTGTGAAATCATCTCACAGAGTTACAGCTTTCCCGTCAAGAAGCCTTTCGCTAAGACAGTTCTTGTGGAATTGGCAAAGTGATATTTGGAAGCCCATAGAGGGCTATGGTGAAAAAGGAAATATCCTCAGATGAAATCTGGAAAGAAGATTTCTGAGAAACTGCTGAGTGTTCTGTTAATTCATCTCACAGAGTTACATCTGTATGTCGTGGATCTCTTTGCTAGCCTTATTTCTCTGGAATCTGAGAACAGATATTTCGGATCCCATTGAAGACTATAGGGCCAAAGGCAATATCCTCCGATAACAAAGAGAAAGAAGCTTTCTGAGAAACTTCTTTGTGTTCTGTGAAATCATCTCACAGAGTTACAGCTTTCCCCTCAAGAAGCCTTTCGCTAAGACAGTTTTCGTGGAATTGGCAAAGTGATATTTGGAAGCCCATAGAGGGCTATGGTGAAAAAGGAAATATCCTCAGATGAAATCTGGAAAGAAGCTTTCTGAGAAACTGCTGAGTGTTCTGTTAATTCATATCACAGAGTTACATCTCTATTTCGTGGATCTCTTTGCTAGCCTTATTTCTGTGGAATCTGAGAACAGATATTTCGGATCCCTTTGAAGACTATAGGGCCAAAGGAAATATCCTCCGATAACAAAGAGAAAGAAGCTTTCTGAGAAACTTCTTTGTGTTCTGTGAAATCATCTCACAGAGTTACAGCTTTCCCCTCAAGAAGCCTTTCGCTAAGACAGTTCTTGTGGAATTGGCAAAGTGATATTTGGAAGCCCATAGAGGGCTATGGTGGAAAAGGAAATATCCTCAGATGAAATCTGGAAGGAAGCTTTCTGAGAAACTGCTGAGTGTTCTGTTAATTCATCTCACAGAGTTACATCTGTATGTCGTGGATCTCTTTGCTAGACTTATTTCTGTGGAATCTGAGAACAGATATTTCGGATAGCTTTGAAGACTATAGGGCCAAAGGAAATATCCTCCGATAACAAAGAGAAAGAAGCTTTCTGAGAAACTTCTTTGTGTTCTGTGAAATCATCTCACAGAGTTACAGCTTTCCCCTCAAGAAGACTTTCGCTAAGACAGTTTCCGTGGAATTGGCAAAGTGATATTTGGAAGACCATAGAGGGCTATGGTGAAAAAGGAAATATCCTCAGATGAAATCTGGAAAGAAGCTTTTTGAGAAACTGCTGAGTGTTCTGTTAATTCATCTCACAGAGTTACATCTGTATTTCGTGGATCTCTTTGCTAGCCTTATTTCTGTGGAATCTGAGAACAGATATTTCGGATCCCTTTGAAGACTATAGGGCCAAAGGAAATATCCTCCGATAACAAAGAGAAAGAAGCTTTCGGAGAAACTTCTTTGTGTTGTGTGAAATCATCTCACAGAGTTACAGCTTTCCCCTCAAGAAGCCTTTCGCTGAGACAGTTCTTGTGGAATTGGCAAAGTGATATTTGGAAGCCCATAGAGGGCTATGGTGAAAAAGGAAATATCCTCAGATGAAATCTGGAAAGAAGATTTCTGAGAAACTGCTTAGTGTTCTGTTAATTCATCTCACAGAGTTGCATATGTATTTCGTGGATCTCTTTGCTAGCCTTATTTCTGTGGAATCTGAGAACAGATATTTCGGATTCCATTGAAGACTATAGGGCCAAAGGAAATAATCTCCGATAACAAAAAGAAAGAAGCTTTCTGAGAAACTTCTTTGTGTTCTCTGAAATCATCTCACAGAGTTACAGCTTTCCCCTCATGAAGCCTTTCGCTAAGACAGTTCTTGTGGAATTGGCAAAGTGATATTTGGAAGCCCATAGAGGGCTATGGTGAAAAAGGAAATATCCTCAGATGAAATCTGGAGAGAAGCTTTCTGAGAAACTGCTTAGTGTTCTGTTAGTTCATCTCACAGAGTTACATGTGTGTTTCGTGGATCTCTTTGCTAGCCTTATTTCTGTGGAATCTGAGAACAGATATTTCGGATCCCATTGAAGACTATAGGGCCAAAGGAAATAATCTCCGATAACAAAGAGAAAGAAGCTTTCTGAGAAACTTCTTTGTGTTCTCTGAAATGATCTCACAGAGTTACAGCTTTCCCCTCAAGAAGCCTTTCGCTAAGACAGTTCTTGTGGAATTGGAAAAGTGATATTTGGAAGCCCTTAGAGGTCTATGGTGAAAAAGGAAATATCCTCAGATGAAATCTGGAAAGAAGCTTTCTGAGAAACTGCTGAGTGTTCTGTTAATTCATCTCACAGAGTTACATCTGTATTTCGTGGATCTCTTTGCTAGACTTATTTCTGTGGAATCTGAGAACAGATATTTCGGATCCCGTTGAAGACTATAGGGCCAAAGGAAATATCCTCCGATAACAAAGAGAAAGAAGTTTTCTGAGAAACTTCTTTGTGTTCTGTGAAATCATCTCACAGAGTTACAGCTTTCCCCCAAGAAGCCTTTCGCTAAGACAGTTCTTGTGGAATTGGCAAAGTGATATTTGGAAGCCCATAGAGGGCTATGGTGAAAAAGGAAATATCCTCAGATGAAATCTGGAAAGAAGCTTTCTGAGAAACTGCTTAGTGTTCTGTTAATTCATCTCACAGAGTTACATCTGTATTTCGTGTATCTCTTTGCTAGACTTATTTCTGTGGAATCTGAGAACAGATATTTCGGATCCCTTAGAAGACTATAGGGCCAAAGGAAATAATCTCCGATAACAAAGAGAAAGAAGCTTTCTGAGAACCTTCTTTGTGTTCTGTGAAATCATCTCACAGAGTTACAGCTTTCCCCTCAAGAAGCCTTTCGCTAAGACAGTTCTTGTGGAATTGGCAAAGTGATATTTGGAAGCCCATAGAGGGCTATGGTGAAAAAGGAAATATCCTCAGATGAAATCTGGAAGGAAGCTTTCTGAGAAACTGCTGAGTGTTCTGTTAATTCATCTCACAGAGTTACATCTGTATGTCGTGGTTCTCTTTTCTAGCCTTATTTCTGTGGAATCTGAGAACAGATATTTCGGATCCCATTGAAGACTATAGGGCCAAAGGAAATATCCTCCCATAACAAAGAGAAAGAAGCTTTCTGAGAAACTTCTTTGTGTTCTGTGAAATCATCTCACAGAGTTACAGCTTTCCCCTCAAGAAGCCTTTCGCTAAGACAGTTTTCGTGGAATTGGCAAAGTGATATTTGGAAGCCCATAGAGGGCTATGGTGAAAAAGGAAATATCCTCACATGAAATCTGGAAAGAAGCTTTCTGAGAAACTGCTGAGTGTTCTGTTAATTCATCTCACAGAGTTACATCCGAATTTCGTGGATCTCTTTGCTAGCCTTATTTCTGTGGAATCTGAGAACAGATATTTCGGATCCCTTTGAAGACTATAGGGCCAAAGGAAATATCCTCCGATAACAAGGAGAAAGAAGCTTTCTGAGAAACTTCTTTGTGTTCTGTGAAATCATCTCACAGAGTTACAGCTTTCCCCTCAAGAAGCCTTTCGCTCAGACAGTTCTTGTGGAATTGGCAAAGCGATATTTGGAAGCCCACAGAGGGCTATGGTGAAAAAGAAAATATCCTCAGATGAAATCTGGAAGGAAGCTTTCTGAGAAACTGCTGAGTGTTCTGTTAATTCATCTCACAGAGTTACATCTGTATTTCGTGGATCTCTTTGCTAGCCTTATTTCTGTGGAATCTGAGAACAGATATTTCGGATCCCATTGAAGACTATAGGGCCAAAGGAAATATCCTCCGATAACAAAGAGAAAGAAGCTTTCTGAGAAACTTCTTTGTGTTCTGTGAAATCATCTCACAGAGTTACAGCTTTCCCCTCAAGAAGCCTTTCGCTAAGACAGTTTTCGTGGGATTGGCAAAGTGATATTTGGAAGCCCATATAGGGCTATGGTGAAAAAGGAAATATCCTCAGATGAAATCTGGAAGGAAGCTTTCTGAGAAACTGCTGAGTGTTCTGTTAATTCATCTCACAGAGTTAAATCTGTATGTCGTTGATCTCTTTGCTAGCCTTATTTCTTTGGAATCTGAGAACAGATATTTCGGATCCCTTTGAAGACTATAGGGCCAAAGGAAATCTCCTCCGATAACAAAGAGAGAGAAGCTTTCTGAGAAACTTCTTTGTGTTCTGTGAAATCATCTCACAGAGTTACAGCTTTCCCCTCAAGAAGCCTTTTGCTAAGACAGTTCTTGTGGAATTGGCAAAGTGATATTTGGAAGCCCTTAGAGGGCTATGGTGAAAAAGGAAATATCCTCGGATGAAATCTGGAAAGAAGCTTTCTGAGAAACTGCTTAGTGTTCTGTTAATTCATCTCACAGAGTTACATCTGTATTTCGTGGATCTCTTTGCTAGACTTATTTCTGTGGAATCTGAGAACAGATATTTCGGATCCCTTTGAAGACTATAGGGCCAAAGGAAATATCCTCCGATAACAAAGAGAAAGAAGCTTTCTGAGAAACTTCTTTGTGTTCTGTGAAATCATCTCACAGAGTTACAGCTTTCCCCTCAAGAAGCCTTTCTCTAAGACAGTTCTTGTGGAATTGGCAAAGTGATATTTGGAAGCCCATAGAGGGCTATGGTGAAAAAGGAAATATCCTCAGATGAAATCTGAAAAGAAGCTTTCTGAGAAACTGCTTAGTGTTCTGTTAGTTCATCTCACAGAGTTATATCTGTATTTCGTGGATCTCTTTGCTAGCCTTATTTCTGTGGAATGTGAGAACAGATATTTCGGATCCCTTTGAAGACTTTAGGGCCAAAGGAAATAATCTCCGATAACAAAGAGAAAGAAGCTCTCTGAGAAACGGCTGAGTGTTCTGTTAATTCATCTCACAGAGTTACATTTGTATGTCGTGGATCTCTTTGCTAGCCTTATTTCTGTGGAATCTGAGAACAGATATTTCGGATCCCTTTGAAGACTATAGGGCCAAAGGAAATATCCTCCGATAACAAAGAGAAAGAAGCTTTCTGAGAAACTTCTTTGTGTTCTGTGAAATCATCTCACAGAGTTACAGCTTTCCCCTCAAGAAGACTTTCGCTAAGACAGTTTTCGTGGAATTGGCAAAGTGATATTTGGAAGCCCATAGAGGGCTATGGTGAAAAAGGAAATATCCTCAGATGAAATCTGGAAAGAAGCTTTCTGAGAAACTGCTGAGAGTTCTGTTAATTCATCTCACAGAGTTACATCTGTATTTCGTGGATCTCTTTGCTAGCCTTATTTCTGTGGAATCTGAGAACAGATATTTCGGATCCCTTTGAAGACTATAGGGCCAAAGGAAATATCCTCCGATAACAAAGAGAAAGAAGCTTTCGGAGAAACTTCTTTGTGTTGTGTGAAATCATCTCACAGAGTTACAGCTTTCCCCTCAAGAAGCCTTTCGCTAAGACAGTTCTTGTGGAATTGGCAAAGTGATATTTGGAAGCCCATAGAGGGCTATGGTGAAATAGGAAATATCCTCAGATGAAATCTGGAAAGAAGATTTCTGAGAAACTGCTTAGTGTTCTGTTAATTCATCTCACAGAGTTGCATATGTATTTCGTGGATCTCTTTGCTAGCCTTATTTCTGTGGAATCTGAGAACAGATATTTCGGATCCCTTTGAAGACTATAGGGCCAAAGGAAATATCCTCCGATAACAAAGAGAAAGAAGCTTTCTGAGAAACTTCTTTGTGTTCTGTGAAATCATCTCACAGAGTTACAGCTTTCCCCTCAAGAAGACTTTCGCTAAGACAGTTTTCGTGGAATTGGCAAAGTGATATTTGGAAGCCCATAGAGGGCTATGGTGAAAATGGAAATATCCTCAGATGAAATCTGGAAAGAACCTTTTTGAGAAACTGCTGAGTGTTCTGTTAATTCATCTCACAGAGTTACATCTGTATTTCGTGGATCTCTTTGCTAGCCTTATTTCTGTGGAATCTGAGAACAGATATTTCGGATCCCTTTGAAGACTATAGGGCCAAAGGAAATATCCTCCGATAACAATGAGAAAGAAGCTTTCGGAGAAACTTCTTTGTGTTGTGTGAAATCATCTCACAGAGTTACAGCTTTCCCCTCAAGAAGCCTTTCGCTAAGACAGTTCTTGTGGAATTGGCAAAGTGATATTTGGAAGCCCATAGAGGGCTATGGTGAAAAAGGAAATATCCTCAGATGAAATCTGGAAAGAAGCTTTCTGAGAAACTGCTTAGTGTTCTGTTAGTTCATCTCACAGAGTTACATGTGTGTTTCGTGGATCTCTTTGCTAGCCTTATTTCTGTGGAATCTGAGAACAGATATTTCGGATCCCATTGAAGACTATAGGGCCAAAGGAAATAATCTCCGATAACAAAGAGAAAGAAGTTTTCTGAGAAACTTCTTTGTGTACTGTGAAATCATCTCACAGAGTTACAGCTTTCCCCCAAGAAGCCTTTCGCTAAGACAGTTCTTGTGGAATTGGCAAAGTGATATTTGGAAGCCCATAGAGGGCTATGGTGAAAAAGGAAATATCCTCAGATGAAATCTGGAAAGAAGCTTTCTGAGAAACTGCTGAGTGTTCTGTTAATTCATCTCACAGAGTTACATCTGTATTTCGTGTATCTCTTTGCTAGACTTATTTCTGTGGAATCTGAGAACAGATATTTCGGATCCCTTTGAAGACTATAGGGCCAAAGGAAATAATCTCCGATAACAAAGAGAAAGAAGCTTTCTGAGAAACTTCTTTGTGTTCTGTGAAATCATCTCACAGAGTTACAGCTTTCCCCTCAAGAAGCCTTTCGCTAAGACAGTTCTTGTGGAATTGGCAAAGTGATATTTGGAAGCCCATAGAGGGCTATGGTGAAAAAGGAAATATCCTCAGATGAAATCTGGAAGGAAGCTTTCTGAGAAACTGCTGAGTGTTCTGTTAATTCATCTCACAGACTTATATCTGTATGTCGTGTATCTCTTTGCTAGCCTTATTTCTGTGGAATCTGAGAACAGATATTTCGGATCCCATTGAAGACTATAGGGCCAAAGGAAATATCCTCCGATAACAAAGAGAAAGAAGCTTTCTGAGAAACTTCTTTGTGTTCTGTGAAATCATCTCACAGAGTTACAGCTTTCCCCTCAAGAAGGCTTTCGCTAAGACAGTTTTCGTGGAATTGGCAAAGTGATATTTGGAAGCCCATAGAGGGCTATGGTGAAAAAGGAAATATCCTCAGATGAAATCTGGAAAGAAGCTTTCTGAGAAACTGCTGAGTGTTCTGTTAATTCATCTCACAGAGTTACATCTGTATTTCGTGGATCTCTTTGCTAGACTTATTTCTGTGTAATCTGAGAACAGATATTTCGGATCCCATTGAAGACTATAGGGCCAAAGGAAATAACCTCCGATAACAAAGAGAAAGAAGCTTTCTGAGAAACTTCTTTGTGTTCTGTGAAATCATCTCACAGAGTTACAGCTTTCCCCTCAAGAAGCCTTTCGCTAAGACAGTTCTTGTGGAATTGGCAAAGTGATATTTGGAAGCTCATAGAGGGCTATGGTGAAAAAGGAAATATCCTCAGATGAAATCTGGAAGGAAGATTTCTGAGAAACTGCTGAGTGTTCTGTTAATTCATCTCACAGAGTTACATCTGTATGTCGTGGATCTCTTTGCTAGCCTTATTTCTGTGGAATCTGAGAACAGATATTTCGGATCCCTTTGAAGACTATAGGGCCAAAGGAAATATCCTCCGATAACAAGGAGAAAGAAGCTTTCTGAGAAACTTCTTTGTGTTCTGTGAAATCATCTCACAGAGTTACAGCTTTCCCCTCAAGAAGCCTTTTGCTAAGACAGTTCTTGTGGAATTGGCAAAGTGATATTTGGAAGCCCTTAGAGGGCTATGGTGAAAAAGGAAATATCCTCAGATGAAATCTGGAAAGAAGCTTTCTGAGAAAGTGTTTAGTGTTCTGTTAATTCATCTCACAGAGTTACATCTGTATTTCGTGGATCTCTTTGCTAGACTTATTTCTGTGGAAACTGAGAACAGATATTTCGGATCCCATTGAAGACTAGAGGGCCAAAGGAAATAATCTCCGATAACAAATAGAAAGTAGCTTTCTGAGAAACTTCTTTGTGTTCTGTGAAATCATCTCGCAGAGTTGCAGCTTTCCCCTCAAGAAGCCTTTCGCTCAGACAGTTCTTGTGGAATTGTCAAAGCGATATTTGGAAGCCCAGAGGGCTATGGTGAAAAAGGAAATATCCTCAGATGAAATCTGGAAGGAAGCTTTCTTAGAAACTGCTGAGTGTTCTGTTAATTCATCTCACAGAGTTACATCTGTATTTCGTGGATCTCTTTGCTAGCCTTATTTCTGTGGAATCTGAGAACAGATATTTCGGATCCCATTGAAGACTATAGGGCCAAAGGAAATAATCTCCGATAACAAAGAGAAAGAAGCTTTCTGAGAAACTTCTTTGTGTTCTGTGAAATCATCTCACAGAGTTACAGCTTTCCCCTCAAGAAGCCTTTCGCTAAGACAGTTTTCGTGGGATTGGCAAAGTGATATTTGGAAGCCCATATAGGGCTGTGGTGAAAAAGGAAATATCCTCAGATGAAATCTGGAAGGAAGCTTTCTGAGAAACTGCTGAGTGTTCCGTTAATTCATCTCACAGAGTTACATCTGTATGTCGTGGATCTCTTTGCTAGCCTTATTTCTTGGAATCTGAGAACAGATATTTCCGATCCCATTGAAGACTATAGGGCCAAAGGAAATATCCTCCGATAACAAAGAGAAAGAAGCTTTCTGAGAAACTTCTTTGTGTTCTGTGAAATCATCTCCCAGAGTTACAGCTTTCCCCTCAAGAAGCCTTTTGCTAAGACAGTTCTTGTGGAATTGGCAAAGTGATATTTGGAAGCCCTTAGAGGGCTATGGTGAAAAAGGAAATATCCTCAGATGAAATCTGGAAAGAAGCTTTCTGAGAAACTGCTTAGTGTTCTGTTAATTCATCTCACAGAGTTACATCTGTATTTCGTGGATCTCTTTGCTAGACTTATTTCTGTGGAATCTGAGAACAGATATTTCGGATCCCTTTGAAGACTATAGGGCCAAAGGAAATATCCTCCAATAACAAAGAGAAAGAAGCTTTCTGAGAAACTTCTTTGTGTTCTGTGAAATCATCTCACAGAGTTACAGCTTTCCCCTCAAGAAGCCTTTCTCTAAGACAGTTCTTGTGGAATTGGCAAAGTGATATTTGGAAGCCCATAGAGGGCTATGGTGAAAAAGGAAATATCCTCAGATGAAATCTGAAAACAAGCTTTCTGAGAAACTGCTTAGTGTTCTGTTAGTTCATCTCACAGAGTTATATCTGTATTTCGTGGATCTCTTTGCTAGCCTTATTTCTGTGGAATGTGAGAACAGATATTTCGGATCCCTTTGAAGACTTTAGGGCCAAAGGAAATAATCTCCGATAACAAAGAGAAAGAAGCTTTCTGAGAAACGGCTGAGTGTTCTGTTAATTCATCTCACAGAGTTACATCTGAATGTCGTGGATCTCTTTGCTAGCCTTATTTCTGTGGAATCTGAGAACAGATATTTCGGATCCCATTGAAGACTATAGGGCCAAAGGAAATAATCTCCGATAACAAAGAGAAAGCAACTTTCTGAGAAACTTCTTTGTGTTCTGTGAAATCATCTCACAGAGTTACAGCTTGCCCCTCAAGAAGCCTTTCGCTAACACAGTTCTTGTGGAATTGGCAAAGTGATATTTGGAAGCCCTTAGAGGTGTATGGTGAAAAAGTAAATATCCTCAGTTGAAATCTGGAAAGAAGCTTTCTGAGAAACTGCTGAGTGTTCTGTTAATTCATCTCACAGAGTTACATCTGTATTTCGTGGATCTCTTTGCTAGGCTTATTTCTGTGGAATCTGAGAACAGATATTTCGGATCCTGTTGAAGACTATAGGGCCAAAGGAAATAATCTCTGATAACAAAAAGAAAGAAGCTTTCTGAGAAACTTCTTTGTGTTGTGTGAAATCATCTCACAGAGTTACAGCTTTCCCCTCAAGAAGCCTTTCGCTAAGACAGTTCTTGTGGAATTGGCAAAGTGATATTTGGAAGCCCATAGAGGGCTATGGTGAAAAGGAAATATCCTCAGATGAAATCTGGAAAGAAGCTTTCTGAGAAACTGCTGAGTGTTCTGTTAATTCATCTCACAGAGTTACATCTGTATTTCGTGTATCTCTTTGCTAGACTTATTTCTGTGGAATCTTAGAACAGATATTTCGGATCCCTTTGAAGACTATAGGGCCAAAGGAAATAATCTCCGATAACAAAGAGAGAGAAGCTTTCTGAGACACTTCTTTGTGTTCTGTGAAATCATCTCACAGAGTTACAGCTTTCCCCTCAAGAAGCCTTTCGCTAAGACAGTTCTTGTGGAATTGGCAAAGTGATATTTGGAAGCCCATAGAGGGCGATGGTGAAAAAGGAAATATCCTCAGATGAAATCTGGAAGGAAGCTTTCTGAGAAACTGCTGAGTGTTCTGTTAATTCATCTCACAGAGTTACATCTGTATGTCGTGGATCTCTTTGCTAGCCTTATTTCTGTGGAATCTGAGAACAGATATTTCGGATCCCATTGAAGACTATAGGGCCAAAGAAAATATCCTCCGATAACAAAGTGAAAGAAGCTTTCTGAGAAACTTCTTTGTGTTCTGTGAAATCATCTCACAGAGTTACAGCTTTCCCCTCAAGAAGCCTTTCGCTAAGACAGTTGTCGTGGAATTGGCAAAGTGATATTTGGAAGCCCATAGAGGGCTATGGTGAAAAAGGAAATATCCTCAGATGAAATCTGGAAAGAAGCTTTCTGAGAAACTGCTTAGTGTTCTGTTAATTCATCTCACAGAGTTACATCTGTATGTCGTGGATCTCTTTGCTAGCCTTATTTCTGTGGAATCTGAGAACACATATTTCGGATCCCTTTGAAGACTATAGGGCCAAAGGAAATATCCTCCGATAACAAAGAGAAAGAAGCTTTCTGAGAAACTTTTTTGTGTTCTGTGAAATCATCTCACAGAGTTACAGCTTTCCCCTCAAGAAGCCTTTCGCTAAGACAGTTCTTGTGGAATTGGCAAAGTGATATTTGGAAGCCCTTAGAGGGCTATGGTGAAAAAGGAAATATACTCAGATGAAATCTGAAAAGAAGCTTTCTGAGGAACTGCTTAGTGTTCTGTTAGTTCATCTCACAGAGTTATATCTGTATTTCGTGGATCTCTTTGCTAGCCTTATTTCTGTGGAATCTGAGAACAGATATTTCGGATCCCTTTGAAGATTTTAGGGCCAAAGGAAATAATCTCCGATAACAAAGAGAAAGAAGCTTTCTGAGAAACGGCTGAGTGTTCTGTAAATTCATCTCACAGAGTTACATCTGTATGTCGTGGATCTCTTTGCTAGCCTTATTTCTGTGGAATCTGAGAACAGATATTTCGGATCCCATTGAAGACTATAGGGCCAAAGGAAATATCCTCCGATAACAAAGAGAAAGATGCTTTCTGAGAAACTTCTTTGTGTTCTGTGAAATCATCTCACAGAGTTACAGCTTTCCCCTCAAGAAGACTTTCGCTAAGACAGTTTTCGTGGAATTGGCAAAGTGATATTTGGAAGACCATAGAGGGCTATTGTGAAAAAGGAAATATCATCAGATGAAATCTGGAAAGAAGCTTTCTGAGAAACTGCTGAGAGGTCTGTTAATTCATCTCACAGAGTTACATCTGTATTTCGTGGATCTCTTTGCTAGCCTTATTTCTGTGGAATCTGAGAACAGATATTTCGGATCCCTTTGAAGTCTATAGGGCCAAAGGAAATATCCTCCGATAACAAAGAGAAAGAAGCTTTCGGAGAAACTTCTTTGTGTTGTGTGAAATCATCTCACAGAGTTACAGCTTTCCCCTCAAGAAGCCTTTCGCTAAGACAGTTCTTGTGGAATTGGCAAAGTGATATTTGGAAGCCCATAGAGGGCTATGGTGAAATAGGAAATATCCTCACATGAAATCTGGAAAGAAGATTTCTGAGAAACTGCTTAGTGTTCTGTTAATTCATCTCACAGAGTTGCATATGTATTTCGTGGATCTCTTTGCTAGCCTTATTTCTGTGGAATCTGAGAACAGATATTTCGGATTCCATTGAAGACTATAGGGCCAAAGGAAATAATCTCCGATAACAAAGAAAAGAAGCTTTCTGAGAAACTTCTTTGTGTTCTGTGAAATCATCTCACAGAGTTACAGCTTTCCCCTCAAGAAGCCTTTCGCTAAGACAGTTGTCGTGGAATTGGCAAAGTGATATTTGGAAGCCCATAGAGGGCTATGGTGAAAAAGGAAATATCCTCAGATGAAATCTGGAAAGAAGCTTTCTGAGAAACTGCTTAGTGTTCTGTTAATTCATCTCACAGAGTTACATCTGTATTTCGTGGATCTCTTTGCTAGCCTTATTTCTGTGGAATCTGAGAACAGATATTTCGGATCCCTTTGAAGACTATAGGGCCAAAGGAAATATCCTCCGATAACAAAGAGAAAGAAGCTTTCTGAGAAACTTCTTTGTGTTCTGTGAAATCATCTCACAGAGTTACAGCTTTACCCTCAAGAAGCCTTTCGCTAAGACAGTTCTTGTGGAATTGGCAAAGTGATATTTGGAAGCCCATAGAGGGCTATGGTGAAAAAGGAAATATCCTCAGATGAAATCTGGAAGGAAGCTTTCTGAGAAACTGCTGAGTGTTCTGTTAATTCATCTCACAGAGTTACATCTGTATGTCGTGGATCTCTTTGCTAGCCTTATTTCTGTGGAATCTGAGAACAGATATTTCGGATCCCGTTGAAGACTATAGGGCCAAAGGAAATATCCTCCGATAACAAAGAGAAAGAAGCTTTCTGAGAAACTTCTTTGTGTTCTGTGAAATCATCTCACAGAGTTACAGCTTTCCCCTCAAGAAGCCTTTTGCTAAGACAGTTCTTGTGGAATTGGCAAAGTGATATTTGGAAGCCCATAGAGGGATATGGTGAAAAAGGAAATATCCTCAGATGAAACCTGGAAAGAAGCTTTCTGAGAAACTGCTGAGTGTTCTGTTAATTCATCTCACAGAGTTACATCTGTATTTCGTGCATCTCTTTGCTAGCCTTATTTCTGTGGAATCTGAGAACAGATATTTCGGTTCCCATTGAAGACTATAGGGCCAAAGGAAATAATCTCCGATAACAAAGAGAAAGAAGCTTTCTGAGAAACTTCTTTGTGTTCTGTGGAATCATCTCACAGAGTTACAGTTCCCCCCAAGAAGCCTTTCGCTAAGACAGTTCTTGTGGAATTGGCAAAGTGATATTTGGAAGCCCATAGAGGGCTATGGTGAAAAAGGAAATATCCTATGTGAAATCTGGAAAGAAGCGTTCTGAGTAACTGCTGAGTGTTCTGTTAATTCATCTCACAGAGTTACATCTGTATTTCGTGGATCTCTTTGCTAGACTTATTTCTGTGGAATCTGAGACCAGATATTTCGGATCCCATTGAAGACTATAGGGCCAAAGGAAATAATCTCCGATAACAAAGAGAAAGAAGCTTTCTGAGAAACTTCTTTGTGTTCTGTGAAATCATCTCACAGAGTTACAGCTTTCCCCTCAAGAAGCCTTTCGGTAAGACAGTTCTTGTGGAATTGGCAAAGTGATATTTGGAAGCCCATAGAGGGCTATGGTGAAAGAGGAAATATCCTCAGATGAAATCTGGAAGGAAGCTTTCTGAGAAACTGCTGAGTGTTCTGTTAATTCATCTCACAGAGTTACATCTGTATTTCGTGGATCTCTTTGCTAGCCTTATTTCTGTGGAATCTGAGAACAGATATTTCGGATCCCTTTGAAGACTATAGGGCCAAAGGAAATATCCTCCGATAACAAAGAGAAAGAAGCGTTCTGAGAAACTTCTTTGTGTTCTGTGAAATCATCTCACAGAGTTACAGCTTTCCCCTCAAGAAGCCTTTCGCTAAGACAGTTCTTGTGGAATTGGCAAAGTGATATTTGGAATCCCATAGAGGGCTATGGTGAAAAAGGAAATATCCTCCGATGAAATCTGGAAAGAAGCTTTCTGAGAAACTGCTGAGTGTTCTGTTAATTCATCTCACAGAGTTACATCTGTATTTCGTGGATCTCTTTGCTAGCCTTATTTCTGTGGAAAGTGAGAACAGATATTTCGGATCCCTTTGAAGACTATAGGGCCAAAGGAAATAATCTCTGATAAGAAAGAGAAAGAAGCTTTCTGAGAAACTTCTTTGTGTTCTGTGAAATCATCTCACAGAGTTACAGCTTTCCCCTCAAGAAGCCTTTCGCTCAGACAGTTCTTGTGGAATTGGCAAAGTGATATTTGGAAGCCCATAGAGGCATATGGTGAAAAAGGAAATATCCTCACATGAAATCTGGAAGGAAGCTTTCTGAGAAACTGCTGAGTGTTCTGTTAATTCATCTCACAGAGTTACATCTGTATGTCGTGGATCTCTTTGCTAGACTTATTTCTGTGGAATCTGAGAACAGATATTTCGGATCCCTTTGAAGACTATAGGGCCAAAGGAAATATCCTCCGATAACAAAGAGAAAGAAGCTTTCTGAGAAACTTTTTTGTGTTCTGTGAAATCATCTCACAGAGTTACAGCTTTCCCCTCAAGAAGCCTTTCGCTAAGACAGTTCTTGTGGAATTGGCAAAGTGATATTTGGAAGCCCTTAGAGGGCTATGGTGAAAAAGGAAATATACTCAGATGAAATCTGAAAAGAAGCTTTCTGAGGAACTGCTTAGTGTTCTGTTAGTTCATCTCACAGAGTTATATCTGTATTTCGTGGATCTCTTTGCTAGCCTTATTTCTGTGGAATCTGAGAACAGATATTTCGGATCCCTTTGAAGATTTTAGGGCCAAAGGAAATAATCTCCGATAACAAAGAGAAAGAAGCTTTCTGAGAAACGGCTGAGTGTTCTGTTAATTCATCTCACAGAGTTACATCTGTATGTCGTGGATCTCTTTGCTAGCCTTATTTCTGTGGAATCTGAGAACAGATATTTCGGATCCCATTGAAGACTATAGGGCCAAAGGAAATATCCTCCGATAACAAAGAGAAAGATGCTTTCTGAGAAACTTCTTTGTGTTCTGTGAAATCATCTCACAGAGTTACAGCTTTCCCCTCAAGAAGACTTTCGCTAAGACAGTTTTCGTGGAATTGGCAAAGTGATATTTGGAAGACCATAGAGGGCTATTGTGAAAAAGGAAATATCATCAGATGAAATCTGGAAAGAAGCTTTCTGAGAAACTGCTGAGAGGTCTGTTAATTCATCTCACAGAGTTACATCTGTATTTCGTGGATCTCTTTGCTAGCCTTATTTCTGTGGAATCTGAGAACAGATATTTCGGATCCCTTTGAAGTCTATAGGGCCAAAGGAAATATCCTCCGATAACAAAGAGAAAGAAGCTTTCGGAGAAACTTCTTTGTGTTGTGTGAAATCATCTCACAGAGTTACAGCTTTCCCCTCAAGAAGCCTTTCGCTAAGACAGTTCTTGTGGAATTGGCAAAGTGATATTTGGAAGCCCATAGAGGGCTATGGTGAAATAGGAAATATCCTCACATGAAATCTGGAAAGAAGATTTCTGAGAAACTGCTTAGTGTTCTGTTAATTCATCTCACAGAGTTGCATATGTATTTCGTGGATCTCTTTGCTAGCCTTATTTCTGTGGAATCTGAGAACAGATATTTCGGATTCCATTGAAGACTATAGGGCCAAAGGAAATAATCTCCGATAACAAAGAAAAGAAGCTTTCTGAGAAACTTCTTTGTGTTCTGTGAAATCATCTCACAGAGTTACAGCTTTCCCCTCAAGAAGCCTTTCGCTAAGACAGTTGTCGTGGAATTGGCAAAGTGATATTTGGAAGCCCATAGAGGGCTATGGTGAAAAAGGAAATATCCTCAGATGAAATCTGGAAAGAAGCTTTCTGAGAAACTGCTTAGTGTTCTGTTAATTCATCTCACAGAGTTACATCTGTATTTCGTGGATCTCTTTGCTAGCCTTATTTCTGTGGAATCTGAGAACAGATATTTCGGATCCCTTTGAAGACTATAGGGCCAAAGGAAATATCCTCCGATAACAAAGAGAAAGAAGCTTTCTGAGAAACTTCTTTGTGTTCTGTGAAATCATCTCACAGAGTTACAGCTTTCCCCTCAAGAAGCCTTTCGCTAAGACAGTTCTTGTGGAATTGGCAAAGTGATATTTGGAAGCCCATAGAGGGCTATGGTGAAAAAGGAAATATCCTCAGATGAAATCTGGAAGGAAGCTTTCTGAGAAACTGCTGAGTGTTCTGTTAATTCATCTCACAGAGTTACATCTGTATGTCGTGGATCTCTTTGCTAGCCTTATTTCTGTGGAATCTGAGAACAGATATTTCGGATCCCGTTGAAGACTATAGGGCCAAAGGAAATATCCTCCGATAACAAAGAGAAAGAAGCTTTCTGAGAAACTTCTTTGTGTTCTGTGAAATCATCTCACAGAGTTACAGCTTTCCCCTCAAGAAGCCTTTTGCTAAGACAGTTCTTGTGGAATTGGCAAAGTGATATTTGGAAGCCCATAGAGGGATATGGTGAAAAAGGAAATATCCTCAGATGAAACCTGGAAAGAAGCTTTCTGAGAAACTGCTGAGTGTTCTGTTAATTCATCTCACAGAGTTACATCTGTATTTCGTGCATCTCTTTGCTAGCCTTATTTCTGTGGAATCTGAGAACAGATATTTCGGTTCCCATTGAAGACTATAGGGCCAAAGGAAATAATCTCCGATAACAAAGAGAAAGAAGCTTTCTGAGAAACTTCTTTGTGTTCTGTGGAATCATCTCACAGAGTTACAGTTCCCCCCAAGAAGCCTTTCGCTAAGACAGTTCTTGTGGAATTGTCAAAGTGATATTTGGAAGCCCATAGAGGGCTATGGTGAAAAAGGAAATATCCTATGTGAAATCTGGAAAGAAGCGTTCTGAGTAACTGCTGAGTGTTCTGTTAATTCATCTCACAGAGTTACATCTGTATTTCGTGGATCTCTTTGCTAGACTTATTTCTGTGGAATCTGAGACCAGATATTTCGGATCCCATTGAAGACTATAGGGCCAAAGGAAATAATCTCCGATAACAAAGAGAAAGAAGCTTTCTGAGAAACTTCTTTGTGTTCTGTGAAATCATCTCACAGAGTTACAGCTTTCCCCTCAAGAAGCCTTTCGGTAAGACAGTTCTTGTGGAATTGGCAAAGTGATATTTGGAAGCCCATAGAGGGCTATGGTGAAAGAGGAAATATCCTCAGATGAAATCTGGAAGGAAGCTTTCTGAGAAACTGCTGAGTGTTCTGTTAATTCATCTCACAGAGTTACATCTGTATTTCGTGGATCTCTTTGCTAGCCTTATTTCTGTGGAATCTGAGAACAGATATTTCGGATCCCTTTGAAGACTATAGGGCCAAAGGAAATATCCTCCGATAACAAAGAGAAAGAAGCGTTCTGAGAAACTTCTTTGTGTTCTGTGAAATCATCTCACAGAGTTACAGCTTTCCCCTCAAGAAGCCTTTCGCTAAGACAGTTCTTGTGGAATTGGCAAAGTGATATTTGGAATCCCATAGAGGGCTATGGTGAAAAAGGAAATATCCTCAGATGAAATCTGGAAAGAAGCTTTCTGAGAAACTGCTGAGTGTTCTGTTAATTCATCTCACAGAGTTACATCTGTATTTCGTGGATCTCTTTGCTAGCCTTATTTCTGTGGAAAGTGAGAACAGATATTTCGGATCCCTTTGAAGACTATAGGGCCAAAGGAAATAATCTCTGATAAGAAAGAGAAAGAAGCTTTCTGAGAAACTTCTTTGTGTTCTGTGAAATCATCTCACAGAGTTACAGCTTTCCCCTCAAGAAGCCTTTCGCTCAGACAGTTCTTGTGGAATTGGCAAAGTGATATTTGGAAGCCCATAGAGGCATATGGTGAAAAAGGAAATATCCTCACATGAAATCTGGAAGGAAGCTTTCTGAGAAACTGCTGAGTGTTCTGTTAATTCATCTCACAGAGTTACATCTGTATGTCGTGGATCTCTTTGCTAGACTTATGTCTGTGGAATCTGAGAACAGATATTTCGGATCCCTTTGAAGACTATAGGGCCAAAGGAAATATCCTCCGATAACAAAGAGAAAGAAGCTTTCTGAGAAACTTCTTTGTGTTCTGTGAAATCATCTCACAGAGTTACAGCTTTCCCCTCAAGAAGCCTTTCGCTAAGACAGTTCTTGTGGAATTGGCAAAGTGATATTTGGAAGCCCATAGAGGCATATGGTGAAAAAGGAAATATCCTCAGATGAAATCTGGAAAGAAGCTTTCTGAGAAAGTGCTGAGTGTTCTGTTAATTCATCTCACAGAGTTACATCTGTATTTCGTGGATCTCTTTGCTAGACTTATTTCTGTGGAATCTGAGAACAGATATTTCGGATCCCATTGAAGACTATAGGGCCAAAGGAAATAATCTCCGATAACAAAGAGAAAGAAGCTTTCTGAGAAACTTCTTTGTGTTCTGTGAAATCATCTCACAGAGTTACAGCTTTCCCCTCAAGAAGCCTTTCGCTCAGACAGTTCTTGTGGAATTGGCAAAGTGATATTTGGAAGCCCATAGAGGGCTATGGTGAAAGAGGAAATATCCTCAGATGAAATCTGGAAGGAAGCTTTCTGAGAAACTGCTGAGTGTTCTGTTAATTCATCTCACAGAGTTACATCTGTATTTCGTGGATCTCTTTGCTAGCCTTATTTCTGTGGAATCTGAGAACAGATATTTCGGATCCCTTTGAAGACTATAGGGCCAAAGGAAATATCCTCCGATAACAAAGAGAAAGAAGCGTTCTGAGAAACTTCTTTGTGTTCTGTGAAATCATCTCACAGAGTTACAGCTTTCCCCTCAAGAAGCCTTTCGCTAAGACAGTTCTTGTGGAATTGGCAAAGTGATATTTGGAAGCCCATAGAGGGCTATGGTGAAAAAGGAAATATCCTCAGATGAAATCTGGAAAGAAGCTTTCTGAGAAACTGCTTAGTGTTCTGTTAATTCATCTCACAGAGTTACATCTGTATTTCGTGGATCTCTTTGCTAGCCTTATTTCTGTGGAAACTGAGAACAGATATTTCGGATCCCTTTGAAGACTATAGGGCCAAAGGAAATAATCTCCGATAACAAAGAGAAAGAAGCTTTCTGAGAAACTTCTTTGTGTTCTGTGAAATCATCTCACAGAGTTACAGCTTTCCCCTCAAGAAGCCTTTCGCTCAGACAGTTCTTGTGGAATTGGTAAAGCGATATTTGGAAGCCCTTAGCGGTCTATGGTGAAAAAGGAAATACCCTCAGATGAAATCTGGAAGGAAGCTTTCTGAGAAACTGCTGAGTGTTCTGTTAATTCATCTCACAGAGTTACATCTGTATTTCGTGGATCTCTTTGCTAGCCTTATTTCTGTGGAATCTGAGAACAGATATTTCGGATCCCATTGAAGACTATAGGGCCAAAGGAAATATCCTCCGATAACAAAGAGAAAGAAGCTTTCTGAGAAACTTCTTTGTGTTCTGTGAAATCATCTCACAGAGTTACAGCTTTCCCCTCAAGAAGCCTTTCGCTAAGACAGTTTTCGTGGGATTGGCAAAGTGATATTTGGAAGCCCATATAGGGCTATGGTGAAAAAGGAAATATCCTAAGATGAAATCTGGAAGGAAGCTTTCTGAGAAACTGCTGAGTGTTCTGTTAATTCATCTCACAGAGTTACATCTGTATGTCGTGGATCTCTTTGCTAGCCTTATTTCTGTGGAATCTGAGAACAGATATTTCGGATCCCTTTGAAGACTATAGGGCCAAAGGAAATATCCTCCTATAACAAAGAGAGAGAAGCTTTCTGAGAAACTTCTTTGTGTTCTGTGAAATCATCTCACAGAGTTAGAGCTTTCGCCTCAAGAAGCCTTTCTCTAAGACAGTTCTTGTGGAATTGGCAAAGTGATATTTGGAAGCCCATAGAGGGCTATGGTGAAAAAGGAAATATCCTCAGATGAAATCTGAAAACAAGCTTTCTGAGAAACTGCTTAGTGTTCTGTTAGTTCATCTCACAGAGTTATATCTGTATTTCGTGGTTCTCTTTGCTAGCCTTATTTCTGTGGAATCTGAGAACAGATATTTCGGATCCCTTTGAAGACTTTAGGGCCAAAGGAAATAATCTCCGATAACAAAGAGAAAGAAGCTTTCTGAGAAACGGCTGAGTGTTCTGTTAATTCATCTCACAGAGTTACATCTGTATGTCGTGGATCTCTTTGCTAGCCTTATTTCTGTGGAATCTGAGAACAGATATTTCGGATCCCTTTGAAGACTATAGGGCCAAAGGAAATATCCTCCGATAACAAAGAGAAAGAAGCTTTCGGAGAAACTTCTTTGTGTTGTGTGAAATCATCTCACAGAGTTACAGCTTTCCCCTCAAGAAGCCTTTCGCTAAGACAGTTCTTGTGGAATTGGCAAAGTGATATTTGTAAGCCCATAGAGGGCTATGGTGAAATAGGAAATATCCTCAGATGAAATCTGGAAAGAAGATTTCTGAGAAACTGCTTAGTGTTCTGTTAATTCATCTCACAGGGTTGCATATGTATTTCGTGGATCTCTTTGCTAGCCTTATTTCTGTGGAATCTGAGAACAGATATTTCGGATTCCATTGAAGACTATAGGGCCAAAGGAAATAATCTCCGATAACAAAGAAAAGAAGCTTTCTGAGAAACTTCTTTGTGTTCTGTGAAATCATCTCACAGAGTTACAGCTTTCCCCTCAAGAAGCCTTTCGCTAAGACAGTTCTTGTGGAATTGGCAAAGTGATATTTGGAAGCCCTTAGAGGTCTATGGTGAAAAAGGAAATATCCTCAGATGAAATCTGAAAAGAAGCTTTCTGAGAAACTGCTGAGTGTTCTGTTAATTCATCTCACAGAGTTACATCTGTATTTCGTGGATCTCTTTGCTAGACTTATTTCTGTGGAATCTGAGAACAGATATTTCGGATCCTGTTGAAGACTATAGGGCCAAAGGAAATATCCTCCGATAACAAAGAGAAAGAAGCTTTCTGAGAAACTTCTTTGTGTTCTGTGAAATCATCTCACAGAGTTACAGCTTCCCCCTCAAGAAGCCTTTCGCTAAGACAGTTCTTGTGGAATTGGCAAAGTGATATTTGGAAGCCCATAGAGGGCTATGGTGAAAAAGGAAATATCCTCAGATGAAATCTGGAAAGAAGCTTTCTGAGAAACTGCTGAGTGTTCTGTTAATTCATCTCACAGAGTTACATCTGTATGTCGTGGATCTCTTTGCTAGCCTTATTTCTCTGGAATCTGAGAACAGATATTTCGGATCCCATTGAAGACTATAGGGCCAAAGGAAATATCCTCCGATAACAAAGAGAAAGAAGCTTTCTGAGAAACTTCTTTGTGTTCTGTGAAATCATCTCACAGAGTTACAGCTTTCCCCTCAAGAAGCCTTTCGCTAAGACAGTTTTCGTGGAATTGGCAAAGTGATATTTGGAAGCCCATAGAGGGCTATGGTGAAAAAGGAAATATCCTCAGATGAAATCTGGAAAGAAGCTTTCTGAGAAACTGCTTAGTGTTCTGTTAATTCATATCACAGAGTTACATCTCTATTTCGTGGATCTCTTTGCTAGCCTTATTTCTGTGGAATCTGAGAACAGATATTTCGGATCCCTTTGAAGACTATAGGGCCAAAGGAAATATCCTCCGATAACAAAGAGAAAGAAGCTTTCTGAGAAACTTCTTTGTGTTCTGTGAAATCATCTCACAGAGTTACAGCTTTCCCCTCAAGAAGCCTTTCGCTAAGACAGTTCTTGTGGAATTGGCAAAGTGATATTTGGAAGCCCATAGAGGGCTATGGTGGAAAAGGAAATATCCTCAGATGAAATCTGGAAGGAAGCTTTCTGAGAAACTGCTGAGTGTTCTGTTAATTCAGCTCACAGAGTTACATCTGTATGTCGTGGATCTCTTTGCTAGACTTATTTCTGTGGAATCTGAGAACAGATATTTCGGATCCCTTTGAAGACTATAGGGCCAAAGGAAATATCCTCCGATAACAAAGAGAAAGAAGCTTTCTGAGAAACTTCTTTGTGTTCTGTGAAATCATCTCACAGAGTTACAGCTTTCCCCTCAAGAAGACTTTCGCTAAGACAGTTTCCGTGGAATTGGCAAAGTGATATTTGGAAGCCCATAGAGGGCTATGGTGAAAAAGGAAATATCCTCAGATGAAATCTGGAAAGAAGCTTTTTGAGAAACTGCTGAGTGTTCTGTTAATTCATCTCACAGAGTTACATCTGTATTTCGTGGATCTCTTTGCTAGCCTTATTTCTGTGGAATCTGAGAACAGATATTTCGGATCCCTTTGAAGACTATAGGGCCAAAGGAAATATCCTCCGATAACAAAGAGAAAGAAGCTTTCGGAGAAACTTCTTTGTGTTGTGTGAAATCATCTCACAGAGTTACAGCTTTCCCCTCAAGAAGCCTTTCGCTAAGACAGTTCTTGTGGAATTGGCAAAGTGATATTTGGAAGCCCATAGAGGGCTATGGTGAAATAGGAAATATCCTCAGATGAAATCTGGAAAGAAGATTTCTGAGAAACTGCTTAGTGTTCTGTTAATTCATCTCACAGAGTTGCATATGTATTTCGTGGATCTCTTTGCTAGCCTTATTTCTGTGGAATCTGAGAACAGATATTTCGGATTCCATTGAAGACTATAGGGCCAAAGGAAATAATCTCCGATAACAAAAAGAAAGAAGCTTTCTGAGAAACTTCTTTGTGTTCTCTGAAATCATCTCACAGAGTTACAGCTTTCCCCTCATGAAGCCTTTCGCTAAGACAGTTCTTGTGGAATTGGCAAAGTGATATTTGGAAGCCCATAGAGGGCTATGGTGAAAAAGGAAATATCCTCAGATGAAATCTGGAGAGAAGCTTTCTGAGAAACTGCTTAGTGTTCTGTTAGTTCATCTCACAGAGTTACATGTGTGTTTCGTGGATCTCTTTGCTAGCCTTATTTCTGTGGAATCTGAGAACAGATATTTCGGATCCCATTGAAGACTATAGGGCCAAAGGAAATAATCTCCGATAACAAAGAGAAAGAAGCTTTCTGAGAAACTTCTTTGTGTTCTCTGAAATGATCTCACAGAGTTACAGCTTTCCCCTCAAGAAGCCTTTCGCTAAGACAGTTCTTGTGGAATTGGAAAAGTGATATTTGGAAGCCCTTAGAGGTCTATGGTGAAAAAGGAAATATCCTCAGATGAAATCTGGAAAGAAGCTTTCTGAGAAACTGCTGAGTGTTCTGTTAATTCATCTCACAGAGTTACATCTGTATTTCGTGGATCTCTTTGCTAGACTTATTTCTGTGGAATCTGAGAACAGATATTTCGGATCCCGTTGAAGACTATAGGGCCAAAGGAAATATCCTCCGATAACAAAGAGAAAGAAGTTTTCTGAGAAACTTCTTTGTGTTCTGTGAAATCATCTCACAGAGTTACAGCTTTCCCCCAAGAAGCCTTTCGCTAAGACAGTTCTTGTGGAATTGGCAAAGTGATATTTGGAAGCCCATAGAGGGCTATGGTGAAAAAGGAAATATCCTCAGATGAAATCTGGAAAGAAGCTTTCTGAGAAACTGCTGAGTGTTCTGTTAATTCATCTCACAGAGTTACATCTGTATTTCGTGTATCTCTTTGCTAGACTTATTTCTGTGGAATCTGAGAACAGATATTTCGGATCCCTTAGAAGACTATAGGGCCAAAGGAAATAATCTCCGATAACAAAGAGAAAGAAGCTTTCTGAGAACCTTCTTCGTGTTCTGTGAAATCATCTCACAGAGTTACAGCTTTCCCCTCAAGAAGCCTTTCGCTAAGACAGTTCTTGTGGAATTGGCAAAGTGATATTTGGAAGCCCATAGAGGGCTACGGTGAAAAAGGAAATATCCTCAGATGAAATCTGGAAGGAAGCTTTCTGAGAAACTGCTGAGTGTTCTGTTAATTCATCTCACAGAGTTACATCTGTATGTCGTGGTTCTCTTTTCTAGCCTTATTTCTGTGGAATCTGAGAGCAGATATTTCGGATCCCATTGAAGACTATAGGGCCAAAGGAAATATCCTCCGATAACAAAGAGAAAGAAGCTTTCTGAGAAACTTCTTTGTGTTCTGTGAAATCATCTCACAGAGTTACAGCTTTCCCCTCAAGAAGCCTTTCGCTAAGACAGTTTTCGTGGAATTGGCAAAGTGATATTTGGAAGCCCATAGAGGGCTATGGTGAAAAAGGAAATATCCTCACATGAAATCTGGAAAGAAGCTTTCTGAGAAACTGCTGAGTGTTCTGTTAATTCATCTCACAGAGTTACATCCGTATTTCGTGGATCTCTTTGCTAGCCTTATTTCTGTGGAATCTGAGAACAGATATTTCGGATCCCTTTGAAGACTATAGGGCCAAAGGAAATATCCTCCGATAACAAGGAGAAAGAAGCTTTCTGAGAAACTTCTTTGTGTTCTGTGAAATCATCTCACAGAGTTACAGCTTTCCCCTCAAGAAGCCTTTCGCTAAGACAGTTCTTGTGGAATTGGCAAAGTGATATTTGGAAGCCCTTAGAGGGCTATGGTGGAAAAGGAAATATCCTCAGATGAAATCTGGAAAGAAGCTTTCTGAGAAACTGCTTAGTGTTCTGTTAATTCATCTCACAGAGTTACATCTGTATTTCGTGGATCTCTTTGCAAGCCTTATTTCTGTGGAAACTGAGAACAGATATTTCGGATCCCATTGAAGACTAGAGGGCCAAAGGAAATAATCTCCGATAACAAAGAGAAAGAAGCTTTCTGAGAAACTTCTTTGTGTTCTGTGAAATCATCTCACAGAGTTACAGCTTCCCCCTCAAGAAGCCTTTCGCTCAGACAGTTCTTGTGGAATTGGCAAAGCGATATTTGGAAGCCCTCAGAGGGCTATGGTGAAAAAGGAAATATCCTCAGATGAAATCTGGAAGGAAGCTTTCTGAGAAACTGCTGAGTGTTCTGTTAATTCATCTCACAGAGTTACATCTGTATGTCGTGGATCTCTTTGCTAGCCTTATTTCTTGGAATCTGAGAACAGATATTTCCGATCCCATTGAAGACTATAGGGCCAAAGGAAATATCCTCCGATAACAAAGAGAAAGAAGCTTTCTGAGAAACTTCTTTGTGTTCTGTGAAATCATCTCACAGAGTTACAGCTTTCCCCTCAAGAAGCCTTTTGCTAAGACAGTTCTTGTGGAATTGGCAAAGTGATATTTGGAAGCCCTTAGAGGGCTATGGTGAAAAAGGAAATATCCTCAGATGAAATCTGGAAAGAAGCTTTCTGAGAAACTGCTTAGTGTTCTGTTAATTCATCTCACAGAGTTACATCTGTATTTCGTGGATCTCTTTGCTAGACTTATTTCTGTGGAATCTGAGAACAGATATTTCGGATCCCTTTGAAGACTATAGGGCCAAAGGAAATATCCTCCGATAACAAAGAGAAAGAAGCTTTCTGAGAAACTTCTTTGTGTTCTGTGAAATCATCTCACAGAGTTACAGCTTTCCCCTCAAGAAGCCTTTCTCTAAGACAGTTCTTGTGGAATTGGCAAAGTGATATTTGGAAGCCCATAGAGGGCTATGGTGAAAAAGGAAATATCCTAGGATGAAATCTGAAAACAAGCTTTCTGAGAAACTGCTTAGTGTTCTGTTAGTTCATCTCACAGAGTTATATCTGTATTTCGTGGATCTCTTTGCTAGCCTTATTTCTGTGGAATCTGAGAACAGATATTTCTGATCCCTTTGAAGACTTTAGGGCCAAAGGAAATAATCTCCGATAACAAAGAGAAAGAAGCTTTCTGAGAAACGGCTGAGTGTTCTGTTAATTCATCTCACAGAGTTACATCTGTATGTCGTGGGTCTCTTTGCTAGCCTTATTTCTGTGGAATCTGAGAACAGATATTTCGGATCCCTTTGAAGACTATAGGGCCAAAGGAAATAATCTCCGATAAAAAAGAGAAAGAAACTTTCTGAGAAACTTCTTTGTGTTCTGTGAAATCATCTCACAGAGTTACAGCTTTCCCCTCAAGAAGCCTTTCGCTAACACAGTTCTTGTGGAATTGGCAAAGTGATATTTGGAAGCCCTTAGAGGTGTATGGTGAAAAAGTAAATATCCTCAGTTGAAATCTGGAAAGAAGCTTTCTGAGAAACTGCTGAGTGTTCTGTTAATTCATCTCACAGAGTTACATCTGTATTTCGTGGATCTCTTTGTTAGACTTATTTCTGTGGAATCTGAGAACAGATATTTCGGATCCTGTTGAAGACTATAGGGCCAAAGGAAATATCCTCCGATAACAAAGGGAAAGAAGCATTCTGAGAAACTTCTTTGTGTTCTGTGAATTCATCTCACAGAGTTACAGCTTTCCCCTCAAGAAGCCTTTCGCTAAGACAGTTCTTGTGGAATTGGCAAAGTGATATTTGGAAACCCATAGAGGTCTATGGTGAAAAAGGAAATATCCTCAGATGAAATCTGGAAGGAAGCTTTCTGAGAAACTGCTGAGTGTTCTGTTAATTCATCTCACAGAGTTACATCTGTATGTCGTGAATCTCTTTGCTAGCCTTATTTCTGTGGAATCTGAGAACAGATATTTCGGATCCCATTGAAGACTATAGGGCCAAAGGAAATATCCTCCGATAACAAAGAGAAAGAAGCTTTCTGAGAAACTTCTTTGTGTTCTGTGAAATCATCTCACAGAGTTACAGCTTTCCCCTCAAGAAGCCTTTCGCTAAGACAGTTTTCGTGGAATTGGCAAAGAGATATTTGGAAGCCCATAGAGGGCTATGGTGAAAAAGGAAATATCCTCACATGAAATCTGGAAAGAAGCTTTCTGAGAAACTGCTGAGTGTTCTGTTAATTCATCTCACAGAGTTACATCTGTATTTCGTGGATCTCTTTGCTAGCCTTATTTCTGTGGAATCTGAGAACAGATATTTCGGATCCCTTTGAAGACTATAGGGCCAAAGGAAATCTCCTCCGATAACAAGGAGAAAGAAGCTTTCTGAGAAACTTCTTTGTGTTCTGTGAAATCATCTCACAGAGTTACAGCTTTCCCCTCAAGAAGCCTTTCGCTAAGACAGTTCTTGTGGAATTGGCAAAGTGATATTTGGAAGCCCTTAGAGGGCTATGGTGGAAAAGGAAATATCCTCAGATGAAATCTGGAAAGAAGCTTTCTGAGAAACTGCTTAGTGTTCTGTTAATTCATCTCACAGAGTTACATCTGTATTTCGTGGATCTCTTTGCAAGCCTTATTTCTGTGGAAACTGAGAACAGATATTTCGGATCCCATTGAAGACTAGAGGGCCAAAGGAAATAATCTCCGATAACAAAGAGAAAGAAGCTTTCTGAGAAACTTCTTTGTGTTCTGTGAAATCATCTCACAGAGTTACAGCTATCCCCTCAAGAAGCCTTTCGCTCAGACAGTTCTTGTGGAATTGGCAAAGCGATATTGGAAGCCCTCAGAGGGCTATGGTGAAAAAGGAAATATCCTCAGATGAAATCTGGAAGGAAGCTTTCTGAGAAACTGCTGAGTGTTCTGTTAATTCATCTCACAGAGTTACATCTGTATGTCGTGGATCTCTTTGCTAGCCTTATTTCTTGGAATCTGAGAACAGATATTTCCGATCCCATTGAAGACTACAGGGCCAAAGGAAATATCCTCCGATAACAAAGAGAAAGAAGCTTTCTGAGAAACTTCTTTGTGTTCTGTGAAATCATCTCACAGAGTTACAGCTTTCCCCTCAAGAAGCCTTTTGCTAAGACAGTTCTTGTGGAATTGGCAAAGTGATATTTGGAAGCCCTTAGAGGGCTATGGTGAAAAAGGAAATATCCTCAGATGAAATCTGGAAAGAAGCTTTCTGAGAAACTGCTTAGTGTTCTGTTAATTCATCTCACAGAGTTACATCTGTATTTCGTGGATCTCTTTGCTAGACTTATTTCTGTGGGATCTGAGAACAGATATTTCGGATCCCTTTGAAGACTATAGGGCCAAAGGAAATATCCTCCGATAACAAAGAGAAAGAAGCTTTCTGAGAAACTTCTTTGTGTTCTGTGAAATCATCTCACAGAGTTACAGCTTTCCCCTCAAGAAGCCTTTCTCTAAGACAGTTCTTGTGGAATTGGCAAAGTGATATTTGGAAGCCCATAGAGGGCTATGGTGAAAAAGGAAATATCCTCAGATGAAATCTGAAAACAAGCTTTCTGAGAAACTGCTTAGTGTTCTGTTAGTTCATCTCACAGAGTTATATCTGTATTTCGTGGATCTCTTTGCTAGTCTTATTTCTGTGGAATCTGAGAACAGATATTTCTGATCCCTTTGAAGACTTTAGGGCCAAAGGAAATAATCTCCGATAACAAAGAGAAAGAAGCTTTCTGAGAAACGGCTGAGTGTTCTGTTAATTCATCTCACAGAGTTACATCTGTATGTCGTGAATCTCTTTGCTAGCCTAATTCTGTGGAATCTGAGAACAGATATTTCGGATCCCATTGAAGACTATAGGGCCTAAGGAAATAATCTCCGATAACAAAGAGAAAGAAACTTTCTGAGAAACTTCTTTGTGTTCTGTGAAATCATCTCACAGAGTTACAGCTTTCCCCTCAAGAAGCCTTTCGCTAACACAGTTCTTGTGGAATTGGCAAAGTGATATTTGGAAGCCCTTAGAGGTGTATGGTGAAAAAGTAAATATCCTCAGTTGAAATCTGGAAAGAAGCTTTCTGAGAAACTGCTGAGTGTTCTGTTAATTCATCTCACAGAGTTACATCTGTATTTCGTGGATCTCTTTGTTAGACTTATTTCTGTGGAATCTGAGAACAGATATTTCGGATCCTGTTGAAGACTATAGGGCCAAAGGAAATATCCTCCGATAACAATGAGAAAGAAGCATTCTGAGAAACTTCTTTGTGTTCTGTGAATTCATCTCACAGAGTTACAGCTTTCCCCTCAAGAAGCCTTTCGCTAAGACAGTTCTTGTGGAATTGGCAAAGTGATATTTGGAAGCCCATAGAGGTCTATGGTGAAAAAGGAAATATCCTCAGATGAAATCTGGAAGGAAGCTTTCTGAGAAACTGCTGAGTGTTCTGTTAATTCATCTCACAGAGTTACATCTGTATGTCGTGAATCTCTTTGCTAGCCTTATTTCTGTGGAATCTGAGAACAGATATTTCGGATCCCATTGAAGACTATAGGGCCAAAGGAAATATCCTCCGATAACAAAGAGAAAGAAGCTTTCTGAGAAACTTCTTTGTGTTCTGTGAAATCATCTCACAGAGTTACAGCTTTCCCCTCAAGAAGCCTTTCGCTAAGACAGTTTTCGTGGAATTGGCAAAGAGATATTTGGAAGCCCATAGAGGGCTATGGTGAAAAAGGAAATATCCTCACATGAAATCTGGAAAGAAGCTTTCTGAGAAACTGCTGAGTGTTCTGTTAATTCATCTCACAGAGTTACATCTGTATTTCGTGGATCTCTTTGCTAGCCTTATTTCTGTGGAATCTGAGAACAGATATTTCGGATCCCTTTGAAGACTATAGGGCCAAAGGAAATCTCCTCCGATAACAAGGAGAAAGAAGCTTTCTGAGAAACTTCTTTGTGTTCTGTGAAATCATCTCACAGAGTTACAGCTTTCCCCTCAAGAAGCCTTTCGCTAAGACAGTTCTTGTGGAATTGGCAAAGTGATATTTGGAAGCCCTTAGAGGGCTATGGTGGAAAAGGAAATATCCTCAGATGAAATCTGGAAAGAAGCTTTCTGAGAAACTGCTTAGTGTTCTGTTAATTCATCTCACAGAGTTACATCTGTATTTCGTGGATCTCTTTGCAAGCCTTATTTCTGTGGAAACTGAGAACAGATATTTCGGATCCCATTGAAGACTAGAGGGCCAAAGGAAATAATCTCCGATAACAAAGAGAAAGAAGCTTTCTGAGAAACTTCTTTGTGTTCTGTGAAATCATCTCACAGAGTTACAGCTTTCCCCTCAAGAAGCCTTTCGCTCAGACAGTTCTTGTGGAATTGGCAAAGCGATATTTGGAAGCCCTCAGAGGGCTATGGTGAAAAAGGAAATATCCTCAGATGAAATCTGGAAGGAAGCTTTCTGAGAAACTGCTGAGTGTTCTGTTAATTCATCTCACAGAGTTACATCTGTATGTCGTGGATCTCTTTGCTAGCCTTATTTCTTGGAATCTGAGAACAGATATTTCCGATCCCATTGAAGACTACAGGGCCAAAGGAAATATCCTCCGATAACAAAGAGAAAGAAGCTTTCTGAGAAACTTCTTTGTGTTCTGTGAAATCATCTCACAGAGTTACAGCTTTCCCCTCAAGAAGCCTTTTGCTAAGACAGTTCTTGTGGAATTGGCAAAGTGATATTTGGAAGCCCTTAGAGGGCTATGGTGAAAAAGGAAATATCCTCAGATGAAATCTGGAAAGAAGCTTTCTGAGAAACTGCTTAGTGTTCTGTTAATTCATCTCACAGAGTTACATCTGTATTTCGTGGATCTCTTTGCTAGACTTATTTCTGTGGGATCTGAGAACAGATATTTCGGATCCCTTTGAAGACTATAGGGCCAAAGGAAATATCCTCCGATAACAAAGAGAAAGAAGCTTTCTGAGAAACTTCTTTGTGTTCTGTGAAATCATCTCACAGAGTTACAGCTTTCCCCTCAAGAAGCCTTTCTCTAAGACAGTTCTTGTGGAATTGGCAAAGTGATATTTGGAAGCCCATAGAGGGCTATGGTGAAAAAGGAAATATCCTCAGATGAAATCTGAAAACAAGCTTTCTGAGAAACTGCTTAGTGTTCTGTTAGTTCATCTCACAGAGTTATATCTGTATTTCGTGGATCTCTTTGCTAGTCTTATTTCTGTGGAATCTGAGAACAGATATTTCTGATCCCTTTGAAGACTTTAGGGCCAAAGGAAATAATCTCCGATAACAAAGAGAAAGAAGCTTTCTGAGAAACGGCTGAGTGTTCTGTTAATTCATCTCACACAGTTACATCTGTATGTCGTGGATCTCTTTGCTAGCCTTATTTCTGTGGAATCTGAGAACAGATATTTCGGATCCCATTGAAGACTATAGGGCCTAAGGAAATAATCTCCGATAACAAAGAGAAAGAAACTTTCTGAGAAACTTCTTTGTGTTCTGTGAAATCATCTCACAGAGTTACAGCTTTCCCCTCAAGAAGCCTTTCGCTAACACAGTTCTTGTGGAATTGGCAAAGTGATATTTGGAAGCCCTTAGAGGTGTATGGTGAAAAAGTAAATATCCTCAGTTGAAATCTGGAAAGAAGCTTTCTGAGAAACTGCTGAGTGTTCTGTTAATTCATCTCACAGAGTTACATCTGTATTTCGTGGATCTCTTTGCTAGACTTATTTCTGTGGAATCTGAGAACAGATATTTCGGATCCCTTTGAAGAATATAGGGCCAAAGGAAATATCCTCCGATAAGAAAGAGAAAGAAGCTTTCTGAGAAACTTCTTTGTGTTCTGTGAAATCATCTCACAGAGTTACAGCTTTCCCCTCAAGAAGCATTTCGCTAAGACAGTTCTTGTGGAATTGGCAAAGTGATATTTGGAACCCCTAGAGGGCTATGATGAAAAAGGAAATATCCTCAGATGAAATCTGGAAGGAAGCTTTCTGAGAAACTGCTGAGTGTTCTGTTAATTCATCTCACAGAGTTGCATCTGTATTTCGTGGATCTCTTTGCTAGCCTTATTTCTGTGGAATCTGAGAACAGATATTTCGGATCCCTTTGAAGACTATAGGGCTAAAGGAAATATCCTCCAATAACAAACAGAAAGAAGCTTTCTGAGAAACTTCTTTGTGTTCTGTGAAATCATCTCACAGAGTTACAGCTTTCCCCTCAAGAAGCCTTTCGCTAAGACAGTTCTTGTGGAATTTGCAAAGTGATATTTGGAATCCCTTAGAGGGCTATGGTGAAAAAGGAAATATCCTCAGTTGAAATCTGGAAAGAAGCTTTCTGTGAAACTGCTTAGTGTTCTGTTAATTCATCTCACAGAGTTACATCTGTATTTCATGGATCTCTTTGCTAGCCTTATTTCTGTGGAATCTGAGAACAGATATTTCGTATCCCTTTGAAGACTATAGGGCCAAAGGAAATATCCTCCGATAACTAGGAGAAAGAAGCTTTCTGAGAAACTTCTTTGTGTTCTGTGAAATCATCTCACAGAGTTACAGCTTTCCCCACAAGAAGCCTTTCGCTAAGACAGTTCTTGTGGAATTGGCAAAGTGATATTTGGAAGCCCATAGAGGGCTACGGTGAAAAAGGAAATATCCTCAGATGAAATCTGTAAAGAGGCTTTCTGAGAAACTGCTTAGTGTTCTGTTAATTCATCTCACAGAGTTACATCTGTATTTCGTGGATCTCTTTGCTAGCCTTATTTCTGTGGAATCTGAGAACAGATATTTCGGATCCCTTTGAAGACTATAGGGCCAAAGGAAATATCCTCCGATAACAAAGAGAAAGAAGCTTTCTGAGAAACTTCTTTGTGTTCTGTGAAATCATCTCAGAGAGTTACAGCTTTCCCCTCAAGAAGCCTTTCGCTAAGTCAGTTCTTGTGGAATTGGCAAAGTAATATTTGGAAGCCCATAGAGGGCTATGGTGAAAAAGGAAATATCCTCAGATGAAATCTGGAAAGAAGCTTTCTGAGAAACTGCTTAGTGTTCTGTTAATTCATCTCACAGAGTTACATCTGTATTTCGTGGATCTCTTTGCTGGACTTATTTCTGTGGAATCTGAGAACAGATATTTCTGATCCCTTTGAAGACTATAGTGCCAAAGGAAATATCCTCCGATAACAAAGAGAAAGAAGCTTTCTGAGAAACTTCTTTGTGTTCTGTGAAATCATCTCACAGAGTTACAGCTTCCCCTCAAGAAGCCTTTCGCGAAGACAGTTCTTGTGGAATTGTCAAAGTGATATTTGGAAGCCCTTAGAGGGCAATGGTGAAAAAGGAAATATCCTCAGATGAAATCTGGAAAGAAGCTTTCGGTGAAACTGCTTAGTGTTCTGTTAATTCATCTCACAGAGTTACAACTGTATTTCGTGGATCTCTTTGCTAGACTTATTTCTGTGGAATCTGAGAACAGATATTTCGGATCCCATTGAAGACTATAGGGCCAAAGGAAATAATCTCCGATAACAAAGAGAAAGAAGCTTTCTGAGAAACTTCTTTGTGTTCTGTGAAATCATCTCACAGAGTTACAGCTTTCCCCTCAAGAAGCCTTTCGCTAAGACAGTTCTTGTGGAATTGGCAAAGTGATATTTGGAAGCCCATAGAGGGCTATGGTGAAAAAGGAAATATCCTCAGATGAAATCTGGAAAGAAGCTTTCTGAGAAACTGCTGAGTGTTCTGTTAATTCATGTCACAGAGTTACATCTGTATTTCGTGGATCTCTTTGCTAGCCTTATTTCTGTGGAATCTGAGAACAGATATTTCGGATCCCATTGAAGACTATAGGTCCAAAGGAAATATCCTCCGATAAAAAAGAGAAAGAAGCTTTCTGAGAAACTTCTTTGTGTTCTGTGAAATCATCTCACAGAGTTACAGCATTCCCCTCAAGAAGCCTTTCGCTAAGACAGTTTTCGTGGAATTGGCAAAGTGATATTTGGAAGCCCATAGAGGGCTATGGTGAAAAAGGAAATATCCTCAGATGAAATCTGGAAAGAAGTTTTCTGAGAAACCGCTTAGTGTTCTGTTAATTCATCTCACAGAGTTACATCTGTATTTCGTGGATCTCTTTGCTAGCCTCTTTTCTGTGGAATCTGAGAACAGATATTTCGGATCCCTTTGAAGACTATAGGGCCAAAGGAAATATCCTCCGATAACAAAGAGAAAGAAGCTTTCTGAGAATCTTCTTTGTGTTCTGTGAAATCATCTCACAGAGTTACAGCTTTCCCCTCAAGAAGCCTTTCGCTAAGACAGTTCTTGTGGAATTGGCAAAGTGATATTAGGAAGCCCATAAAGGGCTATGGTGAGAAAGGAAATATCCTCAGATGAAATCTGGAAAGAAGCTTTCTGAGAAACTGCTGAGTGTTCTGTTAATTCATCTCACAGAGTTACATCTGTATTTCGTGGATCTCTTTGCTAGACTTATTTCTGTGGAATCTGAGAACAGATATTTCGGATCCCATTGAAGACTATAGGGCCAAAGGAAATATGCTCGGATAACAAAGAGAAAGAAGCTTTCTGAGAAACTTCTTTGTGTTCTGTGAAATCATCTCACAGAGTTACAGCTTTCCCCTCAAGAAGCCTTTCGCTAAGACAGTTCTGGTGGAATTGGCAAAGTGATATTTGGAAGCCCATAGAGGGCTATGTTGAAAAAGGAAATATCCTCAGATGAAATCTGGAAAGAAGCTTTCTGAGAAACTGCTGAGTGTTCTGTTAATTCATCTCAAAGAGTTACATCTGTATTTCGTGGATCTCTTTGCTAGCCTTATTTCTGTGGAATCTGAGAACAGATATTTCCGATCCCATTGAAGACTATAGGACCAAAGGAAATAATCTCCGATAACAAAGAGAAAGAAGCTTTCTGAGAAACTTCTTTGTGTTCTGTGAAATCATCTCACAGAGTTACAGCTTTCCCCTCAAGAAGCCTTTCGCTAAGACAGTTCTTGTGGAATTGGCAAAGTGATATTTGGAAGCCCATAGAGGGCTATGGTGAAAAAGGAAATATTCTCAGATGAAATCTGGAAAGAAGCTTTCTGAGAAACTGCTGAGTGTTCTGTTAATTCATCTCACAGAGTTACATCTGTATTTCGTGGATCTCTTTGCTAGACTTATTTCTGTGGAATCTGAGAACAGATATTTCGGATCCCATTGAAGACTATAGGGCCAAAGGAAATATGCTCGGATAACAAAGAGAAAGAAGCTTTCTGAGAAACTTCTTTGTGTTCTGTGAAATCATCTCACAGAGTTACAGCTTTCCCCTCAAGAAGCCTTTCGCTAAGACAGTTCTTGTGGAATTCGCAAAGTGATATTTGGAAGCCCTTAGAGGGCTATGGTGAAAAGGGAAATATCCTCAGATGAAATCTGGAAAGAAGCTTTCTGAGAAACTGCTTAGTGTTCTGTTAATTCATCTCACAGAGTTACATCTGTATTTCGTGGATCTCTTTGCTAGCCTTATTTCTGTGGAAACTGAGAACAGATATTTCGGATCCCTTTGAAGACTATAGGGCCAAAGGAAATAATCTCCGATAACAAAGAAAAGAAGCTTTCTGAGAAACTTCTTTGTGTTCTGTGAAATCATCTCACAGAGTTACAGCTTTCCCCTCAAGAAGCCTTTCGCTAAGACAGTTCTTGTGGAATTGGTAAAGTGATATTTGGAAGCCCATAGAGGGCTATGGTGAAAAAGGAAATATCCGCAGATGAAATCTGGAAGGAAGCTTTCTGAGATACTGCTGAGTGTTCTGTTAATTCATCTCACAGAGTTACATCTGTATGTCGTGGGTCTCTTTGATAGCCTTATTTCTGTGGAATCTGAGAACAGATATTTCGGATCCCATTGAAGACTATAGGGCCAAAGGAAATATCCTCCGATAACAAAGAGAAAGAAGCTTTCTGAGAAACTTCTTTGTGTTCTGTGAAATCATCTCACAGAGTTACAGCTTTCCCCTCAAGAAGCCTTTCGCTAAGACAGTTTTCGTGGAATTGGCAAAGTGATATTTGGGAGCCCATAGAGGGCTATGGTGAAAAAGGAAATATCCTCACATGAAATCTGGAAAGAAGCGTTCTGAGAAACTACTGAGTGTTCTGTTAATTCATCTCACGGAGTTACATCTGTATTTCGTGGATCTCTTTGCTAGACTTATTTCTGTGGAATCTGAGAACAGATATTTCGGATCCCATTGAAGACTATAGGGCCAAAGGAAATAACCTCCGATAACAAAGAGAAAGAAGCTTTCTGAGAAACTTCTTTGTGTTCTGTGAAATCATCTCACAGAGTTACAGCTTTCCCCTCAAGAAGCATTTCGCTAAGACAGTTCTTGTGGAATTGGCAAAGTGATATTTGGAAGCCCATAGAGGGCTATGGTGAAAAAGGAAATATCCTCAGATGAAATATGGAAGGAAGCTTTCTGAGAAACTGCTGAGTGTTCTGTTAATTCATCTCACAGAGTTACATCTGTATTTCGTGGATCTCTTTGATAGCCTTATTTCTGTGGAATCTGAGAACAGATATTTCGGATCCCTTTGAAGACTATAGGGCCAAAGGAAATATCCTCCGATAACAAAGAGAAAGAAGCTTTCTGAGAAACTTCTTTGTGTTCTGTGAAATCATCTCACAGAGTTACAGCTTTCCCCTCAAGAAGCCTTTCGCTAAGACAGTTCTTGTGGAATTGGCAAAGTGATATTTGGAAGCCCTTAGAGGGCTATGCTGAAAAAGGAAATATCCTCAGATGAAATCTGGAAAGAAGCTTTCTGTGAAACTGCTGAGTGTTCTGTTAATTCATCTCACAGAGTTACATCTGTATTTCGTGGATCTCTTTGCTAGCCTTATTTCTGTGGAATCTGAGAACAGATATTTCGGATCCCTTTGAAGACTATAGGGCCAAAGGAAATATCCTCCGATAACAAAGAGAAAGAAGCTTTCTGAGAAACTTCTTTGTGTTCTGTGAAATCATCTCACAGAGTTGCAGCTTTCCCCTCAAGAAGCCTTTCGCTAAGACAGTTCTTGTGGAATTCGCAAAGTGATATTTGGAAGCCCATAGAGGGCTATGGTGAAAAAGGAACTATCCTCAGATGAAATCTGGAAAGAAGCTTTCTGAGAAACTGCTTAGTGTTCTGTTAATTCATCTCACAGAGTTACTTCTGTATTTCGTGGATCTCTTTGCTAGCCTTATTTCTGTGGAATCTGAGAACAGATATTTCGGATCCCATTGGAGACTATAGGGCCAAAGGAAATAATCTCCGATAACAAAGAGAAAGAAGCTTTCTGAGAAACTTCTTTGTGTTCTGTGAAATCATCTCACAGAGTTACAGCTTTCCCCTCAAGAAGCCTTTCGCTAAGACAGTTCTTGTGGAATTGGCAAAGTGATATTTGGAAGCCCATAGAGGGCTATGGTGAAAAAGGAAATATCCTCAGATGAAATCTGGAAAGAAGCTTTCTGAGAAACTGCTGAGTGTTCTGTTAATTCATCTCACAGAGTTACATCTGTATGTCGTGGATCTCTTTGCTAGCCTTATTTCTGTGGAATCTGAGAACAGATATTTCGGATCCCATTGAAGACTATAGGGCCAAAGGAAATATCCTCCGATAAAAAAGAGAAAGAAGCTTTCTGAGAAACTTCTTTGTGTTCTGTGAAATCATCTCACAGAGTTACAGCTTTCCCCTCAAGAAGCCTTTCGCTAAGACAGTTTTCGTGGAATTGGCAAAGTGATATTTGGAAGCCCATAGAGGGCTATGGTGAAAAAGGAAATATGCTCAGATGAAATCTGGAAAGAAGTTTTCTGAGAAACCGCTTAGTGTTCTGTTAATTCATCTCACAGAGATACATCTGTATTTCGTGGATCTCTTTGCTAGCCTCTTTTCTGTGGAATATGAGAACAGATATTTCGGATCCCTTTGAAGACTATAGGGCCAAAGGAAATATCCTCCGATAACAAAGAGAAAGAAGCTTTCTGAGAATCTTCTTTGTGTTCTGTGAAATCATCTCACAGAGTTACAGCTTTCCCCTCAAGAAGCCTTTCGCTAAGACAGTTCTGGTGGAATTGGCAAAGTGATATTAGGAAGCCCATAAAGGGCTATGGTGAGAAAGGAAATATCCTCAGATGAAATCTGGAAAGAAGCTTTCTGAGAAACTGCTTAGTGTTCTGTTAGTTCATCTCACAGAGTTACATCTGTATTTCCTGGATCTCTTTGCTACCCTTATTTCTGTGGAATCTGAGAACAGATATTTCGGATCCCATTGAAGACTATAGGGCCAAAGGAAATAATCTCCGATAACAAAGAGAAAGAAGCTTTCTGAGAAACTTCTTTGTGTTCTGTGAAATCATCTCACAGAGTTACAGCTTTCCCCTCAAGAAGCCTTTCGCTAAGACAGTTTTCGTGGAATTGGCAAAGTGATATTTGGAAGCCCATAGAGGGCTATGGTGAAAAAGGAAATATCCTCAGATGAAATCTGTAAAGAGGCTTTCTGAGAAACTGCTTAGTGTTCTGTTAATTCATCTCACAGAGTTACATCTGTATTTCGTGGATCTCTTTGCTAGACTCTTTTCTGTGGAATCTGAGAACAGATATTTCGGATCCCTTTGAAGACTATAGGGCCAAAGGAAATATCCTCCGATAACAAAGAGAAAGAAGCTTTCTGAGAATCTTCTTAGTGTTCTGTGAAATCATCTCACAGAGTTACAGCTTTCCCCTCAAGAAGCCTTTCGCTAAGACAGTTCTTGTGGAATTGGCAAAATGATATTAGGAAGCCCCTAAAGGGCTATGGTGAAAAAGGAAATATCCTCAGATGAAATCTGGAAAGAAGCTTTCTGAGAAACTGCTTAGTGTTCTGTTAATTCATCTCACAGAGTTACATCTGTATTTCGTGGATCTCTTTGCTAGCCTTATTTCTGTGGAAACTGAGAACAGATATTTCGGATCCCTTTGAAGACTATAGGGCCAAAGGAAATAATCTCCGATAACAAAGAAAAGAAGCTTTCTGAGAAACTTCTTTGTGTTCTGTGAAATCATCTCACAGAGTTACAGCTTTCCCCTCAAGAAGCCTTTCGCTAAGACAGTTCTTGTGGAATTGGCAAAGTGATATTTGGAAGCCCATAGAGGGCTATGGTGAAAAAGGAAATATCCGCAGATGAAATCTGGAAGGAAGCTTTCTGAGATACTGCTGAGTGTTCTGTTAATTCATCTCACAGAGTTACATCTGTATGTCGTGGGTCTCTTTGATAGCCTTATTTCTGTGGAATCTGAGAACAGATATTTCGGATCCCATTGAAGACTATAGGGCCAAAGGAAATATCCTCCGATAACAAAGAGAAAGAAGCTTTCTGAGAAACTTCTTTGTGTTCTGTGAAATCATCTCACAGAGTTACAGCTTTCCCCTCAAGAAGCCTTTCGCTAAGACAGTTTTCGTGGAATTGGCAAAGTGATATTTGGGAGCCCATAGAGGGCTATGGTGAAAAAGGAAATATCCTCACATGAAATCTGGAAAGAAGCGTTCTGAGAAACTACTGAGTGTTCTGTTAATTCATCTCACGGAGTTACATCTGTATTTCGTGGATCTCTTTGCTAGACTTATTTCTGTGGAATCTGAGAACAGATATTTCGGATCCCATTGAAGACTATAGGGCCAAAGGAAATAACCTCCGATAACAAAGAGAAAGAAGCTTTCTGAGAAACTTCTTTGTGTTCTGTGAAATCATCTCACAGAGTTACAGCTTTCCCCTCAAGAAGCATTTCGCTAAGACAGTTCTTGTGGAATTGGCAAAGTGATATTTGGAAGCCCATAGAGGGCTATGGTGAAAAAGGAAATATCCTCAGATGAAATATGGAAGGAAGCTTTCTGAGAAACTGCTGAGTGTTCTGTTAATTCATCTCACAGAGTTACATCTGTATTTCGTGGATCTCTTTGCTAGCCTTATTTCTGTGGAATCTGAGAACAGATATTTCGGATCCCTTTGAAGACTATAGGGCCAAAGGAAATATCCTCCGATAACAAAGAGAAAGAAGCTTTCTGAGAAACTTCTTTGTGTTCTGTGAAATCATCTCACAGAGTTACAGCTTTCCCCTCAAGAAGCCTTTCGCTAAGACAGTTCTTGTGGAATTGGCAAAGTGATATTTGGAAGCCCTTAGAGGGCTATGCTGAAAAAGGAAATATCCTCAGATGAAATCTGGAAAGAAGCTTTCTGTGAAACTGCTGAGTGTTCTGTTAATTCATCTCACAGAGTTACATCTGTATTTCGTGGATCTCTTTGCTAGCCTTATTTCTGTGGAATCTGAGAACAGATATTTTGGATCCCTTTGAAGACTATAGGGCCAAAGGAAATATCCTCCGATAACAAAGAGAAAGAAGCTTTCTGAGAAACTTCTTTGTGTTCTGTGAAATCATCTCACAGAGTTGCAGCTTTCCCCTCAAGAAGCCTTTCGCTATGACAGTTCTTGTGGAATTCGCAAAGTGATATTTGGAAGCCCATAGAGGGCTATGGTGAAAAAGGAACTATCCTCAGAGGAAATCTGGAAAGAAGCTTTCTGAGAAACTGCTTAGAGTTCTGTTAATTCATCTCACAGAGTTACTTCTGTATTTCGTGGATCTCTTTGCTAGCCTTATTTCTGTGGAATCTGAGAACAGATATTTCGGATCCCATTGAAAACTATAGGGCCAAAGGAAATAATCTCCGATAACAAAGAGAAAGAAGCTTTCTGAGAAACTTCTTTGTGTTCTGTGAAATCATCTCACAGAGTTACAGCTTTCCCCTCAAGAAGCCTTTCGCTAAGACAGTTCTTGTGGAATTGGCAAAGTGATATTTGGAAGCCCATAGAGGGCTATGGTGAAAAAGGAAATATCCTCAGATGAAATCTGGAAAGAAGCTTTCTGAGAAACTGCTGAGTGTTCTGTTAATTCATCTCACAGAGTTACATCTGTATGTCGTGGATCTCTTTGCTAGCCTTATTTCTGTGGAATCTGAGAACAGATATTTCGGATCCCATTGAAGACTATAGGGCCAAAGGAAATATCCTCCGATAAAAAAGAGAAAGAAGCTTTCTGAGAAACTTCTTTGTGTTCTGTGAAATCATCTCACAGAGTTACAGCTTTCCCCTCAAGAAGCCTTTCGCTAAGACAGTTTTCGTGGAATTGGCAAAGTGATATTTGGAAGCCCATAGAGGGCTATGGTGAAAAAGGAAATATCCTCAGATGAAATCTGGAAAGAAGTTTTCTGAGAAACCGCTTAGTGTTCTGTTAATTCATCTCACAGAGATACATCTGTATTTCGTGGATCTCTTTGCTAGCCTCTTTTCTGTGGAATATGAGAACAGATATTTCGGATCCCTTTGAAGACTATAGGGCCAAAGGAAATATCCTCCGATAACAAAGAGAAAGAAGCTTTCTGAGAATCTTCTTTGTGTTCTGTGAAATCATCTCACAGAGTTACAGCTTTCCCCTCAAGAAGCCTTTCGCTAAGACAGTTCTTGTGGAATTGGCAAAGTGATATTACGAAGCCCATAAAGGGCTATGGTGAGAAAGGAAATATCCTCAGATGAAATCTGGAAAGAAGCTTTCTGAGAAACTGCTTAGTGTTCTGTTAGTTCATCTCACAGAGTTACATCTGTATTTCCTGGATCTCTTTGCTACCCTTATTTCTGTGGAATCTGAGAACAGATATTTCGGATCCCATTGAAGACTATAGGGCCAAAGGAAATAATCTCCGATAACAAAGAGAAAGAAGCTTTCTGAGAAACTTCTTTGTGTTCTGTGAAATCATCTCACAGAGTTACAGCTTTCCCCTCAAGAAGCCTTTCGCTAAGACAGTTTTCGTGGAATTGGCAAAGTGATATTTGGAAGCCCATAGAGGGCTATGGTGAAAAAGGAAATATCCTCAGATGAAATCTGTAAAGAGGCTTTCTGAGAAACTGCTTAGTGTTCTGTTAATTCATCTCACAGAGTTACATCTGTATTTCGTGGATCTCTTTGCTAGACTCTTTTCTGTGGAATCTGAGAACAGATATTTCGGATCCCTTTGAAGACTATAGGGCCAAAGGAAATATCCTCCGATAACAAAGAGAAAGAAGCTTTCTGAGAATCTTCTTAGTGTTCTGTGAAATCATCTCACAGAGTTACAGCTTTCCCCTCAAGAAGCCTTTCGCTAAGACAGTTCTTGTGGAATTGGCAAAATGATATTAGGAAGCCCCTAAAGGGCTATGGTGAAAAAGGAAATATCCTCAGATGAAATCTGGAAAGAAGCTTTCTGAGAAACTGCTTAGTGTTCTGTTAGTTCATCTCACAGAGTTACATCTGTATTTCGTGGATCTCTTTGCTAGCCTTATTTCTGTGGAATCTGAGAACAGATATTTCGGATCCCATTGAAGACTATAGGGCCAAAGGAAATATCCTCCGATAACAAAGAGAAAGAAGCTTTCTGAGAAACTTCTTTGTGTTCTGTGAAATCATCTCACAGAGTTACAGCTTTCCCCTCAAGAAGCCTTTCGCTAAGACAGTTCTTGTGGAATTGGCAAAGTGATATTTGGAAGCCCATAGAGGGCTATGGTGAAAAAGGAAATATCCTCAGATGAAATCTGGAAAGAAGCTTTCTGAGAAACTGCTGAGTGTTCTGTTAATTCATCTCAAAGAGTTACATCTGTATTTCGTGGATCTCTTTGCTAGCCTTATTTCTGTGGAATCTGAGAACAGATATTTCGGATCCCATTGAAGACTATAGGACCAAAGGAAATAATCTCCGATAACAAAGAGAAAGAAGCTTTCTGAGAAACTTCTTTGTGTTCTGTGAAATCATCTCACAGAGTTACAGCTTTCCCCTCAAGAAGCCTTTCGCTAAGACAGTTCTTGTGGAATTGGCAAAGTGATATTTGGAAGCCCATAGAGGGCTACGGTGAAAAAGGAAATATCCTCAGATGAAATCTGGAAAGAAGCTTTCTGAGAAACTGCTGAGTGTTCTGTTAATTCATCTCACAGAGTTACATCTGTATTTCGTGGATCTCTTTGCTAGACTTATTTCTGTGGAATCTGAGAACAGATATTTCGGATCCCATTGAAGACTATAGGGTCAAAGGAAATATGCTCGGATAACAAAGAGAAAGAAGCTTTCTGAGAAACTTCTTTGTGTTCTGTGAAATCATCTCACAGAGTTACAGCTTTCCCCTCAAGAAGCCTTTCGCTGAGACAGTTCTTGTGGAATTGGCAAAGTGATATTTGGAAGCCCTTAGAGGGCTATGCTGAAAAAGGAAATATCCTCAGATGAAATCTGGAAAGAAGCTTTCTGTGAAACTCCTGAGTGTCCTGTTAATTCATCTCACAGAGTTACATCTGTATTTCGTGGATCTCTTTGCTAGACTTATTTCTGTGGAATCTGAGAACAGATATTTCGGATCCCTTTGAAGACTATAGGGCCAAAGGAAATATCCTCCGATAACAAAGAGAAAGAAGCTTTCTGAGAAACTTCTTTGTGTTCTGTGAAATCATCTCACAGAGTTACAGCTTTCCCCTCAAGAAGCATTTCGCTAAGACAGTTCTTGTGGAATTGGCAAAGTGATATTTGGAAGCCCATAGAGGGCTATGGTGAAAAAGGAACTATCCTCAGATGAAATCTGGAAAGAACCTTTCTGAGAAACTGCTTAGTGTTCTGTTAGTTCATCTCACAGAGTTACATCTGTATTTCGTGGATCTCTTTGCTACCCTTATTTCTGTGGAATCTGAGAACAGATATTTCGGATCCCATTGAAGACTATAGGGCCAAAGGAAATAATCTCCGATAACAAAGAGAAAGAAGCTTTCTGAGAAACTTCTTTGTGTTCTGTGAAATCATCTCACAGAGTTACAGCTTTCCCCTCAAGAAGCCTTTCGCTAAGACAGTTTTCGTGGAATTGGCAAAGTGATATTTGGAAGCCCATAGAGGGCTATGGTGAAAAAGGAAATATCCTCAGATGAAATCTGTAAAGAGGCTTTCTGAGAAACTGCTTAGTGTTCTGTTAATTCATCTCACAGAGTTACATCTGTATTTCGTGGATCTCTTTGCTAGACTCTTTTCTGTGGAATCTGAGAACAGATATTTCGGATCCCTTTGAAGACTATAGGGCCAAAGGAAATATCCTCCGATAACAAAGAGAAAGAAGCTTTCTGAGAATCTTCTTAGTGTTCTGTGAAATCATCTCACAGAGTTACAGCTTTCACCTCAAGAAGCCTTTCGCTAAGACAGTTCTTGTGGAATTGGCAAAATGATATTAGGAAGCCCATAAAGGGCTATGGTGAAAAAGGAAATATCCTCAGATGAAATCTGGAAAGAAGCTTTCTGAGAAACTGCTTAGTGTTCTGTTAGTTCATCTCACAGAGTTACATCTGTATTTCGTGGATCTCTTTGCTAGCCTTATTTCTGTGGAATCTGAGAACAGATATTTCGGATCCCATTGAAGACTATAGGGCCAAAGGAAATAATCTCCGATAACAAAGAGAAAGAAGCTTTCTGAGAAACTTCTTTGTGTTCTGTGAAATCATCTCACAGAGTTACAGCTTTCCCCTCAAGAAGCCTTTCGCTAAGACAGTTCTTGTGGAATTGGCAAAGTGATATTTGGAAGCCCATAGAGGGCTATGTTGAAAAAGGAAATATCCTCAGATGAAATCTGGAAAGAAGCTTTCTGAGAAACTGCTGAGTGTTCTGTTAATTCATCTCAAAGAGTTACATCTGTATTTCGTGGATCTCTTTGCTAGCCTTATTTCTGTGGAATCTGAGAACAGATATTTCGGATCCCATTGAAGACTATAGGGCCAAAGGAAATATGCTCGGATAACAAAGAGAAAGAAGCTTTCTGAGAAACTTCTTTGTGTTCTGTGAAATCATCTCACAGAGTTACAGCTTTCCCCTCAAGAAGCCTTTCGCTAAGACAGTTCTTGTGGAATTCGCAAAGTGATATTTGGAAGCCCATAGAGGGCTATGGTGAAAAGGGAAATATCCTCAGATGAAATCTGGAAAGAAGCTTTTTGAGAAACTGCTTAGTGTTCTGTTAATTCATCTCACAGAGTTACATCTGTATGTCGTGGATCTCTTTGCTAGCCTTATTTCTGTGGAAACTGAGAACAGATATTTCGGATCCCTTTGAAGACTATAGGGCCAAAGGAAATATCCTCCGATAACAAAGAAAAGAAGCTTTCTGAGAAACTTCTTTGTGTTCCGTGAAATCATCTCACAGAGTTACAGCTTTCCCCTCAAGAAGCCTTTCGCTAAGACAGTTCTTGTGGAATTGGCAAAGTGATATTTGGAAGCCCATAGAGGGCTATGGTGAAAAAGGAAATATCCTCAGATGAAATCTGGAAAGAAGCTTTCTGAGAAACTGCTGAGTGTTCTGTTAATTCATCTCACAGAGTTACATCTGTATTTCGTGGATCTCTTTGCTAGACTTATTTCTGTGGAATCTGAGAACAGATATTTCGGATCCCATTGAAGACTATAGGGCCAAAGGAAATATGCTCGGATAACAAAGAGAAAGAAGCTTTCTGAGAAACTTCTTTGTGTTCTGTGAAATCATCTCACAGAGTTACAGCTTTCCCCTCAAGAAGCCTTTCGCTAAGACAGTTCTTGTGGAATTCGCAAAGTGATATTTGGAAGCCCGTAGAGGGCTATGGTGAAAAGGGAAATATCCTCAGATGAAATCTGGAAAGAAGCTTTCTGAGAAACTGCTTAGTGTTCTGTTAATTCATCTCACAGAGTTACATCTGTATTTCGTGGATCTCTTTGCTAGCCTTATTTCTGTGGAAACTGAGATCAGATATTTCGGATCCCTTTGAAGACTATAGGGACAAAGGAAATATCCTCCGATAACAAAGAAAAGAAGCTTTCTGAGAAACTTCTTTGTGTTCCGTGAAATCATCTCACAGAGTTACAGCTTTCCCCTCAAGAAGCCTTTCGCTAAGACAGTTCTTGTGGAATTGGCAAAGTGATATTTGGAAGCCCATAGAGGGCTATGGTGAAAATGGAAATATCCGCAGATGAAATCTGGAAGGAAGCTTTCTGAGATACTGCTGAGTGTTCTGTTAATTCATCTCACAGAGTTACATCTGTATGTCGTGGGTCTCTTTGCTAGCCTTATTTCTGTGGAATCTGAGAACAGATATTTCGGATCCCATTGAAGACTATAGGGCCAAAGGAAATATCCTCCGATAACAAAGAGAAAGAAGCTTTCTGAGAAACTTCTTTGTGTTCTGTGAAATCATCTCACAGAGTTACAGCTTTCCCCTCAAGAAGCCTTTCGCTAAGACAGTTTTCGTGGAATTGGCAAAGTGATATTTGGGAGCCCATAGAGGGCTATGGTGAAAAAGGAAATATCCTCACATGAAATCTGGAAAGAAGCTTTCTGAGAAACTGCTGAGTGTTCTGTTAATTCATCTCACAGAGTTATATCTGTATTTCGTGGATCTCTTTGCTAGACTTATTTCTGTGGAATCTGAGAACAGATATTTCGGATCCCATTGAAGACTATACGGCCAAAGGAAATAACCTCCGATAACAAAGAGAAAGAAGCTTTCTGAGAAACTTCTTTGTGTTCTGTGAAATCATCTCACAGAGTTACAGCTTTCCCCTCAAGAAGCCTTTCGCTAAGACAGTTCTTGTGGAATTGGCAAAGTGATATTTGGAAGCCCATAGAGGGCTATGGTGAAAAAGGAACTATCCTCAGATGAAATCTGGAAAGAAGCTTTCTGAGAAACTGCTGAGAGTTCTGTTAATTCATCTCACAGAGTTACTTCTGTATTTCGTGGATCTCTTTGCTAGCCTTATTTCTGTGGAAACTGAGAACAGATATTTCGGATCCTATTGAAGACTATAGGGTCAAAGGAAATAATCTCCGATAACAAAGAAAAGAAGCTTTCTGAGAAACTTCTTTGTGTTCTGTGAAATCATCTCACAGAGTTACAGCTTTCCCCTCAAGAAGCCTTTCGCTAAGACAGTTCTTGTGGAATTCGCAAAGTGATATTTGGAAGCCCATAGAGGGCTATGGTGAAAAGGGAAATATCCTCAGATGAAATCTGGAAAGAAGCTTTCTGAGAAACTGCTTAGTGTTCTGTTAATTCATCTCACAGAGTTACATCTGTATGTCGTGGATCTCTTTGCTAGCCTTATTTCTGTGGAAACTGAGAACAGATATTTCGGATCCCTTTGAAGACTATAGGGCCAAAGGAAATATCCTCCGATAACAAAGAAAAGAAGCTTTCTGAGAAACTTCTTTGTGTTCCGTGAAATCATCTCACAGAGTTACAGCTTTCCCCTCAAGAAGCCTTTCGCTAAGACAGTTCTTGTGGAATTGGCAAAGTGATATTTGGAAGCCCATAGAGGGCTATGGTGAAAAAGGAAATATCCGCAGATGAAATCTGGAAGGAAGCTTTCTGAGATACTGCTGAGTGTTCTGTTAATTCATCTCACAGAGTTACATCTGTATGTCGTGGGTCTCTTTGCTAGCCTTATTTCTGTGGAATCTGAGAACAGATATTTCGGATCCCATTGAAGACTATAGGGCCAAAGGAAATATCCTCCGATAACAAAGAGAAAGAAGCTTTCTGAGAAACTTCTTTGTGTTCTGTGAAATCATCTCACAGAGTTACAGCTTTCCCCTCAAGAAGCCTTTCGCTAAGACAGTTTTCGTGGAATTGGCAAAGTGATATTTGGGAGCCCATAGAGGGCTATGGTGAAAAAGGAAATATCCTCCCATGAAATCTGGAAAGAAGCTTTCTGAGAAACTGCTGAGTGTTCTGTTAATTCATCTCACAGAGTTACATCTGTATTTCGTGGATCTCTTTGCTAGACTTATTTCTGTGGAATCTGAGAACAGATATTTCGGATCCCATTGAAGACTATAGGGCCAAAGGAAATAACCTCCGATAACAAAGAGAAAGAAGCTTTCTGAGAAACTTCTTTGTGTTCTGTGAAATCATCTCACAGAGTTACAGCTTTCCCCTCAAGAAGCATTTCGCTAAGACAGTTCTTGTGGAATTGGCAAAGTGATATTTGGAAGCCCATAGAGGGCTATGGTGAAAAAGGAAATATCCTCAGATGAAATCTGGAAGGAAGCTTTCTGAGAAACTGCTGAGTGTTCTGTTAATTCATCTCACAGAGTTACATCTGTATTTCGTGGATCTCTTTGCTAGCCTTATTTCTGTGGAATCTGAGAACAGATATTTCGGATCCCTTTGAAGACTATAGGGCCAAGGGAAATATCCTCCGATAACAAAGAGAAAGAAGCTTTCTGAGAAACTTCTTTGTGTTCTGTGAAATCATCTCACAGAGTTACAGCTTTCCCCTCAAGAAGCCTTTCGCTAAGACAGTTCTTGTGGAATTGGCAAAGTGATATTTGGAAGCCCTTAGAGGGCTATGCTGAAAAAGGAACTATCCTCAGATGAAATCTGGAAAGAAGCTTTCTGAGAAACTGCTGAGAGTTCTGTTAATTCATCTCACAGAGTTACTTCTGTATTTCGTGGATCTCTTTGCTAGCCTTATTTCTGTGGAAACTGAGAACAGATATTTCGGATCCTATTGAAGACTATAGGGTCAAAGGAAATAATCTCCGATAACAAAGAAAAGAAGCTTTCTGAGAAACTTCTTTGTGTTCTGTGAAATCATCTCACAGAGTTACAGCTTTCCCCTCAAGAAGCCTTTCGCTAAGACAGTTCTTGTGGAATTCGCAAAGTGATATTTGGAAGCCCATAGAGGGCTATGGTGAAAAGGGAAATATCCTCAGATGAAATCTGGAAAGAAGCTTTCTGAGAAACTGCTTAGTGTTCTGTTAATTCATCTCACAGAGTTACATCTGTATGTCGTGGATCTCTTTGCTAGCCTTATTTCTGTGGAAACTGAGAACAGATATTTCGGATCCCTTTGAAGACTATAGGGCCAAAGGAAATATCCTCCGATAACAAAGAAAAGAAGCTTTCTGAGAAACTTCTTTGTGTTCCGTGAAATCATCTCACAGAGTTACAGCTTTCCCCTCAAGAAGCCTTTCGCTAAGACAGTTCTTGTGGAATTGGCAAAGTGATATTTGGAAGCCCATAGAGGGCTATGGTGAAAAAGGAAATATCCGCAGATGAAATCTGGAAGGAAGCTTTCTGAGATACTGCTGAGTGTTCTGTTAATTCATCTCACAGAGTTACATCTGTATGTCGTGGGTCTCTTTGCTAGCCTTATTTCTGTGGAATCTGAGAACAGATATTTCGGATCCCATTGAAGACTATAGGGCCAAAGGAAATATCCTCCGATAACAAAGAGAAAGAAGCTTTCTGAGAAACTTCTTTGTGTTCTGTGAAATCATCTCACAGAGTTACAGCTTTCCCCTCAAGAAGCCTTTCGCTAAGACAGTTTTCGTGGAATTGGCAAAGTGATATTTGGGAGCCCATAGAGGGCTATGGTGAAAAAGGAAATATCCTCCCATGAAATCTGGAAAGAAGCTTTCTGAGAAACTGCTGAGTGTTCTGTTAATTCATCTCACAGAGTTACATCTGTATTTCGTGGATCTCTTTGCTAGACTTATTTCTGTGGAATCTGAGAACAGATATTTCGGATCCCATTGAAGACTATAGGGCCAAAGGAAATAACCTCCGATAACAAAGAGAAAGAAGCTTTCTGAGAAACTTCTTTGTGTTCTGTGAAATCATCTCACAGAGTTACAGCTTTCCCCTCAAGAAGCATTTCGCTAAGACAGTTCTTGTGGAATTGGCAAAGTGATATTTGGAAGCCCATAGAGGGCTATGGTGAAAAAGGAAATATCCTCAGATGAAATCTGGAAGGAAGCTTTCTGAGAAACTGCTGAGTGTTCTGTTAATTCATCTCACAGAGTTACATCTGTATTTCGTGGATCTCTTTGCTAGCCTTATTTCTGTGGAATCTGAGAACAGATATTTCGGATCCCTTTGAAGACTATAGGGCCAAGGGAAATATCCTCCGATAACAAAGAGAAAGAAGCTTTCTGAGAAACTTCTTTGTGTTCTGTGAAATCATCTCACAGAGTTACAGCTTTCCCCTCAAGAAGCCTTTCGCTAAGACAGTTCTTGTGGAATTGGCAAAGTGATATTTGGAAGCCCTTAGAGGGCTATGCTGAAAAAGGAAATATCCTCAGGTGAAATCTGGAAAGAAGCTTTCTGTGAAACTGCTGAGTGTTCTGTTAATTCATCTCACAGAGTTACATCTGTATTTCGTGGATCTCTTTGCTAGACTTATTTCTGTGGAATCTGAGAACAGATATTTCGGATCCCTTTGAAGACTATAGGGCCAAAGGAAATATCCTCCGATAACAAAGAGAAAGAAGCTTTCTGAGAAACTTCTTTGTGTTCTGTGAAATCATCTCACAGAGTTACAGCTTTCCCCTCAAGAAGCATTTCGCTAAGACAGTTCTTGTGGAATTGGCAAAGTGATATTTGGAAGCCCATAGAGGGCTATGGTGAAAAAGGAACTATCCTCACATGAAATCTGGAAAGAAGCTTTCTGAGAAACTGCTTAGAGTTCTGTTAATTCATCTCACAGAGTTACTTCTGTATTTCGTGGATCTCTTTGCTAGCCTTATTTCTGTGGAAACTGAGAACAGATATTTCGGATCCTTTTGAAGACTATAGGTTCAAAGGAAATAATCTCCGATAACAAAGAAAAGAAGCTTTCTGAGAAACTTCTTTGTGTTCTCTGAAATCATCTCACAGAGTTACAGCTTTCCCCTCAAGAAGCCTTTCGCTAAGACAGTTGTTGTGGAATTGGCAAAGTGATATTTGGAAGCCCATAGAGGGCTATGGTGAAAAAGGAAATATCCTCAGATGAAATCTGGAAGGAAGCTTTCTGAGATACTGCTGAGTGTTCTGTTAATTCATCTCACAGAGTTACATCTGTATGTCGTGGGTCTCTTTGCTAGACTTATTTCTGTGGAATCTGAGAACAGATATTTCGGATCCCATTGAAGACTATAGGGCCAAAGGAAATATACTCCGATAACAAAGAGAAAGAAGCTTTCTGAGAAACTTCTTTGTGTTCTGTGAAATCATCTCACAGAGTTACAGCTTTCCCCTCAAGAAGCCTTTCGCTAAGACAGTTTTCGTGGAATTGGCAAAGTGATATTTGGAAGCCCATAGAGGGCTATGGTGAAAAAGGAAATATCCTCACATGAAATCTGGAAAGAAGCTTTCTGAGAAACTGCTGAGTGTTCTGTTAATTCATCTCACAGAGTTACATCTGTATTTCGTGGATCTCTTTGCTAGACTTATTTCTGTGGAATCTGAGAACAGATATTTCGGATCCTATTGAAGACTATAGGGCCAAAGGAAATAACCTCCGATAACAAAGAGAAAGAAGCTTTCTGAGAAACTTCTTTGTGTTCTGTGAAATCATCTCACAGAGTTACAGCTTTCCCCTCAAGAAGCCTTTCGCTAAGACAGTTCTTGTGGAATTGGCAAAGTGATATTTGGAAGTCCATAGAGGGCTATGGTGAAAAAGGAAATATCCTCAGATGAAATCTGGAAGGAAGCTTTCTGTGAAACTGCTGAGTGTTCTGTTAATTCATCTCACAGAGTTACATCTGTATGTCGTGGATCTCTTTGCTAGCCTTATTTCTGTGGAATCTGAGAACAGATATTTCGGATCCCTTTGAAGACTATAGGGCGAAAGGAAATATCCTCCGATAACAAAGAGAAAGAAGCTTTCTGAGAAACTTCTTTGTGTTCTGTGAAATCATCTCACAGAGTTACAGCTTTCCCCTCAAGAAGCATTTCGCTAAGACAGTTCTTGTGGAATTGGCAAAGTGATATTTGGAAGCCCATAGAGGGCTATGGTGAAAAAGGAACTATCCTCAGATGAAATCTGGAAAGAAGCTTTCTGAGAAACTGCTTAGTGTTCTGTTAGTTCATCTCACAGAGTTACATCTGTATTTCGTGGATCTCTTTGCTACCCTTATTTCTGTGGAATCTGAGAACAGATATTTCGGATCCCATTGAAGACTATAGGGCCAAAGGAAACAATCTCCGATAACAAAGAGAAAGAAGCTTTCTGAGAAACTTCTTTGTGTTCTGTGAAATCATCTCACAGAGTTACAGCTTTCCCCTCAAGAAGCCTTTCGCTAAGACAGTTTTCGTGGAATTGGCAAAATGATATTTGGAAGCCCATAGAGGGCTATGGTGAAAAAGGAAATATCCTCAGATGAAATCTGTAAAGAGGCTTTCTGAGAAACTGCTTAGTGTTCTGTTAATTCATCTCACAGAGTTACATCTGTATTTCGTGGATCTCTTTGCTAGACTCTTTTCTGTGGAATCTGAGAACAGATATTTCGGATCCCTTTGAAGACTATAGGGCCAAAGGAAATATCCTCCGATAACAAAGAGAAAGAAGCTTTCTGAGAATCTTCTTAGTGTTCTGTGAAATCATCTCACAGAGTTACAGCTTTCCCCTCAAGAAGCCTTTCGCTAAGACAGTTCTTGTGGAATTGGCAAAATGATATTAGGAAGCCCATAAAGGGCTATGGTGAAAAAGGAAATATCCTCAGATGAAATCTGGAAAGAAGCTTTCTGAGAAACTGCTTAGTGTTCTGTTAGTTCATCTCACAGAGTTACATCTGTATTTCGTGGATCTCTTTGCTAGCCTTATTTCTGTGGAATCTGAGAACAGATATTTCGGATCCCATTGAAGACTATAGGGCCAAAGGAAATAATCTCCGATAACAAAGAGAAAGAAGCTTTCTGAGAAACTTCTTTGTGTTCTGTGAAATCATCTCACAGAGTTACAGCTTTCCCCTCAAGAAGCCTTTCGCTAAGACAGTTCTTGTGGAATTGGCAAAGTGATATTTGGAAGCCCATAGAGGGCTATGTTGAAAAAGGAAATATCCTCAGATGAAATATGGAAAGAAGCTTTCTGAGAAACTGCTGAGTGTTCTGTTAATTCATCTCAAAGAGTTACATCTGTATTTCGTGGATCTCTTTGCTAGCCTTATTTCTGTGGAATCTGAGAACAGATATTTCGGATCCCTTTGAAGACTATAGGACCAAAGGAAATAATCTCCGATAACAAAGAGAAAGAAGCTTTCTGAGAAACTTCTTTGTGTTCTGTGAAATCATCTCACAGAGTTACAGCTTTCCCCTCAAGAAGCCTTTCGCTAAGACAGTTCTTGTGGAATTGGCAAAGTGATATTTGGAAGCCCATAGAGGGCTATGGTGAAAAAGGAAATATCCTCAGATGAAATCTGGAAAGAAGCTTTCTGAGAAACTGCTGAGTGTTCTGTTAATTCATCTCACAGAGTTACATCTGTATTTCGTGGATCTCTTTGCTAGACTTATTTCTGTGGAATCTGAGAACAGATATTTCGGATCCCATTGAAGACTATAGGGCCAAAGGAAATATGCTCGGATAACAAAGAGAAAGAAGCTTTCTGAGAAACTTCTTTGTGTTCTGTGAAATCATCTCACAGAGTTACAGCTTCCCCCTCAAGAAGCCTTTCGCTAAGACAGTTCTTGTGGAATTCGCAAAGTGATATTTGGAAGCCCATAGAGGGCTATGGTGAAAAGGGAAATATCCTCAGATGAAATCTGGAAAGAAGCTTTCTGAGAAACTGCTTAGTGTTCTGTTAATTCATCTCACAGAGTTACATCTGTATTTCGTGGATCTCTTTGCTAGCCTTATTTCTGTGGAAACTGAGAACAGATATTTCGGATCCCTTTGAAGACTATAGGGCCAAAGGAAATATCCTCCGATAACAAAGAAAAGAAGCTTTCTGAGAAACTTCTTTGTGTTCCGTGAAATCATCTCACAGAGTTACAGCTTTCCCCTCAAGAAGCCTTTCGCTAAGACAGTTTTCGTGGAATTGGCAAAGTGATATTTGGGAGCCCATAGAGGGCTATGGTGAAAAAGGAAATATCCTCACATGAAATCTGGAAAGAAGCTTTCTGAGAAACTGCTGAGTGTTCTGTTAATTCATCTCACAGAGTTACATCTGTATTTCGTGGATCTCTTTGCTAGACTTATTTCTGTGGAATCTGAGAACAGATATTTCAGATCCCATTGAAGACTATTGGGCCAAAGGAAATAACCTCCGATAACAAAGAGAAAGAAGCTTTCTGAGAAACTTCTTTGTGTTCTGTGAAATCATCTCACAGAGTTACAGCTTTCCCCTCAAGAAGCATTTCGCTAAGACAGTTCTTGTGGAATTGGCAAAGTGATATTTGGAAGCCCATAGAGGGCTATGGTGAAAAAGGAAATATCCTCAGATGAAATCTGGAAGGAAGCTTTCTGAGAAACTGCTGAGTGTTCTGTTAATTCATCTCACAGAGTTACATCTGTATGTCGTGGATCTCTTTGCTAGCCTTATTTCTGTGGAATCTGAGAACAGATATTTCGGATCCCTTTGAAGACTATAGGGCCAAAGGAAATATCCTCCGATAACAAAGAGAAAGAAGCTTTCTGAGAAACTTCTTTGTGTTCTGTGAAATCATCTCACAGAGTTACAGCTTTCCCCTCAAGAAGCCTTTCGCGGAGAGGGCGGAGCAAGATGGCCGAATAGGAGCAGCTCCAGTCTCCAACTCCCAGCGCGAGCGACACAGAAGACCGGTGATTTCTGCATTTTCAACTGAGGTACTGGGTTCATCTCACTGGGGAGTGCCGGACGATTGGTGCTGGTCAGCTGCTGCAGCCCGACCAGCGAGAGCTGAAGCAGGGCGAGGCATTGCCTCACCTGGGAAGCGCAAGGGGGAAGGGAGTCCCTTTTCCCAGCCAGGGGAACTGAGACACACAACACCTGGAAAATCGGGTAACTCCCACCCCAATACTGCGCTTTAGGAAACAGGCACACCAGGAGATCATATCCCACACCTGGCCGGGAGGGTCCCACACCCACGGAGCCTCCCTCATTGCTAGCGCAGCAGTCTGTGATCTACCGGCAAGGCAGCAGCGAGGCTGGGGGAGGGGCGCCCGCCATTGCTGAGGCTTAAGTAGGTAAACAAAGCTGCTGGGAAGCTCGAACTGGGTGGAGCTCACAGCAGCTCAAGGAAACCTGCCTGTCTCTGTAGACTCCACCTCTGGGGACAGGGCACAGTAAACTAAGACACACAGACACCTCTGCACAGACGCAAACGACTCTGTCTGACAGCTTTGAAGAGAGCAGTGGATCTCCCAACACGGAGGTTGAGATCTGAGAAGGGACAGACTCCCTGCTCAAGTGGGTCCCTGACCCCTGAGTAGCCTAACTGGGAGACATCCCCCACTAGGGGCAGTCTGACACCCCACACCTCACAGGGAGGAGTACGCCCCTGAGAGGAAGCTTCCAAAGCAAGAATCAGACAGGTACACTCGCTGTTCAGAAATATTCTATCTTCTGCAGCCTCTGCTGCTGATACCCAGGCAAACAGGGTCTGGAGTGGACCTCAAGCAATCTCCAACAGACCTACAGCTGAGGGTCCTGACTGTTAGAAGGAAAACTATCAAACAGGAAGGACACCTACACCAAAACCCCATCAGTACATCACCATCATCAAAGACCAGAGGCAGATAAAACCACAAAGATGGGGAAAAAGCAGGGCAGAAAAGCTGGAAATTCAAAAAATAAGAGCGCATCTCCCCCGGCAAAGGAGCGCAGCTCATCGCCAGCAACGGATCAAAGCTGGACGGAGAATGACTTTGACGAGATGAGAGAAGAAGGCTTCAGTCCATCAAATTTCTCAGAGCTAAAGGAGGAATTATGTACCCAGCGCAAAGAAACTAAAAATCTTGAAAAAAAAGTGGAAGAATTGATGGCTAGAGTAATTAATGCAGAGAAGGTCCTAAACGAAATGAAAGAGATGAAAACCATGACACGAGAAATACGTGACCAATGCACAAGCTTCAGTAACCGACTCGATCAACTGGAAGAAAGAGTATCAGCGATTGAGGATCAAATGAATGAAATGAAGCGAGAAGAGAAACCAAAAGAAAAAAGAAGAAAAAGAAATGAACAAAGCCTGCAAGAAGTATGGGATTATGTAAAAAGACCAAATCTACGTCTGATTGGGGTGCCTGAAAGTGAGGGGGAAAATGGAACCAAGTTGGAAAACACTCTTCAGGATATCATCCAGGAGAACTTCCCCAACCTAGTAGGGCAGGCCAACATTCAAATCCAGGAAATACAGAGAACGCCACAAAGATACTCCTCGAGAAGAGCAACTCCAAGACACATAATTGCCAGATTCACCAAAGTTGAAATGAAGGAAAAAATCTTAAGGGCAGCCAGAGAGAAAGGTCGGGTTACCCACAAAGGGAAGCCCATCAGACTAACAGCAGATCTCTCAGCAGAAACTCTCCAAGCCAGAAGAGAGTGGGGGCCAATATTCAACATTCTTAAAGAAAAGAATTTTAAACCCAGAATTTCATATCCAGCCAAACTAAGTTTCATAAGTGAAGGAGAAATAAAATCCTTTACAGATAAGCAAATGCTTAGAGATTTTGTCACCACTAGGCCTGCCTTACAACAGACCCTGAAGGAAGCACTCAACATGGAAAGGAACAACCGGTACCAGCCATTGCAAAAACATGCCAAAATGTAAAGACCATTGAGGCTAGGAAGAAACTGCATCAACTAACGAGCAAAATAACCAGTTAATATCATAATGGCAGGATCAAGTTCACACATAACAATCTTAACCTTAAATGTAAATGGACTAAATGCTCCAATTAAAAGACACAGACTGGCAAACTGGATAAAGAGTCAAGACCCATCAGTCTGCTGTATTCAGGAGACCCATCTCACATGCAGAGACATACATAGGCTCAAAATAAAGGGATGGAGGAAGATTTACCAAGCAAATGGAGAACAAAAAAAAGCAGGGGTTGCAATACTAGTCTCTGATAAAACAGACTTGAAACCATCAAAGATCAAAAGAGACAAAGAAGGCCATTACATAATGGTAAAGGGATCAATTCAACAGGAAGAGCTAACTATCCTAAATATATATGCACCCAATACAGGAGCACCCAGATTCATCAAGCAAGTCCTTAGAGACTTACAAAGAGACTTAGACTCCCATACAATAATAATGGGAGACTTCAACACTCCACTGTCAACATTAGACAGATCAACGAGACAGAAAGTTAACAAGGATATCCAGGAATTGAACTCATCTCTGCAGCAAGCAGACCTAATAGACATCTATAGAACTCTCCACCCCAAATCAACAGAATATACATTCTTCTCAGCACCACATCATACTTACTCCAAAATTGACCACGTAATTGGAAGTAAAGCACTCCTCAGCAAATGTACAAGAACAGAAATTATAACAAACTGTCTCTCAGACCACAGTGCAATCAAACTAGAACTCAGGACTAAGAAACTCACTCAAAACCGCTCAACTACATGGAAACTGAACAACCTGCTCCTGAATGACTACTGGGTACATAACGAAATGAAGGCAGAAATAAAGATGTTCTTTGAAACCAATGAGAACAAAGATACAACATACCAGAATCTCTGGGACACATTTAAAGCAGTGTGTAGAGGGAAATTTATAGCACTAAATGCCCACAAGAGAAAGCAGGAAAGATGCAAAATTGACACTCTAACATCGCAATTAAAAGAACTAGAGAAGCAAGAGCAAACACATTCGAAAGCTAGCAGAAGGCAAGAAATAACTAAGATCAGAGCAGAACTGAAGGAGATAGAGACACAAAAAACCCTCCAAAAAATCAATGAATCCAGGAGTTGGTTTTTTGAAAAGATCAACAAAATTGACAGACCACTAGCCAGACTAATAAAGAAGAAAAGAGAGAAGAATCAAATCGACGCAATTAAAAATGATAAAGGGGATATCACCACCGACCCCACAGAGATACAAACTACCATCAGAGAATACTATAAACACCTCTACGCAAATAAACTGGAAAATCTAGAAGAAATGGATAATTTCCTGGACACTTACACTCTTCCAAGACTAAACCAGGAAGAAGTTGAATCCCTGAATAGACCAATAGCAGGCTCTGAAATTGAGGCAACAATTAATAGCCTACCAACCAAAAAAAGTCCAGGACCAGATGGATTCACAGCTGAATTCTACCAGAGGTACAAGGAGGAGTTGGTACCATTCCTTCTGAAATTATTCCAATCAATAGAAAAAGAGGGAATCCTCCCTAACTCATTTTATGAGGCCAGTATCATCCTGATACCAAAGCCTGGCAAGGACACAACAAAAAAAGAGAATTTTAGACCAATATCCCTGATGAACATCGATGCAAAAATCCTCAATAAAATACTGGCAAACCGGATTCAGCAACACATCAAAAAGCTTATCCACCATGATCAAGTGGGCTTCATCCCTGGGATGCAAGGCTGGTTCAACATTCGCAAATCAATAAACATAATCCAGCATATAAACAGAACCAAAGACAAGAACCACATGATTATCTCAATAGATGCAGAAAAGGCTTTTGACAAAATTCAACAGCCCTTCATGCTAAAAACGCTCAATAAATTCGGTATTGATGGAACGTACCTCAAAATAATAAGAGCTATTTATGACAAACCCACAGCCAATATCATACTGAATGGGCAAAAACTGGAAAAATTCCCTTTGAAAACTGGCACAAGACAGGGATGCCCTCTCTCACCACTCCTATTCAACATAGTGTTGGAAGTTCTGGCTAGGGCAATCAGGCAAGAGAAAGAAATCAAGGGTATTCAGTTAGGAAAAGAAGAAGTCAAATTGTCCCTGTTTGCAGATGACATGATTGTATATTTAGAAAACCCCACTGTCTCAGCCCAAAATCTCCTTAAGCTGATAAGCAACTTCAGCAAAGTCTCAGGATACAAAATTAATGTGCAAAAATCACAAGCATTCTTATACACCAGTAACAGACAAACAGAGAGCCAAATCAGGAATGAACTTCCATTCACAATTGCTTCAAAGAGAATAAAATACCTAGGAATCCAACTGACAAGGGATGTAAAGGACCTCTTCAAGGAGAACTACAAACCACTGCTCAGTGAAATAAAAGAGGACACAAACAAATGGAAGAACATACCATGCTCATGGATAGGAAGAATCAATATCATGAAAATGGCCATACTGCCCAAGGTAATTTATAGATTCAATGCCATCCCCATCAAGCTACCAACGAGTTTCTTCACAGAATTGGAAAAAACTGCTTTAAAGTTCATATGGAACCAAAAAAGAGCCCGCATCTCCAAGACAATCCTAAGTCAAAAGAACAAAGCTGGAGGCATCACACTACCTGACTTCAAACTATACTACAAGGCTACAGTAACCAAAACAGCATGGTACTGGTACCAAAACAGAGATATAGACCAATGGAACAGAACAGAGTCCTCAGAAATAATACCACACATCTACAGCCATTTGATCTTTGACAAACCTGAGAGAAACAAGAAATGGGGAAAGGATTCCCTATTTAATAAATGGTGCTGGGAAAATTGGCTAGCCATAAGTAGAAAGCTGAAACTGGATCCTTTCCTTACTCCTTATACGAAAATTAATTCAAGATGGATTAGAGACTTAAATGTTAGACCTAATACCATAAAAATCCTAGAGGAAAACCTAGGTAGTACCATTCAGGACATAGGCATGGGCAAAGATTTCATGTCTAAAACACCAAAAGCAACAGCAGCAAAAGCCAAAATTGACAAATGGGATCTCATTAAACTAAAGAGCTTCTGCACAGCAAAAGACACTACCATCAGAGTGAACAGGCAACCTACAGAATGGGAGAAAATTTTTGCAATCTACTCATCTGACAAAGGGCTAATATCCAGAACCTACAAAGAACTCAAACAAATTTACAAGAAAAAAACAAACAACCCCATCAAAAAGTGGGCAAAGGACATGAACAGACATTTCTCAAAAGAAGACATTCATATAGCCAACAGACACATGAAAAAATGCTCATCATCACTGGCCATCAGAGAAATGCAAATCAAAACCACAATGAGATACCATCTCACACCAGTTAGAATGGCAATCATTAAAAAGTCAGGAAACAACAGGTGCTGGAGAGGATGTGGAGAAATAGGAACACTTTTACACTGTTGGTGGGATTGTAAGCTAGTTCAACCATTATGGAAAACAGTATGGCGATTCCTCAAGGATCTAGAACTAGATGTACCATATGACCCAGCCATCCCATTACTGGGTATATACCCAAAGGATTATAAATTATGCTGCTATAAAGACACATGCACACGTATGTTTATTGCAGCACTATTCACAATAGCAAAGACTTGGAATCAACCCAAATGTCCATCAGTGACAGACTGGATTAAGAAAATGTGGCACATATACACCATGGAATACTATGCAGCCATAAAAAAGGATGAGTTTGAGTCCTTTGTAGGGACTTGGATGCAGCTGGAATCCATCATTCTTAGCAAACTATCACAAGAACAGAAAACCAAACACCGCATGTTCTCACTCATAGGTGGGAACTGAACAATGAGATCACTCGGACTCAAGAAGGGGAACATCACACACCGGGGCCTATCATGGGGAGGGGGGAGGGGGGAGGGATTGCATTGGGAGTTATACCTGATGTAAATGACGAGTTGATGGGTGCAGCACAGCAACATGGCACAAGTATACATATGTAACAAACCTGCACGTTATGCACATGTAC